>NW_012114855.1:543003-544656 GCF_000951035.1 Colobus angolensis palliatus | reverse complement strand
CACCATGAGGATCAAATGACATTGTATATACAAAGAACTTGGACCAGGGCAGTGTATGATAAGCACTCAATAAATGTTAACTAGATATAACACTTATTATCCTCATCTTCATCATTATTATATACCTCACCCTGACCTCTCCTTTCTCTGTATCATCACAGATGACACTTTATTTTTCTCAGCTTTCCTAAATCCTGCTTATTTGTAAGTCTCAATTCATTGATCCCTCCCAGGAATGGTTGCCTCTCCTGAGTCACCATGCCCCCTGACCCACGTGCCTCTCCTATCTCACACACCATATCACTCTATGGTCCCCTGCTCATCTGTCTGCCTCTCTAGCTAGTCTGTGAGCTTCTAAGGGCAAGAATTGTGCTTTATTCATCTCTGTACTGCCAGGGCCCAGCACAGAACCTGGCTTATGGCAACTGCTCAGTGAATAATGGTGCAATTAAGAATAAATGTATGGATTCTATCTCCTTCCAAACAAGCATAGTTCTTATTTAATTTCTTCATTTATTTTAACTATTTTAGTTTTTAGTGGAAAAAAATGATTTAAACTGGTGTCTTAATCCATCCATTCAGGCTGTTATACCAAAATACCATAGACTGAGTGGTTTATAGACCACAGAAATTTATTTTTTACAGTTCTGGGAAGTCCAAGATAAAAGCAGAAGAATAGTTGGTGTCTGGTGAGGACTTTCTTCCTGGCTCTAGATGGTGCCTCCTCACTGTGTCCCCACATGGTGGAAGAGACTAGCCAGCTCTCTGGTGTCTCTTTTAAGAGCACTAATTCCATTTATGAGGGCTCTAATCTCATGACCTAATCACTTACCAAAGGCTTCACATTTTGATACCATCACTGATATGGTTAGGCTTTTTGTCCCCACCCAAATCTCATCTTGAATTGTAAGCCCCACAATCTCCACATGTCAAGGGAGAGACCAGGTGGAGATAATTGAATCATGGAGAAAATTTCCCCCATGCTGCTCTCATGAAAGTGAGTGAGTTCTCACAATATCTGATAGTTTTATGAGACTCTTTTCCCTTCACTTGGCACTTCTTTTTCCTGCCACCTTGTAAAGAAGGTGCCTTGCTTCCCTTTCGCCTTCCACCATGATTGTAAGTTTCCTGAGACCTCCCCAGCTATGCTGAACTATGAGTCAATTAAACCTCTTTCCTTTATAAATTACCCAGTCTCAGGCAGTTCTTTATAGCAGTATGGAAACAGCCTAATACAGTAAATTAGTACCATAGAGAGTCAGGTGCTGCTACAAAGATACCCGAAAATGTTGAAGCAACTTTGAAACTGGGTAACAGGCAGAGGTTGGAACAGTGAGAAAGTGTGTAACTTCCTAGCAACCTATAGAATTCCTTGGACCAAATGCTGATAGTGAAATGGACAATGAAGTCCAGGCTGAGGGGGTGTCAGATAAAGATTAGGAACTTCTTGGGAACTGGAATAAATGTGATTATTGCTATGCTTTAGCAAAGAGACTAGAAGCATTTTGACCCTGCCTTAGAAATCTCTGGAAATTTAAACTTGAGACAGATAATTTAGGGTATCTGGCAGAAGAAATTTATAAGCCGCAAAGTGTTCAAGAGGTAAACTGGGTGCTCTTAAAAGCATTCAGTTTTATGCATTCCAAAAGAGAT
>NW_012114855.1:536642-542618 GCF_000951035.1 Colobus angolensis palliatus | reverse complement strand
CAGTCTCAGGACTTGGTGCCCTGTGTCCCAGCCATGGCTGAAAGGGGCAAACATACAGCTCAAATCATTGCTTCAGAGGGTGCAAGCCTCAAGCCTTGACAGCTTCCACATAGTATTGGTCCTGCGGGTGCAAAGAAGTCAATAACTGAAGTTTGGGAACTTCCACCTAGATTTCAGATGTATGAAAACACCTAGTTATCCAGGCAGATGTTTGCTGCAGGGGTGGAGCCCTCATGGAGAACCTCTGCTAAGGTAGTATGGAAGGGAAATGTGGGCTCAGAACCTCCACAAAACATCCCCGTTGGGACCCTGCCTTGTAGAGCTGTGAGATGAGGGCCACTGTCTTCCAGACCCCAGAATAGTAGATCCACTGACAGCTTGCAGCATGCACCTGGAAAAGCCACAGGCACTCAATGCCAGCCCATGAAAGCAGCCAGGAGTGGGGCTGTACCCTGCAAAGTAACAGGAGCGGAGTTTCCCAAGACCGTGGGAACCCACCTCTTGCATCAGTGTGACCTGGATGTGAGACATCATGTCAAAGGAGATCATTTCAGAGCTTTAAGATTTGACTGCCCCACTGGATTTCAGATTTGCATGGGGCTTGTAGTCCCATTGTTTTGGTCAATTTCTCCTATTTGGAACGGATGTATTTACCCAAAGCCTGTACCTGCATTGTACCTAGGAAGTGATTAACTTGCTTTTGGTTTGACAGGCTCATGGGCAGAAGGTACTTGCCTTTTCTCAGATGAGATTTTGGACTTGGAATTTTGGCTTAATGCTGAAATGAATTAAGATTTGAGGAATTGTTGGGAAGGCATGATTGGTTTTGAAATGTGAAAGGGCCGTGAGATTTTAGAGGGGCCAGAGGTGGAATGATATGGTTAGGCTTCATGTCCCCACCCAAATTTCATCTTCAATTGTCATCATCATAATCCCCATAATCCCCACGTGTCAAGGGAGAAACCAGATGGAGATAATTGAATCATGGGGTGGTTTTCCACATGCTGTTCTCATGATAGTAAGTGAATTCTCTCACAAGGTCTGATGGTTTTATAAGGAGCTCTTCCCTCTTCACTCAGCACTTCTCCTTCCTGCCACCTTGTAAAAAAGGTGCCTTGTTTCCCCTTCACCTTCTGCCACGATTGTAAGTTTCCTGAGGTCTCCCCAGCCATGCTGAACTGTGAGTCAATTAAATCTCTTTCCCTTAAATTACCCAGTCTCAGGCAGTTCTTTATAGCAGTATAGAAAGGGACTAATACAATTCCCTTGGGGATTTGAATTTCAACAAATGAATTTTGGGGGAAGGCAAACATTCAGACCATAGCAAATGGTTTAAGCAAAAGGGAATGTATCTCTCAATTAAGAAGTCCAGTAGACAGCTCCTGGCATATCTGGATACAGGTGTTGTACCCACTTCTAACTCTGTTTTCCTCCCTGTTGGTTTCATATTGATGCATCCTCAGTCGTGCTCCCTCTTGGTGGCCAGATGGTCATTGGTAACCTCAGACTTGCATCTTCCCAGACTACTTGTGCCAAGGCAAATAACTTATCTTTCCCAATAGTTCCATAAATGTTCCAGAATTGAAATTCACTGACTAGATACCCTCCCCTGGAGAAAGGTAGGAGGAACTCTATATTCTCTAAAAGACTAGTTGCTTCCCAAAGGAAATTGGGTGTGGTTACCAGAAAAAGAAAAAACATAGGCTCAACAGGCAAAAATATACTTGTCTATTACAGGTTCCCTCCCTGTCTCTAGTCCTGCTTGCTCCTTAATTTTCACTTAGAGACTTGGGCTTCCACCAACACTAACCACCTGCTTTCTTCTTCTCAGTTTGTGGTGGCCTCTCTCGTATAATCTGTGACACTTTGAGAAGACCCACTAGCCACCCTCAGTCCTCCTGTGGGCTATTCTGTTGTGAGCCACGGCCCACGGCCTGCTTTCTTAAGTCATATCTGTGCAGCTTCCTGATCAATACTCAGTGTTGGAGTTTTAGAGGTCTCAATACTGGATACCTCTTTCCTGCCCTGGTGCAAGACCAACTTAAAAATAAGCAAAGGATTCAGGCAGTTGAGATTTTAAAGGTTCCCTTCCCCACAGGTAACAGTTGTTGGAAAACAAGAATTAAATGAAGAGCAGCAATGGGTTTCCTAGTATTGCACATTAGAACTGGGAAGACTTCTCTACCTGGTCACACAGAGTGCTGAAAGCCTGCTGGCTTCCCCGTGGAGCCTGCTTCAGAAAAAAAAAAAAATTGAAAACATGAAAACAACTCTACTCCTACAGCACTGAGTAGTAGAGTTGTGCTTTTTGCAGGCAGGAAGGAAGAAAGAGAAAAACAGAAAGCAACCATGCCAGGGATGCCTAGTTCCTTCTCCCAAACTAACCAATCAAGTAAGTCTCTGCTCCCCTAGAGAAGGAGTGATGGAGGTGTGAGGGAGAGATGCCTGTTTATTACATGAATGCATGCTCTTCTGCATGCAGTGGGAGATAAGAGTTCCCCCAACAATCAACCTGGGTTTGGCTTGTTTGTGCATCACTGGTGCTGTAATCCTGACAAAGCAAGCACCTCCTTTCCAATCATGTTCTCTTTGCAAGCAGTTGGAAGTAATCGATAGGGATATTATCACTCTTTGGACACCCCCAGGAAGATCCCACCTCCAATTCCACAAGTAGCAGGATAGGGCATGGGAAGAGGCTGAAGGGGAGGGGCCAGTAGCTGACCCATTAAAATCAACTTGATGGCAGTTCCTTTTGTTTTCCAAAAAAACAAAATGTGTGCACTGCCAAAGATTTTTGCTGACTCTTGGCTTCTTTGCTTTTAGTGCTATTGTTCACCCTGGGGATTTATGGTAATTCTTACTCCCTAAAAGATATCTCTGTAAGAATGCCCATAAATTTAGGAGGAATTGTTTTGATTTTCCTCACTAATTATTTTACCTCTCAGTTATATATCAGCAATTTTTAAAGTCATAGGATGTTTCTTAGATACAATGGAGTATGAGACACAGGGCTCTGGGATCCAACAGGCACCTAATAAAGAGTAAATCAGGTAAAAGCACAGATGGGGAACCTACTGTGCACAGAAGATTGCTCTACCTGCCATGGGAGGCCAGTAGGGAACAGAAAAGTAGCGTCTGACCTTGAAGCAATAGCCATTCCCAGTGCTACTTCCATGAATACTAAATGACTTTGCAAAGCAAGCACATTTTAAAACAGCAAGTTTTGTTTGGGATATTTCCAACTATATCAGACAGGGGTCTCTTGATGAGTACACAAGGGAGGCATTTATTTCTGTTCTCTGTACAAGAAAAATCTAGTAAATCTAGTCTTTTACTAACAAATTATTTTGTTTGCAAACCATGAGCCATGAATATCATACAAGTTAATTATGTTTTTCTTTTTTATTTTGGCTGCCAGGGAGCTCAAAACCAATATTTGACCCACTTCTAACAATTGTATAGGAACTTGTAGCAGGCATTTTACATACTAATCTTAGTTTTCCTCGATTCTCCAATCCTAATGGTAACTTCATCCCAATTTGTTCATCCATTTATGGTGGCCTGCTCACTGGGTTACAGAGTCCCTGGCTTTCACAGGTTCATAATTTTAGAAAGTGGCCCCAGCTCCCTTTCTCTGCTTCTCTGCTCAATTTCAGAAGATGTTTGTCATTATCGAAACCTGGAAGCAGCCAGTGCCTGGAAACAGGTAAGGGATAGCTGAGATAAAGAATGTTCTTGACTTTGGGTAGAAGAGAAGAGACTAGAAAAAAATCCCTAGAACAAAGGCTGAGAGTAGAACAGAGTGTGTGCAGCCAGGAAGGGTAATAAGCACTACAGAACTGAGTAGAGGTCATGAACAAGGACTTCCCAGAACCTGGGTTGAGTTAGAGGGACAGAAAATGATGGGGGTACTTACATGTGCTGTGGAAGATGCAATACTGGGAAGGAGAACATATATTCTATGAAAGCAGGAGACACATTATCTTGCCCATTACTGTCACACATGCCGGGCATGGGATTGCATTCAACTAATGTATTTTCAATGAAAAAATGCCTCAGTAGGGATGGTTCATTCGTGATCTGATTCTCTCTTGACACCTCTATACCTTGAATTCAGCCTTCTTTTCATTCTCTGATGCAACAGTGTTAGAGGAGGCAAAGTAAATACAGTGACCTAGAATCAACAGTTGCAATATTAGTGAGCCCTCAGCATGTTGGGCTAGCTGATGTACCAGGGGAAAGACTGATGCCACATTACTTATGATTCTGCAGAGCTTAACAGTTTAGCACATAGGCTCTAGATCCAGATATCTTGGGTTCACCTCCCAACTCTGATACTTGGCATCTGTAGGACCACAGGCAAGCTATATGAACACTCTGTGCCTCAATTTCCCCATCTGTACAATGGGGATAATAACAGTAGCCACTGAATAGTACTGTTGCACTGACTGATTGAGCCAAGATATGTGCCTGGTATATAATAAATACCATATAGGTGTTAGCCACTATTTCTAGCTAAAGACCTAGTCAGCTATGGCTCATACCTGCATGGTGATGCTATAGAATTTATTCTTTATAGTGGAGCAGACACTGGGAGCCAGGGTGGTACAGGGCATGGGAACAAAGCTATAGAGAAAGGGAAGAGGTCAACAGAAGAGGGTACCAATGAGGATGCGGTCAGGAAGGACAGAGTGCACCAGCAGAACATGCAACTGGGAATGTACCCCCCGCCCTGAGTCTTCATTGGCTGGGATTCAAACGGGAGACCCAAGTCTCCAGACCAGACTGGAAAGGCCATGTCAGAGGACCAGACCTGGAGGGTCTGGCACACCAGGAAGAATTATTGGTTCTTGGGCTCCTTCCCAACATTCTGCTGGGGAAAAAAAATCCTTGGTCCTTCCCTGGTGTTTTCCAAGGAACCACCATTCAACTAGTCATGTAGGCAAATACCTCAGAACCTCCCTAGAGTCATCTCTTGCCCTCATCCCCAGAATTTCCATGGCCAAAGCCTGACCTACACCCAGCTACTTCTCTCCATCTCTGCTACTGCCACCTGGGCCAGATCACCATCACCTCTTGCCTGGGTAACTGGTCAGACCCTGCTTACTGGTCTCCCCAGAGCTTCCCGCTTCTCTCCACAACCCACTTTCTGAACAGCAAGCAGACGGATGTATTTTTTTTTTTTTTAGTGTAAATCTAATCACACCCTCTTCTACTTAAAACTCTACACCGGCTTTCTGCCACCCTCGGGATAAAATTGATGCTTCTTCCTTTAACTCATGAGGGCCTCAATCATCTGGGCTCTGCTGACCTCATCCTTCAACACGTTTCCTCTCTTGTACCATAATTTAACTGCATCATTCTTTTTTGCACTTCCCAAACATTCTAGGCTGGTAGCATTCTGTGGCCCTTTGCACTGGCTGATCCATCTGCTTAGAACTTTCTGATCTCCAGTCTTTTCCCCCCAGATGGTTCCTTTTTGTCATTCAAGCCACTGCCTTGGAGATGGAAAATCTGTGTGTGAGGGAAGGTCAGGGAAGCTACTTGGATGGAGCATGTCAAGCTGACAGAGAGCCCATTTGGTCCATCCATCCTATCAACAAATCTCTAGGAACTTCTACCATGAGCAAGGCAGTAAAGTGAAATTTGTAAAAGACAATGAAATTAGTGCACTTCGGTCCCTGCCTAAAGTAGGCTTCTGGGCTACTGAGAACTCAAGTACAAATGTAGTACTGTGTGGTAAGTACTACAACATTCAGAGTCTAAGGGAACACAAAAGAAGAATCCCTTCCTCAAGTTCACTCTGGGGCCAAGGACGGCTTTGCAGAGGAGGGGGCAATTGAGCTGGGCATTGATGGCCAAGGAGTTCCCGGGAACCACGTTGAACCTGGGAGAGTAGAACACCTGAAATCCTGTGAAATCCACAAAATTCGTTCCCTGGCTTGTTGGCATTACGATTCCCCAGCTAAACACCCC
>NW_012114855.1:533986-536592 GCF_000951035.1 Colobus angolensis palliatus | reverse complement strand
AGGAAGAATTATTGGTTCTTGGGCTCCTTCCCAACATTCTGCTGGGGAAAAAAAATCCTTGGTCCTTCCCTGGTGTTTTCCAAGGAACCACCATTCAACTAGTCATGTAGGCAAATACCTCAGAACCTCCCTAGAGTCATCTCTTGCCCTCATCCCCAGAATTTCCATGGCCAAAGCCTGACCTACACCCAGCTACTTCTCTCCATCTCTGCTACTGCCACCTGGGCCAGATCACCATCACCTCTTGCCTGGGTAACTGGTCAGACCCTGCTTACTGGTCTCCCCAGAGCTTCCCGCTTCTCTCCACAACCCACTTTCTGAACAGCAAGCAGACGGATGTATTTTTTTTTTTTTAGTGTAAATCTAATCACACCCTCTTCTACTTGAAACTCTACACCGGCTTTCTGCCACCCTCGGGATAAAATTGATGCTTCTTCCTTTAACTCATGAGGGCCTCAATCATCTGGGCTCTGCTGACCTCATCCTTCAACACGTTTCCTCTCTTGTACCATAATTTAACTGCATCATTCTTTTTTGCACTTCCCAAACATTCTAGGCTGGTAGCATTCTGTGGCCCTTTGCACTGGCTGATCCATCTGCTTAGAACTTTCTGATCTCCAGTCTTTTCCCCCCAGATGGTTCCTTTTTGTCATTCAAGCCACTGCCTTGGAGATGGAAAATCTGTGTGTGAGGGAAGGTCAGGGAAGCTACTTGGATGGAGCATGTCAAGCTGACAGAGAGCCCATTTGGTCCATCCATCCTATCAACAAATCTCTAGGAACTTCTACCATGAGCAAGGCAGTAAAGTGAAATTTGTAAAAGACAATGAAATTAGTGCACTTCGGTCCCTGCCTAAAGTAGGCTTCTGGGCTACTGAGAACTCAAGTACAAATGTAGTACTGTGTGGTAAGTACTACAACATTCAGAGTCTAAGGGAACACAAAAGAAGAATCCCTTCCTCAAGTTCACTCTGGGGCCAAGGACGGCTTTGCAGAGGAGGGGGCAATTGAGCTGGGCATTGATGGCCAAGGAGTTCCCGGGAACCACGTTGAACCTGGGAGAGTAGAACACCTGAAATCCTGTGAAATCCACAAAATTCGTTCCCTGGCTTGTTGGCATTACGATTCCCCAGCTAAACACCCCTGGCTATAAGGTCTGCCAACTATCTGCCTTTTCAAATCATGCCTTTCATCTGAAACAGCTTTGAAGCTCCCTGGGCTTGCTCTCTTCCATTGTTCAAAGTAACTACTGGAAACGCTACCTCTTGGCAGTGAACCGTCACTCTGATCCATCGCCAGTGGGAGGTTCAATTGGTACACCCTTTGGAAGAGTAATTTAGAAGACTGTTTCCGAAGTCTTTTTTAAATTAGAAGACTGTTTCCAAAGTCTTTTTTAAATGACCATACATTTATTGTTCTGAATAATCCTGTTTCTGGAAATCTATCCCAAGGAAATGATCCTAACTTCGGAAAGAAAGATAAAAGCTGTATGTGTAAGTGTTCACTATATGTACTAGTTATATTAAGAGCAAGCTAAATGTTCAATAATAAGGGAATTGACATGTTTAAATGGTTCATGTAGTGGAATATTATTTGACCATCACAAGGGCACTTTCTTAGAATATGTAAGAGCTCAGAGAAATACTGCTAAAATAATGTTACATGAAGTACGATTTCAAGACTTATGGGCAATATGGGCACAACTATACAAGAAAAGTATGCCTATGACAAAGGCTGGGAAATGAGTAGGAGGAATGTTACATGCTCCATTACTGCATCTTGGGAGGTGTTTATTGGTGATATGCAGGAAGCACCATTACTGCATCTTAGGAGGTGTTTATTGGTGATGTGCAGGAAGCACTGGGACTGTTTAAAAGGATTGGGTTCATGTGCTGTTGAAATCCAAACTGAAAGTGACTCTTGCACTTGGATTTTAAGTGCCCATGCTACTGATACAGCTTGTCTTCCCCTTCTGCCACCAGGACCGCACACAGAGAATACAAGCTTGCCCAGGGCATGAAAAGAGACAGAGACTGAGAAGGAGAGAGAAACATAAACCTAGCAATGCAGACACACAAACACTCTCAACAACAGGGATCTCAGAGGGACGGCACATTAGAGACACATTGAAGAAGCAATATTGTCCATGGAAACCGGCTGATAAAGATTTAACTCAAAACAAACTTGGAGCAAGTGCCTACACGATGACTGTCAGTGAACTCATGCCAGTTAAAAGGTCTGAAAACAGGAGCCAGATCTTCTGACACTCCAGTCTTCCACACTGAGCCATGTGGAACTCTCAGGAAAGTCCACATAGCATATCCTCAAAGACACAGATGCCAACAAGACCTGAATTTGGATAGGTCTGCCAACCTCACTGGCCAAGAGCTCACACCAGTTCCTTAGTGTGGGGAGCTGGAGATCAATAATGGAATCCACTGCTTGGTGTTTGTTTATGCTGTGGATGTTATGACTGGATTTTGTATATCTCCTATTCTGGAAGATTTTTGGTTTAAGTCATTCTGTTACTTTTACCTTTAAAAACAGAAAGCAAGGCCGGGTGCAGTGGCTCATGCCTATAATCCCTGCACTTTGGGAGGCCAAGGC
>NW_012114855.1:509987-532601 GCF_000951035.1 Colobus angolensis palliatus | reverse complement strand
AGCCTACAGCCCACTAAGCTGAAAGAGAGAGCCCTTCCACAATCCACAGATTTCCTACCAAGCACATACATGACTGCAGAAACTACATGAGCCCATCTGAAAGCAGAAGAACCTCCCAGGTGACCAGCAGATTCATGGTCGATAATTAATGTTTCTTGTTTTCAACCACAGTTGTAAGGTGATTTGTCATAGGGCATTATTGTGTCAATAGATTGTGATACAGAGTTGACACTCCAGTTCCAATGATTGTCTTTTCTCCCAAATCATCTAAATCTCTGCCCAAAATGCAGGTCCATGTCCCAGTATCCAGAGAAATTTGAGTCTTGCCAAGCCCTAGAATGCTTTCTGCTTTGGCCCCAGGGTCTGCCTGGCCAGATCCTTTCCTAGCCCCTCTTATCAAGACTTTCCAGACACAGTTCCTCTTTGGGCCACTGCCACCAAGCTCCATGTGACCTTGATAGTGACCATTAACCTCATTCACTGTGCATAGAGCCCATCCCACAGTCTATGAACATGGATATACACGAAATGCTTAGTGATAAGCACTCATGCAGAGTGATAACAGCAATTGGGACAATGAGGACACCCATGGTTATTACGCACACATTCTGTGCCAGACACCATAGTCAATGCTTCTGCTTATCCCATTAATACAATGTCTCTAGTAGTAGATGTTATTATCCCCATTGTGATGAGAATATTGAAGTTCAAAGAGTTTGAGTAACTTGTTCAGGATTGCACAGTTAATAACTGGTACAAGTGTGATTTAAAAGTATGTTTGATTCAAAAACTCTGCTCTTTTCACAGTTGCCACGAGTATCAGTTAGCTATTGCTGAGAAAAAGTCCACCACAAAACCTCAGCATCTATTTGTCACTGGTCTGGGGGATCAGCTGGAGTTTGGCTGATCTCAGCTGGGGTCCCTCATCTACCTGTGGCCAGTGGAGGTAGGAGGAGCAGTGGATCCACTCTAGACCTGACTCTAGAATGTCCTGGTGGAAGCAACCTAGTTGGGATATAGCTCAGCTGTACATCCACAGAGGATGATCTTGCTCATCCTTCTACCTTTGGAGGCCAGCAGACTAGCCCAGGCATGCTTTTCTCCTACCAACAGCAGCAGCACAAAGGAGCAGAAAAACATGCAAATGTTCTTGAGGCTTGGACTCAGGGCTGGCACACCATCACTTTGTCTTTTTCTATTAGCCAAAGTGAGTCACATGACAGAGCCCCAAATCAAAGGGTTGAGAACCACACTTATCTATAGCGGGAGAGCCCTGCTAAGTTACATTGCAGAGGCACGGATCCAGGGAAGGGTGAAGAATTGGGCCTATTAATTAAACTTAGATATCATGTCCCCTTACACCTGTGAGATGGTGGCAAATGTGAATCCTGCAAAGCAATGTCTTGTGTCAGGTTCCAGGTTCAACTTGTAGTTCTGCCACCTTTTAGCTGTATAGACTTAGTTGAATTATGAACTTCTCTGCATTTCGGTGACCTCATCTATAAAATGAGAATAATTAAGTCAACCTCTTAGCATTGTTTATGAAGATTAAATATAAAGCACTTTGTTTACATATGTTATATGTACAGGTAACATGATTTCTTTTGTAGAAAATTCCAAAGAATCAACAGGAACGTTCCTGGAACTAGTAGGTAATTATAGAATAATTACAGAATACAAAGTTAATATACAAAAGTCAATTGCTTTTCTATAAGGTAGCAATGAACAATTGGAATCTAAAACTGAAACACACATAGCACTTAGTAAATGTGAGCTATTCTTACATAAAGAGGTTATAGGCTCAGAGAGCAGGGTGCTTCCTCTTCTGTTCTTCCTTTCATTTGTCTCAATCTAAACCTCTTTAGGCCAGTTTCAGCCTCTAGCACTCAACATGGGTGTATAATCTCAAAGCACACCGATGAGTATTCTTGGTTACCGACTTCATTTTCCTCACGGAAAGCTGAACTCTGGAGGATATCTGGGCTTTATACAAGGTAACAAAGTAAGCATCAGCATAACCATCATCATCACTATAATTATCACCATCACAACCTCGGTCTTCAGGTTCTCGGTCTCCAGGCTCTTACCCAGCCAGTGAGCCAGGCTGCTCCTTTAAATAAAATGAGGGGTTTGGAAGAGAAGATGAAGAGAAATCCTTGGGAAATTTGAGAGAAATGAGTAAAGAAAAAGAAAACACATCCTTTTGCCAGAGTTTTCCTTCTCAACCCTAACTTGAAGTTGCTGTTTGCTCTGGAGGAGAGCTCTAGATAGGCTGGGAGATTTGGATCTCCTTTACAGTATTTCTCAAAAGTAGCTGTGCAAACCCAGGCAAGTCATTCTGCCTCTTTGGATGTCAGTTTCCTCCCTCGAAAAGTGAAAATGATGTCTCTCTGTCTGTCTTATCAGTGATAAGGAAAACCAGATGAAATGATGGATGTAAATGAGCTGTTCAGACTTAAAACACAGCATGGGCCAGGCACGGTGGCTCATGCCTGTAATCTCAGCACTTTGAGAGGCCGAGGCGGGCACGTCATGAGGTCAGGAGTTTGAGACCAGCCTGGCCAATATGGTGAAACCCCATCTCTACTAAAATACAAAAATTAGCCAGGTGAGGTGGCACACGCCTATAGTCCCAGCTACTGGGGAGGCTGAGGCAGAAGAATCGCTTGAACCTGGGAGGCGGAGGCTGCAGTAAGCTGAGATCACGCCACTGTACTCCAGCCTGTTTCAAATAAATAAATAAATAAATAAATAAATAAACCATAGCATGAATGTGACCATAAGAAAAACAATGGAAAAAAAAAATCTCCAATGAGGTTGTGGCCTAGTCCTTTGCAAAGACATTGAAATTTGGTGTCCTGGTCGCTTTCTACATTGTTCCTAGGGAGTAAAGAACATGTCATCTACACACACACCCTTAAGGGCTTATTAATTGCACTGCTGGGTAGAAACACATGCATATACATGAAAATCTATCACTGATGGTACTCTAATAATACCTGGGGTTTGCAGCTCAGGAGAGGTCCAAAGCAGAGAGTTGCAGGTACCTAGTGGTCCAATGGAGTGATTGTGCCCCAAGGCTTTGAAGCCAAGAAAAACTGGGTTCAAATCATTGACTTAAAGTCTGATGCTCTGATGCATTACTAGAAAAAAGAGGGCAGGGGATGATAATGTCAACCTCATGGGGCCATTGTGCCATATCAATATATATAAATATTTAAAATGAGACAATGTCTACAAATCTCATTGATTGAGAAAAAGAAGAGGAAGAGTGATCATTTAAATGCCGATCCCTTGGTGTATGTTACCTCCCTGGAATCCTTATAGGGTTCCTGCATTGTGGTATCAGTCTCCTTCAAAGTTTCCAGATCCTTGTGTGTCTCATGCTAACACCTCTACAAATAGATGGACCAAGACTGTTAAAATGCTGCCACAGATCAGTGGGCTCATGGAAGGAGACAGGAAAGGCTGAGGAAGGGAGCAGCTCATACCATCATGGCACCCAACAGTCGAGCAGCAAAGGCTGCAGCAAGAGTAAGTGGAGATATTCTGAATCTTCAGCTCCCAGAGTCCCTCCAGATTCGCTTAGAGACTCACTCCACTCTATGGACCACAGGCACCTGGAGCACTTTCTGTGACAAAAGAAAACAAACAGGAGGATTCAATTTTAGGTTATTACAGAAGATTATCTCAAACAAATAGACCTAGGTCTAAATCTCAGCATGCAATTTACTAGCTGGATGGACTTAGGTGGGTCCTGTGACCTCTCTGATCCTCTTATCTATAAAACAAGAATAATCAAACCTACCATAGGATTGTGCCGAGGATTAAAGTACATGCCACTTGTAAAACATCTAATCCAAAGCTGGTGCTTAATATATGTTAGTTCTTTCTTCTCCTCTTTCTTCTTATTTCTTGCATGTAGAATAAACTATCAAATTAAATATATTTACATTAATGGCAACATCCAAACAATAGAATTCAAAAGGAATGTAGGGTAGAGGAAAAATTCACAGTATCCATTCCTTAGAACTTCAGTCCTTATTTTAAAAACAGATTGTTACAAACCAATGAGTACTTTGAGAAAATCGTGTCCAATTCTACCCATTTTGAAGACTGGAGGATGTAGAACTGATGCCCAGAAAAATAAAATGACTTGAACAAAGTCACACAGAGAGTTACAGGTGGATCTTGTATCAGAACCCAGTGTATTAATCAGCTACTGCTGCATAACAAACATCCATCAGTCTCAGCAATTAACAAACATCCATCAATCTCAGCAATGTAAAACCTCCATTATGGATTCCCAGGCACCTACCTGTGAATTAGCTGGGCCATAATGGCCAAGATACTCTTCTCAGGGCAAGAGCAGCCCCAAGACAGCTCTACTGCCAAAGCACATTTCAAGCCTTTTCTTACATCATCTACTAACTTCCCATTGCCCAAAGCAAATCACAAGGGCAAGCCCCTCAGTAATGGGGTCGAGGAGTATGCCACATTCAGGGAGGATGACTCAACCCAGGGTGTTCTCGTGGGAGTGGTGGGAGATAGAGAGAGAACATAAATGCCTGCAGTATAGGCAGGTAACATGCAATGGTGAAGTGGGCCAAGATGAAAGGCAATAAGGAGAGGTAGGGCATGTGGAACTGTGAGACCATGCCTTCAACTCCAGCTGATTGTTGCTAGATCATATCTTTCAAGAGATGCTGACACGTAGATCTCTATAAAGAAAGCTTTCTCCATCTTAAATCAATGAGCAGGACAACAGAACAAGCTGACAGGCCACATTTCCTCAAGCCCTGTTCTTCATCACACTACCTGTCCCTAAGGTTCCCGTTGGTCTTTCTGTGACTGAGGATCTCAATGTGAGTCCCCGGAAATATTCACAAGAGTCAGATCATGACAACAGGTGAAATGGCAGCCTTGCCACGTCCTGAGTTGACAGTACGTAGCAGGTGTCCTAAGATTATGTGGAAGCTGAGTGGTTTTAGGGAAGTGGGGGAAGGAGAAGTCTTACAAATTTAATTCTTAGTGGTAAGTGCCTTTCTTTCATCAAGGCTCCAAGCTACAGCAATTTCCACAAGGAGCAATCTGCACATTTTCATCCCATCTATCTTCCCAGGTTATTAAATAGTTCTTGTCTAAGTTAAGTCAACAAAGCTTTTCCAACATCTGGAATTTTTAATATCTGAGGCTGTTTTGGGGAACTTCATTGTATTCTTCTGCTGGCAAATAAGAAAATAATAACAATAAGATGATTATGATAATAATAATAATATAATAATAATGAGTCACCATATAATGAACCCTTGCTCTATGCCAGGCACTCTTATAAGCTCCTTGTATGTACTAAGATACTGGATTCTGGATTTTAATTATCCTATAATATAAATATTGTTCTCCATTTTACAGAATAAGAAACTGAGACACAGAGAGGGAAAATAATCTGACAATATTATTCAGTAAGTAAAGACATTCATTTTTCCCAATAAATAACTCTTACCAAGCAAGTGACCCAGCCTTCAGAAAAAATCTGATAACATCCAAAATTGCCTTTATGAGTCACAAAAACAGTTATTTATTAAATCTCTACTCTATGGTCAACATATTTTATTGAATTCTCACAATATCACCATGGGGTGTACCTAATCCCCATTTTCTCCATAGGAAATTAAGGCTCAGAGATTTGCAATAATTTCCCCCACTATCTAGATATAATTTGGAAGAAGAGCCTTTGAAACCCACATCGGTCTGGCTCCACTGGATGACAGCGCCTCCAATTTAGAAATGAGGCTGTGATATTATGATATCTGTATATGTTGGTTTCTGCCCACAGTTCCTGGTTCATAACTCACAGCCTTTTGTTATGATGTTGGGACACTTTAGGCCTCAGAAGCAGGCCTTAGAAAACAGAATCTCTCTCTCTCTCTCTCCTTCCCCTGCCTGCCTTTCACCAGACCAAAGCAAGACTTCAATCTTCCCATGGCTTTCTGATTGAGACCCTCACTCCACAGAGGATCCTGCCTCACACCCTGGAGGGGAGAATGCTGCAGAGAGGCCCAACATATTTTGACACAATTGTCCATGCTTCAATCATGCCTGTGCAAAGTAGTCTCCATAAAGGGCCCAAGATGACAAGTTCAGGAAGGTTTTAGATAGCTGAACTCATGGAGGTTCCTGGAGAGTGGCCCGCCAGAGAGGGCACGGAAACCCTGCACCTTTCCCCCATACCTCGCCCTATGCATCTCTTATCTGTATCCTTTGTAATGTCCTTTATAACAAACAAGTAAATAAGTGTTTCCCTGAGTTCTGCAAGCAACTACAGCAAATTAATCTAACGCAGACAGGGAGTCGTGGGAACCCCAACTTGAAGCTTGTTGGTCAGACGTTTGGAGACCTGGCCTTGTGACTGGTGTCTGAAGCAGGCGGAGGGTAGGGGAGCAGTCTGGTGGGACTGAGTCCTCACCCTGTGGGATCTGACACTGTCTCCAGGTAGACAGAAGAGGTCAGATAAGAGATCTGAAAATGAAGAGATCGCATCTGCTCTGACAAGAGGGGATATGGGATGGTTTTGCCTGGGCCCTAAATCCAAAAAGTGTTTTAACCAATCAATCCTTAGATACAGGGTGTCCTTAGAGGACACCCAGCTGGTGTCTGCTGCAGAACTGATTGCTTATTTGTTGGTGGGGAGAAACCCTTCACATTCGGTCACAGAAGTCTTTTGTCTGTATTGATTGTTGTGTTGAGTAAGAGAATAGACAAACACACTTTGAGTTTATGGGTATTTTCACTTACAGAGGTTCACAAATTCTTACTTACCTTCCCTCCTAGGCCTTCACTGCCATCAAAGTTCCAGACTCATCACAGCCTCCTCTGAGCCTAAGCCAGAAATCCTGAAAGTCAGGTCTTGCCTTCCTCTGGCCTAAGCCAGAGATCCTGAAAGTCATGGTCCTGCCATGACCATGATAAAAGGTCATGGCCTTTTTATCTCACCAAGTGTGGTGCCTGATCCATCTTGTGCTGGGAGAAGGCTATGACCAGGGCTGCTCTCTTCCCTCTTGTTCTCTTGCCGTCCTCAACTTCTCTTCAACAACTCACATCCAACTTGCCTTTTAATACTGCAATAGGGTCCATCTCATAAAATCATGGGCCTCTAGAAACTTTGGTAGCACAATGAAACTTAGAGATGATCTAGTCTACCCTCTTAGTTTATCAGAGAAATTATGAGGCTTCCTGAAAACGTCAGCCCACACTGACCTCTAACCCTCCACACTCTCTTTGTGTGGATCTTATTGTTGTTGTTGTTGATACCACGCATATGAGCACTATATATTTGTCTTATATTTTCTCTGATGATCTTTTGTGTGTCTTTCTCACAATGACAACATCAAACAATCAGACCTTCAAGCCAGAGGAGCCCTTACAAACTTACTGGGCAGAGCACCTTCATTTTCCTGCTGAAGAGTTGAGTAGAAAGAAGGACCAGGACCCACCCAAATCCCACCACCTCCAGCACTGGAGGAGCACAGACCCCTGAATTTTAAGACTAGCCCCTTGTACTCTACCAAAAGTAGGTGACAACTTCCATTGGCCTTACTTCGTAGAGTTGTCCAATAAAGACCAGCTGAATAGAGTGGAGAGATCATACACATTCAAGGTGACCAAACCAGCTCTGAAACCAACAGGCCCAGCAATGAATGCTTAGAGGCAAGAGAGATTGTATAGAAGAGTATTAGGTGCAGAGTGAATACACTAAAAATAATAATAGCTAAAATGTATTGAGTCCTCAGCAGTTGGCATGTATCAACTGCTTTAATCCTCACAATAATCTATGAAGGAGGTTGATATAATTTGGCTGTGTCCCCACCCAAATCTCATCTTGAACTGTAGCTCCCATAATTCCCACGTGTTGTGGGAGGGACCCAGTAGGAAATAATTGAATCATGGGAGTGGTTTCCCCCATACTGTTCTCATGGTAGTGAATAAATCTCATGAGATCTGATGGTTTTATAAGGGGTTTCCCCCTTTCATTTGACTCTCATTCTCTTTGCCTGCCGTCATGTAAGACATGCTTTTGCTTCTTTGACCTCTGTTATGATTGTGAGGCCTCCCCAGCCATGTGGAATTGTGAGTCCATTAAGCCTCTTTCCTTTATAAATTACCCAGCCTTGGGTATGGCTTTATTAGCAGCGTGAGAATGAACTAACACAGAGGTATTATTATTGTCCCTATTTTACAGGTGAAAAAACCAAAGCACATGGAGATACAGTACCCAAAGTCACACAGCCAAAAAGTAGCAGAGCCAGGACTCAAGCCCAGCCTGTCTGGGTGCAGAGCATGTGCCCACAATCCTTGCACCATAGCCTCTTGATTAATGCTTCTCCTGTCACTGTTAGCTCCTTGAGAGCACGGGCACTGTTTTGTTCACTACTTTATCCTCAGCACACAGCAAGGCAGCCAGAATTGAAAACTTATTGACCTAAATCAAACTGAACTGAAAAGTCTTTTATTACACGGCCAGGAGAAAGGTGCCATTGTCCACTTATTAATAGGGTGATCCAAAAAAAGTAGCTTGATCTCAACTCCTTAATGGGACGGAGGTACCTACATCATTGCATTAACTCCAGTTGTATTTAAGACAATGTTTATAAAGTGCCTGGAACATGGTAAGTGGTCAACAGTGGTAACTGGTATTATTAATGGTGGCAGGGAAAGCAAGACAAGAAAATAAACCCCACTGGTGCTGGGACTATGTATGTGCCCAGAAGAGGTCAGATCAGAGATCTGGAAATGAAGAAATCACATCTGCTCTGAAAGAGGGGAAATGGGATGGTTTTGCCTGGGCCCTAAATCCAAAAAAACCATTTTAACCAATCAACCCTTAGATACAAACTCTCACATGAATCTCAGAGTCCACCTAATTTATGTAGGGAGTAGCCATGCTCTGAAATCCAAAGACATCTAGACCCAAGGCCTGACTCTATCAAAGACTTGCTCTGTGACCTTGGACAAGTCACTCAGCCTCTCTGGGCCCCAATTTCCTCATCCATAAAATAAGGCATTTGAACTAAATGATCTCTAGGCCTCTTTCCAGTTTTACTTAATAATCATGCTAAACGACTGGAAACAAAATGTCTTTCAGCCCATCTGGCTCCTTGGTGGAAGAAGCAACACAGGACTTTATGAGTCAGGGCTTGGGAGCAAGCTCTAAATGGAGATGATAGCTTTGGGGATGATTTGTTTATTGTGACAGTAACTCACAGTTACATGGTGTTTTACCATTCACGGCACCATTTTCTGTAGATTCTCATTTCATCTGCTCCACAGCCCCATGAATCTGATCATCCTCACTCTGTAGAAGAGGAAGCTCATTCTGAGAGTATATCAGGAATTTGTTCAGCTGCAAGTAACAGCTGGCCTGATCCATGTGGTTTAAGAAAAGAAGAGTTTATTTTTATCTAGAATTAGGCAGGGATGGGCTAGGCAATGGCGGCAGGGCTGGTGTCTCTGGTTCTCTTGCACTTTCTTTTTAATCATAAATGACCTAGACATTACATCCATGGTCAAGGCAGAAGGCAGTGAATGAATGAACTAGTGACAACAGTCTCTCTTCCCAGGAAGCAAGACTTCCTCAAACCCCTCCCAGCAT
The DNA here is from genome assembly GCF_000951035.1 of Colobus angolensis palliatus. NCBI lineage: Eukaryota > Metazoa > Chordata > Mammalia > Primates > Cercopithecidae > Colobus > Colobus angolensis. The sequence continues at coordinate 522,952 of NW_012114855.1, read as the reverse complement.
TCTCTTTGCTCATGTTTTATCAGCTCACACTATCACAGCTCTGGCCCTAGTTGCAAGGAAATCTGCCATGGTTCTTTTACCTGCCTGTTTTAGTTTGCTAGGGCTGCCATAGACAGCAAAATATCACAGACACGGTTTCCTACACAACAGACATGTGTTGTCTCACAGCTCTAGAGCCTGGGAAGTCCAAGATCAAGATATCAGTGGAGCTGCTTCGATCTGAGAGCTGTAAAGGAAACCTCTGTTACAGGCCTTGCTCCTTGGCTTGTAGAAGGTCACCATCTCTCTGTTTCTTTTCACTTCATCTTCTCTCTCTGCATGTCTCTGTGTCCAACCTTCCCCTTTTCCAAGGACAGGAGTCATACTGGAATAGGCTTCATGCTAATAACCTAATCTTAACTTGATTACCTCTGTAAAGACTCTCTCCAAATAAATTCACATGCTGAGGAACATCAATGTATGAATTTGAAGGGAAGGGGAGCACAATTCAACCCTCTGTAGTGGAGGCAGGTAGGCAGTAGGCTATATTGACCAATAAACAGTGTCTGTCTTCAAGGGTTAAGAAATTTGCTCAAAACTAGTAAGTGGCAAAACTGAGACTTGAATTCAGTTCTTGACTAGAAGTTTAGGGCTCCTTCTACTAAGACCTCCTACCTCTCATTTAGCATCTCATTAACAGGAGACAGTAGTTCACAATGGTGCAGAGAACACACTCTGGATTCAGATTCCCTGGGTTAAAATCTACACTCACTGTACGAACTTAAGTAAGCTACCTAACCCCTCTGGCTTCAATGAAAGGGGAGACTCATTCACGATTTAACAAATAAGGATTGAGTTTCTTGTCTGGCACTGTTCTCAGTGCTGACAGTAACCACAATAGAAATAAAAGCACCTATTGAATAGTGTTATATTAATTTGATGAGACAATTCATGTAAATAAAATATTTACTTCCACAGTATTAGTAGAACTAATACTACTTATACCAGTGGTATATAGCACATAGCAGGCATTCAAGAAATGTTATCATTATCATCACAGTAACTGTCATTAGCCAGTCTTCCTCTCTCCTCTTTCTGGGATTTCTGAGATTGTACTTTACACTCTGGTCACTGCATATATCCAGACAATGGATGTAGGTCAGCCGTGAACACTAATGCTGGTGGGCACAAAACCACAGTGTGCAAGATACCCTGGAAGCTGCCTAATGCTCCACCATGAGATGTGTGTTTGCTGGCCCAGAAGTCGGGAAAAGGAAATCACTTTCCCCTTGATGCCCAGCAGAACAGAATGATGGAGGGGCCGAGACCAGTAGCCTCCAGCAATCAAAAGACAATGGGGATGTCACTGCAAGTTTGGCGGTCATGGGGAAAGTGAGCCAGAGAGAGAAGACAGAACTTGAGACCCTCTGGAAAGACAGTAATGGAAAATAAATGATTCATTTCAAAACACTGGGTCCAGAATATGATGTTTCAACTGGGACACTTAGGGTCTGTAGCAAAGGAGGAAAGGTGGGACTGAACGATAATGACCTTGGAAAGAAAGGAGGAAGGGAGCTAATACTCAGCATCATTCTACTACATGTCAGACACTATATACCACATCTCCTGAATCCCCATGACAACCGAGAGAGGCAAAATGGCATAATAGATAAGAGGGAAAGTTATGAGAACTGTCAGATAAAACCCAAATATGAGTTCCAGCTTGGCTATTTACCAGTAAATACTGTGCTCTCTCTGGAAAATTACTTCATCTTTCCGAATTGGTTTTCTTATTTGTTAAGAATGGTAATGACCAACACACATCATACATTTTAAAAATGAAGGTACATGCTTAATAAAGAGTAGTTCCTGCTTTTATTCTTATTTGCTCTTTTTCCTATTACTACTGCTACCATCTCAACTAGTAAGTGGATTTTTGTGCCAAAATTCTGAATAATCCTGACATTCTGCTAGAAAACGTCTTGGCTATTTGCATAGGATGATCCATCCTTTACTTCTGAACATATAGAACAGGTGAGTGAATTCTAAGAGCACTCAAACCATTTTGTTCCAAGAAGATAATTTATATAAGTTATAGCAAGCAATTTGGAGGGGGAAAAAATCAGAATAAAGGAAGCCCTGCCTCTCAGGGCGCCCAAATGATAAAGCCAAGGTGGAACTGGTCATCTGGACTGTCAATCATTTTGGGTATAAAGGAGGAGGTGAAGCTGCTAAAAATCAGAGAAGTTTTGGTCCTCCCCTGACTTTCTCAGCCCCGCCTATCGTAGTCACCGCTCTCACTACCCACCTAAGGTGGGGAGGGCTCCCAGATCTGTTGAGATCTGTTGAGTGAAGAAGACTTCACCAGCAGAGGGCTGATAATATTAGATTTTTACTTAATAGAATCTTGAATGAAAAACAAAGAGTTTATTTTAAATAAAACACTTTATAATAAATGTCTGTCTCTTGACATTCCAAACCTTTTACTGAGTATCCTTTGAAAATAATAAATTTTGTGACTGGCAGGGAGAATTTTTGGCCAAAAGCACTCCTGACACATAATTCTCACCATTCTCCACAAAAGGAGATGGGGCAGAGGATGCAGACAATGTGCCAGTTTGTGGTAGAGCTGGCTTTTGAGGTCACATCTGTCCATCCCCAAAGCCCATGTTTTATTACACCTCACTCATATCCTTTCTTTAGACAGACAACCTGTGCATTCAGCAGCCTCGGGGCCTAGGACTTGTGTCTCAGCCTTGAAAAACAGGTCTTACCTAGCACACGGGAATAATAATAATGGCTAACCTGCAAATGAAAACCTCTCAAATGCCAAATGCTAGGCTAATTTTTAATGAGCATTATTTAATGTTGACAACTATTTGACGTGGAAACTGTTATCATCTCTAGTCTATAGAGGAATCTGAAATTAAACTGCCAAGTCATACAGTTGTGACTACTAAGCTGAGACAAGACTTGAGCCACAGCAGAGTATCATGGATGGGGACCCAGGCTCCTAACCAGCACACGCTGCCGCCTATGGTCATGATGTACCTACATGGTGCTGGGAAAGGCTGTTTATGGAGAAGATGGACAGGACCTGTCTCCCTGAGACTTGTCAACAGTGACTCGCTCTAACAAACATCAGTAAAAATAGTGTAGTTATCACTGATGAGCACGTCTTTTCTACCAGAGAGTGCATCCCCAAAGCAGGAGAGACCATGAAAGGGAATGAGTTGGGGAAGGAAGAGCCACATGGGGTATGCTAGCTACTGAACTAGCCACCATCGGGAACAACCAATTCCTCTATCTTGCAGGCCCATCCTCTACAAATGCATCTCAGGATGCTTTACCAGGAGGTGGGAGAGGAGTCGGGAAGAAGAATTTACGCCTTGACTCCTACATCCCAATGGGTTAAGAATTCATCCTGGGGTGAAGTGGGTAGAGAAAAACAACACCTCCGAGTCTCAAGGTGCCTGACACTCCAGCTTCAACAGGGAAACTCTAGGGCTTGATGCAAGAGGCTTGCAACACTGGACATAGGAGAGACATGGTCAGGTTGAGCCAGCATGCAGCTGGTCAAAATCCATATGGTGTAGATAGCCACAGCCCAGTGCAAAGTGAAAATGCAGGGCTCCTTGTTCAAAAATGATAACAAATTTCAAAATGGCTCTGGCAGAGCATTCAACCAAGTGTGGAGCCCTTCAAAGCCAGGGCCCTGCCCAACTACACTGGTCACGTAGCCATGAAGCAGGCTCTGCCACATACAGTTGACCACCACAGGGGCAACTGGGGCCAGAACAAAAAGCCCTGAAGACAGGTAGACAGGTCAGACTGAGAGCACCTGAAGTGGCTTCTGATATGGACTCAAGGCAAGGCTTGATGAAAGGGTGAGAGGAGACAAGCTTAGGAGATAGGGTGGGGCTAGAACGTGCTAGGACTTGGAGAAATTGGTTTCCTTCATGTACACAGATCACTTACAGAAGTTAGCACCTGTGAGAGCAGCCTCTAGGTTGCATGTGCTATGTAAAAGGTTAGCAGTCCAGGTAGTACAAGTAGAGATTACCAAATGAGAACTAGATTAGCCAGGAAAGGCCTCAGGGAGGCCATTAGATGCTACTTGGAGACAGAAGAAGTGGGAGAAAGAAACCAGGGGTCATTCCCATTAGTTCTTCCCAAGTACCAGGTAAAATCTGGTGCCCCTGGCTGGTAGCAGACACCTCTGTGTCCATAGAAGTTAACAAGTAAAAGCGTTGCCTGGGTGCAATAGACAAGGGGGATGGCTCTCATTTACAGCTGGGACTGGAATATCTCTAAAGTAAGAGTATCGTTTCCTACTGAAGTACTCTTTCTCCATTATCCAGCTGGGCAAGGCTCTCTTGCCCTCCCACCCCTCCTCCACCTCCACCCACTTGGTAGCAGGCAGCAGCAACCTTATTATGTGATTGTACAAGGACTCAGCCATGGACCACTTGTTCTCTGATTTTTCATAGCCAGGCAACTTTTTATCTTTGAAGGGTTGGTTCTCATTATTCATTCTCCTATTTCCAAACTTGGATCAGCCCCCAAGATGTGATATTCAACACTATCATCCTAATAAGATTCTGAAGTTCCCTCCAGCACATGTTAGGGTCTTCTGGGCCCACCCCAAGCTGATATCTTTAATTCATACCCATCATTCTTGGATGAGGTCCTAATACCCCTTTTCCACATCACAGCTCCTCTGAAGCTCACCCTAGTCTCATGAATGGGAACTAGCTCTCTGTAGTTCAATAAAAGTAGGGCCCTCATATTCAGGGTCAGGCCTTAGCCATTCCCAAAAGAAGACAGTCACATAGTTCTAATCCCCTCTGTCTCTATAATTCTATAATTTAGCTTTAGGTTATATGCAAACTTGGGATCCTGAGGTCCAGTCAAGACCACCAGGTTGCTGTGACAAACTGGACCCTGGAATCATGAGGCAGGTGAGAGCCTTGTGGTTCCCAATCCACAGCCCTTCTAGTAGTCGGTGTGCTCTACCTGGGTACACATTCGAGTTTGTCTGGGTGTCCTACATCATATGCCAATGCCTCTTAAAATCTGGGGCTAACCTCAGACCTTTTATAGGGGCCTCATGTCATTTCCAGTGTTTGTGGGTCTCCTCCTTTCTGGTACCAGACCTGCCTGTCCCACTGTAATAGAATACTCACCACTAATTTCCACCAAAGCCCATGTGGTTCTCATAAGGTCAGCCTCCGCCTGTTATCCCCACCGCTCATTGCCGCCCATCTGTTTGGCTACTTCAACAAGCCCTACTGCCAAAATTGGGTCTGAGATGGATACAGACCCTATGCCTGGACTTCCCAGCTGTCTTTTCTGGAGCCAGCCTCTGTGGCTGGGCCAATTTCCCCAGCTACTACCTTACCTGGCCCCAGCTTGCTCCCCCTGCTTGTAGAGCCTGTGCTGCCAAGACCCCAGCATGTCAATTTCCAAGCCCATCTAAGCACCTTTCTTCCTGGAATACTTTATTAATTATGTCCAACACCAACTACAGAAATCCAGGAGAGAGAGAATTAATGGGAACAGGAACTCCATCAGCATCGCCAGCTGTGGAGGTTATTTGGCTTCATTCATTTATTCATATTTAAAAAATATTTATTGGCCAAGCTCCCCATGCCAGACACTAGAAAACAGCAGTAAACAAGAGGGAGAGGTTCTGTCTTCACCATGCTTGGAATCTAGTAGGTAGAACAGACTTTAAACGGAGTCACACAAGGAAATACACAGCGATTACATTTGTGGTGTATGCTAGCAAAAACTGCATAACCCTGGATCGTAAAACACAGAGGGATCCATTGCTGACTAGCTAGCCCTTCATTATCCTCAACTGACATCACAAGGAGATTTAAACTGAAATTCTCCCTAATTCACAAATTCTTTGGCATTATTTCCAGTCGTCCTTAACTTTGGTACAGGCATAATTTTATGATTCAAATAAAAATAAAAAGCAAACTACAACCTTCTGATTACTGCCATCAGCTCTAATAATAGCTTTGAGCTCCTTGAAAAGAGGGAGGGGGGAACATCAGAAGAAAACTCTCTGGATAGATAAATGCCAAGCATTGTTTGATGATTGTAGTTCACATGACAGAGGCAAGGAAAGGAGCCCGGAAGCAGAAGCCAGGCACTTTTGGGATTTCACAGGCTGGAGACCCTGTGCATTTTTCTAATTTGAATAGGATAAGCCTCAGAGGCCTTTAATGCAAGATGGGTTTTGAGTGTTTCCAAGCTTCCTGAGAAAGATAAAGCCCACCTTCTTCATCAGAATTATTCAACTGTGGTGTAACTGCTTAGCAAGGGAATGGGGAGGGCTTGCAGGACTCCCGTAGCTCCTCCTACCCACCCTGAAGACTTGTTTGTGACTAATACTACCCTGAGCACACCCCACTTTCTTTCTTGGCCTCTCCACATCTTATCTTCCCAAGACCAGCTCCTCATGCCTCAAACCCCACACTGCAGACAACACCCTTTCCTCAACCCTCCTGCAGAAGCACCTCTTCTCCATTCCCTTACTCATGAATTCCAATTTTCTCATGAGACCTACTCCTGGTAGAGGCCAGGATAGCAATCAATCCCAGGAAACTAATTTGAGCTATTGACATACCCCAAGGCTGTTTTCTTCTTAAAAAGGAGCATTGCCTGAGCTGAAGTCTCAGCTTTGCCACTTATTATGTGTGAACTTAAGCAAGTCTCCTGGCCTTAGTAGCTGCAGGTTACTCATCAGTAAAACAAAGATATTAACAACCATACCATGAGGTAATATAGTCCAGTGGCTAAAAGTCTAGCTTCCCAAGTTTGAATCCCAGCTCTGCCACTCCCTAGCTGTGAGATCTCAGGAAGATTACTAAAACTCTTCCTACCTTAATTTTCTCATCAGTAAAATGAGGATAACAATAATATCTACTTCAGAGAGTTTTATGAGGACTTAATGATACGTAAATATATAAAGCTCTTGGGCCAGTGCTTATGCTTTAAGCACTATACAAGGGTTTGCTATTCAAAATAATGGTATTATTATTACATGGACTGAAGGATGAATATGCTACCCAAACGTGGGAACAGATGGGACAATGCTCTTTGTACTCCAAGGGCAGTACTTACTTCAAGAGAGATCTCAGAACCTCAGTTCAGTGTATGGATGTCCTAGGAGGAAAGGAGCAAGATAACTGAAAGAAAAAATAATTGTAGTCACAGATGGATCAGCAGAGGTCAGAGACAGAACTGACTCTACGCTTCTTGAGGGCAGGACTGTGTCTGTGCTATGGTCTAATGTTTGTGCCCCCTTCCCCAAATTCATATGTTGAAATCTTAACCCCCAAAGTGATGATATTAGGAGATGGGGTTTGGGGGAGGTGATTAGGTCATGAGAGTAGAGCCCTCATGAACAGGATTAGTGTCCTCACAAGAGACCTTGCCACTTCTACCCTGTGGGGACACAGCTAGAAGGCACCATCTACAAACCAGAAAGCAGGCCTTCACCAGACATTGAATCTGTTGGTGCCATGATCTTGGACTTGCCAGTCTCTGAAACTGTGAGAAAAAAAAATTGTTGTTTATAAGTCAACTGGTCTAGGGCATTCTATTGTAACAGCTTGAATAGACTAAGACAGTCTATTTTTACCTCTATTCAATCCACAAAGCCCAGTGTAGAGCCTGCCATATAGTTAATAGATATGGAAGGAAGGAAGGGAAAGAAGAGAAAGTAACAAAGAGGAAAGGAGGGAGGAAAGGGAGGGAGAAGGAGGGAGGGAGAGAAGGAGGGAAGGAGAGAGGAAGGGAGTCATCATTCATGGTTTGGTGATGGGAGTGGGCAGTCGAAGAAGGCAGATCACTGGATTTGAGAAAGCCAGTGGAATAGGAGAAGAAAGTATTTGTGAAAGGAAAATAAATCTTGGGGTCCAAAATCACTAAGCTAAAGGGAAAAGTTAAGCTGGAACCTGCTAGGGCAAACCTTCCTCCCATTCTATTCAAAGTCACCCTTCTGCTCACTGAGATTAATGCATAACTGATTGCCTCCTTTGGAAAAGCTAATCAGAAACTCAAGAAAATGCAACCACTTGTCTCTTATCCACCTGGAAGCACCCTCCCCACTTCCAGCTGTCCCGCCTTTTCTGGACCAAACCAATGTTCACCTTATATATGTTGATTGATGTCTCCTGTCTCCCTAAAATGTATAAAACTAAATGTACTCTGACTACATTGGGTACACGTCGTCAGGACCTCCTGAGGCTATGTCATGGGCGCATGTCCTCAACCTTGGCAAAATAAACTTTTTAAATTAACTGAGACCTGTCTCAGATTTGGAGGGTTCACATACTGGACATGCCAGCCTCATAGGCATCAAAGTCCTTCAAGATAATGGTAGGACTGAATCTGGCAAGGGAACGCATGAGTCAGGAGTTTCAAGAATGTGGAGGAGGAACCAGGAGGTTGAGAAAACTCAGCCAGAAGAAGAGACAGAGGGTGGTGGAGTTGCCGGAGGCATGAGCCTTAGAAAGGCTTCTACATAAGGATGCAGGAGTAAGGATGGAGCATGTGCAGCCAGGAGAATGTTGTCTAGCACGTGGTGAAACGTGCAGCTCCCCAGAGCGAGGGCAGGTGAAGTGGTATCTTTAGAGGAAGGCAGCTCTCAGCAAAGAGCAGAAAAGCAGAGAGAGCAGTCAGGGAAGCAGGATATGCTTCCGGTGTAACAGTCAGTACAGGACAGTCACAAGTTATATTTGTGAGCACATAAGCTCACTTCAGTTTTATACTGCCTATAATTTATTTTAACAAGCCTCTATTCCCAGCTGACAGTAAAAAAATTATATTTAGCCCAATGCAGTCCACACAGTCCTGTCTAGTAATTTCTCCAGTCACTTCTGTTTTAAGACTTAGTCATATCTCAGATAAGCATTCAATCTAATGCAAGTATTATTATTATTATTATTATTATCGGTTATTAGAACATAAGCTGCAAGAGGGCAAGGATAAACTGATATGATTTACCACTGTATTCACAGCACCTAGAAGGGTTCCTGGCTCATGGTAGGTGCTCAATAAATATTTTTTAAATGGATGAATGTCTGGTTCAAAGCCCGTCGTTGGATACACACTCTGTTCTCAAGCAATAGGGGCCTTCATGCTGCCCACTGCACCACAGCAAGGAGCATATAACTTGACCTGGGCACATCAGCTGCTGCATCTGTAGCAGCATATTCCATGGCTCCTGGACCCTCATGGAGGCACTTCTGTGCAGCTTGCTGGCCTGGGTAATCAAGCCACGGGAATGCCCTTCCTTTCCTAGAGGTGCTAGTCTTGACTCCACCAGGAAGTATGGTGGGGTGGTGATCCAGCCCTGTCCCTACTAAATTCTATGGCTCATCCAGGCCCTTACAGATTACCGTATCAGTTATCTCTTGCCACAACAGTGTTGCATAACAAACTACCCCCAAACTCAGTGGCTTACAATAACAAAAATTTACTATTCAATTCTGCAGGTCAACTAGGTGGCCTTGCCTCAGGTTGCAGGTTTGCTGGGTGGCTGGTGTGGTTGTGGCTCACATGTCTTTCACTTTCCTGGAAAGGCAGGCTCTCCAGCCAACCCAGCCCTTCTCTAGGCAAAGGCAGAAAGAGTGAGTGAAAACACACACGTGCACATGCACATGTGCACACGGACACATGCATGCACACGACGCTTCTCCAGGCTCAGGACTCAGCCTGTTACTCTCATCCACATCCCATTGGCTAAAGCAAATCACATGGCCTTGCCCACATCAGTGGGATATGGGAAGAGACCCCACCTCTAGCAGGAATAACCCCAAAGTCCCCCAGCAAAGGGCGTGGATATAGAAGAGATGAAATATTGGACACAATTGTGCAGCCAACTGCAGCAACCCTGCCAGTCCACCTGGTGGGAACTCAGGCGTCCCTGGGCACTGACCTCTCTCTCCACCACCACCCTCTCCACGGCTGATGCATCCTGCTCCTTCAGGATGTCTGTGTGAGCCACCAGCTTGCATTTAGGATCCTGACAGGAAGCAGACACTCCAGCGAGCTTTGGAATGTCCACTCTTCATGGGGAAGCACAAGGCCCCCAACCCCTTTCCTGTCAAAGCAGGAGGGGGTAGCACGGCCTCCTTCAAACAGCATCCCCTCTCTGCCTGCAAGATGGCTTCACTTGTGCTCTGAGGAAATGAGACAGAACCTACCATTCTGGGTTTCCTGGTGACTTTTATCTGACACTCCACAGGGTCTCCCTTGAGGTTTGTCTCGGGGAAACTGACATCTTCATTGTTGGTGACCTGGATAAAAATGGAGAAAAAAATACAACTCATAGTTCAAATGACTGTCACACTTCTTTACCCTAGGAACCTGGGTTTCAGAGAAGAAAGAGAAAGGATTGAGGATGGCAAAGAAAGCACAGAGATGAAAAACCGGGAAGGGAAGTAATACTCTCTCACAGCGTTTAAACGGGAGTTAAATAAGAAAATGTGGGTGTTCAGTAAATATTTGTTTGATATTCTTAAACTTTTAATTTGTTCTCCCTCCACTAAGAAGAGCTCTGGCCAAAAACACCACTGGGCAACCTCAGAGAAAAATAGCAGCAGCAGTGAGTGTGGTCTGAGAATGATAACTTGCCAGTAGATAGGGGGAATTTAGCCAAAGGAAAAAAATAGTGTTATTCATCTTAGACTTCTATAAGCACCAAGCTGGCCCAGGCACAGTTTTTCAAATGACATACACACACACACACACACACACGCACGCACACATACCCCACATAAACAAACCCTATTATTATCCAAAGCAAATAAATGTACTAAGCAGATTTCTCACTGAAAGGAAATGGCATGAAATGAAGAAAAAGCAATAATTCCTAGAAATTTTGGTTAATAAAAGCACAAAGCTGGCTAACTTTTGGTCTTTAATGTCTATATCAAAATTATGATAAATTGTACCCATTAGGTGGGCTGTAGGCATAAACAGTGCTTTATCTACCATATAAAAAGATAAAATCCTAACCCACAAGCAGCATTTCCTAATACTAGAACCCAAGCCCACTCCATCAGTCACAGAGTCCTGGGAAGAGAATATCTGAAGAAACTGGAATGTCACGTGCCTCATGCTCAAGGTGAGTGTAAGCACTGGGATGTCTAGAGCATTTCAGGAAATGGAAACAGCTATGCAAAGGCTGAGGTCTGGGTGACACAGAGCAGTCAGGAAACCAAAAGGCCCATATGCCTGGAATACTGACAGTGAGATGGTTAGTGCCAGGGGGTGCAACTGGGGAAACATCAATGGCTGGACCACACCGTGCCTTGGAGGACTTATCACTTACTACTTGATTGATGCCACCATCTTTCAGCTCATTTTGGCTCATCTGCAAAATGTGATTGGCATACACAGAGCCCAATAAAAAATGAGATCTTTCCCAATTCATGTTGCTAGACTCCCCTCCTTTTGCTTTCTTTACTTACATCCTAAGCATTCTCTAAAGCAATGCTCTGAAAAAAATATTTACCACAATCAGTTGGCCATGAAATAGATTCTTAACAAAAGCACAGATCTCTTCTCTCAATCCTGTTGGACAGCTGAGGGATTAAGGTCTATCTCAAAGACTAGCTTTTCACCAAATTTGTTTTCCTTATATCCTAGGACAACAGCTAGACTATATTTCTCAGCCTCCTATAGAGTTAGTTGGAGCGATGTGACTGAGTACTGCCAATGGAATGCAGACAGAAGCGATGTATGTCCCATCCAGACCTAGCCCATAAAAACTTCTCTCCCTCCCCGTGTCTGCTGGGTGAACATCAGTATCTAGAGACACCTTGGAAGCCAGGTACTGAACATGAAAAAACCACCATCAGCCTGGGTCCCTGAATGACTGAGTGGAGCAGGTCTCATTCCTATCCATGCCCTACCTTTGATTAGATTTCATATGAGGATAAAATAAACTCATATTGCATAAATCATTGAGCTTTTGGAGTATACATATTACATCTACTAATGGTACCTTAACTATATCTGGAATTTGACCTATTTCCTCAAGAACAGTTTGGGTTAACTTTTACCCATTTGGAATTACAGAAAGCAAGACTCATGGTCTTCAAAATCCTCTCTTGAAGACAAGGTAATGCACTACGCTTGTTGGAACAGCAGAAGCATAGTCACACAAGCTGGAATCATGGCAATCTTGCTGTCCATTCTGGAATCTGCAGTTAAAGCACACCTTGGAGATACTGCAGATTCAGTTACAGGCCACTGCAAAAAAGCAAATATAATAAAGTGAGTTACACATTTTTTTTTGTTTCCCAGTACATATAAAATTTATGTTTACACTATACTGTAGTCTATTAGGTGTGCAATAGCATCTGAAAAAACAACATGCATACCTTAATTTAAAAATACTTTATTGCATGACAAATATCTAATATCCAGAATCAGAAAAGGACTTAAAAAAAATTTACAAAAAAACAAAAACAATCCCATCAAAAAGTGGGCAAAGGATATGAACAGACACTTCTCAAAAGAAGACATTTATGCAGCCATGAAACATGAAAAAAGCTCAACATCACTGAACATTAGAGAAAAGCAAATCAAAACCACAATGAGATACCATTTCATGCTGGTCAGAATGATGATTATTAAAAAGTCAAAAAACAATAAATGCTGGTGAAGCTATGGGGAAATAGAAACGCTTTTACACTATTAAATTAGTTCAATCATTGTGGAAGACAGTATGGCAATTCCACAGGATCTAAAACCAGAAATACCATTTGACCCAGCAATCTCATTACTGGGTATATACCCCAGGAATATAAATCATTCTACTATAAAGACACATGAACATGTATGTTTACTACAGCACTATTTACAATAGCAAAGACATGGAACCAACCGAAATGCCCATCAAGAACAGATTGAAAAAAGAAAATGTGGCACATAAACACCATGGAATACTATACAGC
>NW_012114855.1:503888-509631 GCF_000951035.1 Colobus angolensis palliatus | reverse complement strand
TGTTTTTGCTTAGAGAAGAGTAAACAAGTAGAGTGGAAGCATCTGAAGACAAACCTGAATAAATATGGGGAAGATATGGCAGTGGTGGTATTTCAGATTGGTGGAGAAAGACATAGGTTGTTCAATAAATTGTGTTTCAAGAAAGAAAAATACTTCATTGTAAAAACTGCTAATGAGCCTTCAGTGAGTCATTATCTTTTTGCTGGTGGAGGGTCTTGCCTTGATGTTGATGCCTGCTGACTGATCAGGATGGTGATTGCTGAAGGCTGGGGTGGCTGTGGCAATTTCTTAAAATAACACAACAATAAAGTTTGTCATATCAATTGACTCTTTTTTTTTTTTTTTTAACAAAAGAGCTCTCTGTAGCATGAGATGCTGTTTGATAGCATTTTACTCACAAGAGAACTTCTTTCAAAACTGGAGTCAGTCCTCTCAAATCCTGCCACTGCTTTGACTAAGTTTATACAATATTCTAAGTCACTGTTGTCAACTCAATGATGTTCACAGCATCTTCACCAGGAGTGTGTTCCATCTCAAGAAACCACTTTCTTTGCTCGTCCATAGGAAGCAACTCCACATCCTTAAGGATTTGTCATGAGATTAAAATGTTTCAGTCACATCTTCAGGCTCCACTTCTAATTTTATTCTCCTACTATTTCCAACACATCTGCAGTTACTTCTTCCACCGAAGTCTTGAAACTCTCAAAGTCATCCATGAGGCTTGGAATCAAGTTCTTCCACATTCCTGTTAACATCGATATTTTGACCTCCTCCCATGAATCATGAATGTTTTTAAAAAATGGTGAATCCTTTCCAGAAAGTTTTCAATTTACTTTGCCCAGATCTATCAGAGGAATTGCTGTCTATAGCAACCAGAGCCTTAGAAAATGCATTTTTTAAATAATAAGACTTTAAAGTCAGAATTACTTTCTGATCTATAGGCTGCAGAATGGATGTTGTGTTAGCAGGCATGAAAATAACATTAATCCCCTTATGAGTCTCCATCAGAGCTCCTGGGTGATGAGGTGCATTGTTAATGAGCAGTAATATTTTGAAAAGAATCTTTTTTTTCTGAGCCTCAGGTCTCAAGAGTGGGCTTAAAATATTCATAAACCATGCTGTAAACAGATGTGCTATCATCCAGGCTTTGTTGTTCTATTTCTAGAGCACAGAAAGAGTAGATTTAGCATAATTCTTAAGGGTCCTAGGATTTTCAGAATGGCAAATGAGCATTGGCTTTAAAGTCACCAGCTGCATTAGCCCCTAACTAGAGAATCAGCCTGTCCTTTGAAGATTTGAAACCAAGCATTGACTTCTCCTCTCTAGCTATGAAAGCTCTAGATGGCATCTTCTTCCAATAAAAGGCTGCTTCATCTACTGTACATGGAAAATCTATTGTTTAGTTGGCTGCCTTAATTGTCTTAGCTAGATCTTCTGGGTAACTTGCTACAGCTTCTACATCAGCACTAGCCTTACAGTTTGATGTTATGCATACAGCTTCTTTCCTTAAACTGCATGAACCCACCTCTGCTAGCTTCAAACTTTTCTTCTGCAGCTTCCTAACTTCTCTGAACCTTCATAGCACTGAAGAGAGTTAGAGTTTAGCTACAGATTAGGCTTTGGCTTAAGGGAATGCTGTCCAGACCACTCAAACTTTCTCTGTATTAGCAATAAGGCTGTTTTGCTTTCTTATCATTCATGCGTTTACTAGAGCAGCAGTTTTAATTTTTTTCAAGAACTTTTCCTTTGCACTCACAACTTTGCTAACTTTGGTGCAAGAGGCCTAGCTTTCAGTGAGTCTCAGCTTTCTCCATGCCTTACTTACTGAACGTAATCATTTCTAGCTTTTGATTTAAAGTGAGAGGCATGTGAGTCTTCCTTTTACTTGAGGCCAATGTAGGGTTATTAATTGGCCTGATTTCAATATTGCTACGTCCTAGGGAGTAGCAAGGCCCAAAAAGAGGGAGAGAGATGGGTAATGGCCAACTGGCAGAGCAGTCAGAACACACACAACATTTATCGTTAAGGTCTGCCATACTATATGGGCATGGTTCAAGGTATTCTAAAACAATTATAATAGTAACATCAAAGACCACTGATCACAGATTACCACAACAGACATAATAATAATGAGAACATTTGAAATATTGCAAGAATTATCAAAATGTGACAAAGAGACATACAGTGAGCATATGCAGTTGGAAAAATGGCACAGAGAGACTTGCTCAATGCAGGGTTGCCACAAACCTTAAATTTGTAAAAAAAAAAGACAATATCTGCAACACGCAGTGAAGCAAAGCACAATAAAATGAGGTAGGCCTGTATATTTTTATCATCCATCACCGCACAGTTATTCCTCACCTACTGCACCATCTAAGGAAACACGGCAATGACAGGCTGTATTGCTCAGGGTACACTCAGACATTAGACTTCCATGTGACTTCTTTTAAAAGGTTTTTCTTCAGGGTCCATGTATAGACCCTGCAGACCTAGGAGCTGCCACCTGTCAATCATTGGTATTCTGGGCGTGTCCTGTAATTGTCTTTCCAATTATTGATATGCAGGGACAGTGGGGACTAAACCACAAGTCAGCAGAAGTCTGGGATTGTTTTTTCCTGGCGTTAGTCACTTTGCCATCTGGAAACTTCCATTAACTAAGGAGGACCCTGGAAAAAGTACAATATTTAGGAAATCTATGCCTTTCTCAGATTAACCAGCCACTGATCTATCACTGGTTCTGGGTATTGACATGCTCCATTAATTACAAGAGTCCTCTTATTAGGGAAAACGGTGGGTGCATGTCTATGATGGTTGGACAGGGAAAAGTCAAGCTGCATCTGTGCCTATGCAGTGTATATATCCACCTGTGCGTGTGTGCGCGCATGCGAGAGAGAGAGGGACACGTGTGTGTGCATGCTGAAATAAACCTCTGTGGGAGTTACAGTTCTAATATTTGGACTTGGCAATAGCAAAGCCTTAAGTGTTTAGTAAAACCTTCCATATTCTTATAACCCAGAACAAAGGAGGGCAGTGATAACGATAAGGTAAATTGTTGAAGGCCCTATGTAAAGATGGAGTGAGCTATTGAAAGTTCTTTGAAAGGAAGTTGAACCATACAGGAAGCATGCATGGCTTCCAGGTCAGACAGCCCTGGGTTTAAATCTAGGCTGCACCACGTAACCTGGGCAAGTTACCTATCCTTTCCAAGATGGAATTTTCGTATATGTTAGCTGAGAATAACAGTAGCTATTGCCTGGCTGTTGAGCCTACTAAACGGGATCATGTTAAAAACTCTTAAAAGACTGAGTATAGAAGAAACATACCTCAACATAATAAAAGCCATATACGACAGACCCACAGCTAGTATCATACTGAATGGAAAAAAACTGAAAACTTTTCCTCTAATATCTGGAACACGACAAGAACGCCCACTTTCGCCACTGTTATTCAACATAGCACTAGAAGTCCTAGCTAGAGCAGTAAGAGGAGAGAAAGAAATAAAGGGCATCCAAAATGGAAAGGGAGAAGTCAAATTATGCTTGTTTGCAGATGACGTAATCTCACTTTTGGAAAAACCTAAAGATTCTATAAGAAAAGTATTAGAACTGACAAACAAATTTAGTTAAGTTACAGGATACAAAATCAACATATGAAAACCAGCAGCATTTCTAAATGTCAACAGTGAACAATCTGAGAAAGAAATTTAAAAAGTAATCCCATTTACAACAGCCACAAATAAAATTAAATACCTAGGAATTAACCAAAAAAGTGGAAGATCTCTATAATGAAAACTATAAAACACTGATGAAAGAAATTGAAGAAGACACCCCAAAAATGGAAAGATAGTCCATATTCATAGATTAGAAGAATCAATATTGTTAAAATAAAATGTCCATACTACCCAAAGCAATCTACAGATTCAATGCAATCCCTATCAAAACACCATTGACATTCTTCTCAGAAACAGAAAGAACAATACTAAAATTTACATGCAACCACAAAAGTCCCAAAATAAACGAAACTAACCTAAGCAAAAAGAACAAAACTGAAGGGATCACATCACCTGACTTTAAATTATATTGCAGATATATAGTAACCAAAACATCATGATACTGGCATAAAAACAGACACATAGACCAATGGAAGAGAATAGAGAACCTAGAAACAAATCCACACACCTACAGTAGTCTTTTTAACAATGGTGCCAAGAACATATACTGAGGTAGACAATCTCTTCAATAAATGGTGCTGGAAAAACTGGATATCTATATGCAGAAGAATGAAGCTAGACTCTTATCTCTCACTATGTACAAAAATCAAATCAAAGTGTATTAAAGACTTAAATCTAAAACCTCAAACGATGAAACTACTACAAGAAAACATCAGGCCGGGCGCGGTGGCTCACGCCTGTAATCCCAGCACTTTGGGAGGCCGAGGCGGGTGGATGACTTGAGGTCAGGAGTTCGAGACCAGCCTGGACAACATGGTGAAACTCTGTCTCCACTAAAAAATACAAAAAGTTAGCCAGGAGTGGTGGTGGGTGCCTGTAATCGCAGCTACTTGGGAAGCTGAGGCAGGAGAATTACTTGAACCCAGGAGGCAGAGGTTGCAGTGAGCCGAGATCATGCCATTGCACTCCAGCCTGGGTGAGAGTGAGACTCTGTCTTCAAAAAAAAAAAAGAATTAATTAAATTAATTAGTTAATTTAATTAAAAGAAAATACCAGCAAAACTCTCCAGGACATTGGTCTGGGCAAAAATTTCTTGAATAATACCTCACAAGCACACACAACCAAAGCAAAAATGGACAAATGGGATCACATCAAGTTTAAAAGCTTTTGCACAACAAAGGAAACAATCAACAAAGTAAAGAGACAACCCACAGAATGGGAGAAAATATTTGCAAACTATCCATCTGACAAGGGATAACCAGAATATATTAGGAGCTCAAACAACTCTATAGGAAAAACTCTAATAATTCAATTAAAAATGGGCCAAAGATTTGAATAAACATTTCTCAAAAGAAGATATACAAATGGCAAACAGGCATGTGAAAAAGTGCTCAACATCACTGATCATCAAAGAAATGCAAATCAAAACTACAATGAGATATCATCTCACCCTGATTAAAATGGCTTACATCCAAAAGACAGGCAATAACAAATGTTGGTGAGGATGCGGAGAAAAGGGAACCCCCATACACTGTTGGTGGGATATAAATTAATACAACCACTATGGAGAACAGTTTGGAGATTCCTCAAAAAAGTAAAACTAGAGATACCATATGATCCAGCAATCCCACTGCTGGGTATATACCTAAAAGAAAGGAAATCCAACCCAAATGTCCGTCAATAATAGACTGGATAAAGAAAATGTGGCACATATACACCATGGAACACTGTGCAGCCATAAGAAAGGATGAGTTCACGTCCTTTGCAGGGACATAGATGAAGCTGGAAACCATCATTCTCAGCAAACTATCACAAGGACAGAAAACCAAACACCACATGTTCTCACTCATGAGTGGGAGTTGAACAATGAGAACACATGGACACAGGGAGGGGAACGTCACACACCGGGGCCTGTCAGAGGGTAGGGGGCTGAGGGAGGGATAGCATCAGGAGAAATATCTAACGTAAATGCTGAGTTGAGTGCAGCAAGCCAACATGGCACATGTATACCTAGGTAACAAACCTGCATGTTGTGCACATGTACCCTAGAACAAGTATAATAAAAAAAAAAAA
>NW_012114855.1:501475-503234 GCF_000951035.1 Colobus angolensis palliatus | reverse complement strand
AAACAATGAATTTGATAGCACAACATGGTGACTATAGTTAATAATAATTTGATTGCACATTTTAAAATCACTAAGAGAGTGCAATTGGATTGTTTGTAACCCAAAGGATAAATGTTTGAGGGGATGGATACCCGATTTTACATGATGTGATTACTACTCTTTGCATGCCTGTATCAAGACATCTCATGTACCCCATAAATATATATGCCTACTATGTACCCCCAGAAATTATAAATTAAATCCCTGGTACAGAGTAAATATCCAACAAATGGTCACTATTATGGCCTTAAAGTCAATGGATGCCCTTTGGTCTATTTACCATCTCATTATTTCATAATGTGTGATTTTCATCCTTGTTTTGTTCTTTGATTCAGCCAGCTACCTCAGTGTAGGTAGCTGGCTTCCTACACACTTCCTACACTTCTCAGGACCTTGAGTTCATAGAGAAAACCTCTAGAGCTGTGCTATCCAGTATGGTAGCTGCTAGCCTCATGTGGCTATTTAATTATAAATTTAAATTAACAAAAATAAAATAAAATTAGAAACTGAGCTCCTCAATTGCTACTAGCCACGGTTAAAGCTCTCAGTAACCTCATGGCCAGTAGCCACTGTATTGGATAGCACAGATAGAGAGAGCATTTCCCCCGTCATGGAAAGCTCTATTAGACAGCACTGGGCTAAAAAGGGTTATATAGAACTATGAGCTATTTTCCAGTATTTCCAAAGGCCTAATGAAAACTCTATATTTACTCACAACGAGACTGCCCAGGTTAGCTAAAACACCCAGGGGACTACTTTCGGCTGGAACTATAACAGGCTGTGCTTTGAGAACTCTGGTTCATATCCTCCATGGCCAATGATCAAATAGGTGGGCTGGGAACAAGCCAGGGCCCTAGGCCCTGCGTCTGGACCTGGAGCACTGGCTGTGCAGCAGGCGCAGCAGCTAGCGGGCAGTGGGCAGGACCTCTGGCTGCAATCCCAGCCCCTAGTATGTTTGTGGTAGAAAGTGTGGAGGAGCCAGGAGCTATAAAGCCCAAGTATGACAAAGCCAAAGAGGTAGGAGGGAGATATGGTGACCGGGGACCAAACCAGGTGTCAAGGACGTGGGAGGGAAGGCAGCATTGGACCCAAGTGGAAGCTGGAATTTGTGAGTGTGAAGATGACCGTGGAAGAGCAGCTCAGCTTCCTGACCCTGTGGATGTTGCACAGTCTCCTAAAGATAGCAGGCAATGGATCTAGATATTGTCATCAAAAATGCTCCTCTAAGAAGTTGTGTTTTTGACTCATAAAAGCAGAAGAACAAGTTAAACATTACTTTATGCATGCAGTTTACTTGTTGGATGTGACTGGTATTGCCCGGAGCCCATGAGATCTAGTCTCCCTTTTTCTTGCTAAGAGAATCCCAACTTTGTCTAGTCTGTAGTCATATGCCTAGTTAAAAATACTTCCCAAACTCCTCTGCAACTAGGAGTGGCCGTGGGACCCAGTTCTAGACAATGAGATTTAAGCGTAGAACTTCTGAGAGAGCTATAATTTTCCTCATATAAAAAGACCAACTTAACTGGATCACTCCCTTTTTTATTTTTCTTAGCTTTTTTTCCAGTGTTTTCTGCCTGAAATTCACAACTGAAGTTCGACTGTGCAGCAGACACCTTGAGGTTGAAAGCCACATCCTAACAAAATCAGGGTGCTGAATGGAACATGGATTTTTCTGTTTTTTGTTTTGTTTTGTTTTTGTTTTTGTTTTTTGAGATGGAGT
>NW_012114855.1:492089-500211 GCF_000951035.1 Colobus angolensis palliatus | reverse complement strand
AAATTTTTTAATTTAAAATTAAAAAAAAAATTTTAATTTAAAATTAAAAAAAAAAGAGAGAGAGAGAGAGACTTTGGCAGGGAAACTTACTGGATCATAGATTAGGGAACTGGTTTGGAGACTCCTTTGAAGCAATGAGTTTAAGCCTAAACTCGACTTTCTCCCTTTCAGAGTTATTTTGCATATGAAATGAGATACCCAGTATCTATGTCTGCAAGATAGAAAGCATACTACCTGCTGTTGTTAACAATGCAATGACCATTATCATCCTTATCACCATCATCATTACCATCATCATTTTCCTTCCCTCATAATTTGTTTACAAACCCCTGAAATGTTGACCAGCAAATAATGACTCAATTATTCTTAAATTTAGAATCCAGTTGAATGATGGCCCACGGCTCTGGCTCCATCCGTGTTCATGAGCTCTTCATCCCTCTCAACTAAATCCCAAAGCATTGCCTTGATTCCAAGCATCAGTCTGTCCTATCTGCAGCAGCATCCACCCAGGAAAATTTTAATTACCAACAGTTCTGTTGAGTCAGCTGAAGAATGAGGACTTGTACAATAGCTGTCTCAGTTTATTGTCACATCAGCACAAATAGAAGATTTTTCTCCAAGTGAGAGGGTGGAGCAGTGGGTGGTCTGGACCCTCCTAAAGGAGGAATAAAGGGCTGTGTTGAGTCTGGAAGCTCAGGTCAGGGTTTTGTTGATGAGCAATCAATAAGGCAGGACCAGTGGGTAGAGATTCTTGCTCTGTGTTTAGAGCTGGGACAACAGCCTGTGGAATGTGGATCCCAGGAAGTGGTAGATCCAAGGGCAAACAGCTATGTGATTCCTCCGTTTCTCCCCTCACACTCAGCCATAACCATACGTGTGAAAACAGGTGGAAAGCATCACTGACAAGAAGCTCACTTAGGAAGAGCACCAGCAGCACTGGGAGGGGGGAAAGCCTGGGAGATCCACGTAACAGAGGAGCCCTGGCCCCTCCACCAACTGCCCCCACCCCAGGTGTGGCTGGTATCAGGTCTTCAGAGGAAGGGAGTTGTCCCTAGGAAAGGGAGCAGGGACAGAGTGAAGAATGAGGCTGGAAGAGGAGTAAGGAGCCAAGAGGATGGAGAGAGACTGAGATGAACTCAGCAGTGAAATTCCACAGTGGCAAAATGGCAAATCTACATTAGAGAGTGGTGATTCCTGCAGTGCCTGTCAATGATGCCTCAATGTCTCCCCCTCAAGCCTCCAACCAAATTTCCATTGCTCACTGATGCCTGATGTAAGTGGACTCACCTGAGGAGGACACAAAGAGAAGATGAGATACACAGCTAGGTCCTCACTTTGCTCAACAGAGGCATCTCAGGATGCCTGAGCAGTCCAGAAACAGTGAGCCCTCGGGACTCTGCAAAAACCCAGGGGAGGGGCTCTGGACTTCCTCAGGGATTGGCAGGGGTTTGAGTCATTTACATCTTTGAAGGGCAAAGGTTCTCAGTGGAGATCTGGGTTACGCATCCAGGGCCAGGTGGACAGGAGTCTGCACTTTTTATCTTCTGCAAAGCCTGTTTGGAAGGAGGGTGGGGTGCCTCCAAAATGGAGACTCTGAAGATATCCATGCAGATCCCAGCTCTACACTTACAGGCTGCTTGGCCTTGAGAAAGCTCCCTGACCTCTTGAAGTGTTATTTTCATCTGGCATGGTGCCTGATTCCTAATCGCCCTCAACCACTCTTCAATGACTGTGCAAATGAGCCTGGTGCTGAAGACAGTCTTTATGCAGAGATAGCTCCACAGACCCAGCCTGAGGGAAAGCTGTGTGGGGGAGGAGGGAAGGCTGAGTGCTCTGTCTCCGGGGAGCAAAGAGGAGCAGGGGCGCCACCAACCCTCTGCCTCAGGTCTTCTAGGGTGGTCTGCATTTCGCCCCAAATATGTAGCTACACGTTATGCCATGTAAAGGTGTGGAGTAGAAGCAGGGATGATCTTGAAAATGATTAGCAACTGGTACAGTCAGAATGGACGCCATCTGTCACTGGTGTGTATCAGCCACGTGTATGAGGTATTCGTGGGCGCAGAAAATAGCATCCCTATAGGCAGCACATTGTGATCAACTCATGGCCTTTGACGGAACATGTATGCTGGTCCCTGCTTTACAGCCTCACTTAAAACCACACAATGTTGGAAATAGCCCTTCTCTCCATGAGCTTCAAATTCCTCAGCAATAAAGTGAGTAGAGAACGCCCTGCAGAGCTGAAGTCAGGGTGAGGGAAGCAGGGTGGGGTGGAGTCCAACAACGGAGTAATTTCTGGAGTCCCAGCCTCAGCCCCCAGCCTTGGGGAGCTCTGGGGCACAAACAAGCCCTCGGACTCTGAGGGAGTTTGGAGACCGAAGAGCTGGGTGTTTTGCACCCACACTGGTCAATTGGTGACTACAGGTTGCTCCCATTGTGGCATGGACTCCCAGGCATGGTGGCTCTGCCTATGCTCAAAGAGACTCCAGTTCCCAAGAACAGGGTGTAGGTGACAGCCATCGCAGCAAAACAGTATCTGGGCTGGGGGGCACAGAGTGGGTTAGAGGGATGGGAGGGGAGGACCACACTACCTGGAACTCTTATGGGAATCAAATTAAACAGTATCAATGCATGTCGGAGTTTTTTCATCTTTCCATCTCTGGGTGCAATAATGCTGATAACCACTTACATGTCTCTTACCATAAGCCAGGCACTGTTCTAAGTGCTCCACATGAATTCACTCATTTTATTCTCACCTCCAGATGTGAAAACTGGGGCACAAAGAGGAAAAGTAACTTACTCAAGGTCACGCAGCCGATAGGTAGCAAAATGGGTACTTGTGCCTGGAAAATCTAGGTCCACAGCCCCTGCTCTTAAACACCGTGATGTGCCGCATTCGGGTGCGGCCAGGGTCATTCTCCCTCATGTTCCTTATGGCAGTTGCCTGTACCTAAGTGTCAATTCAAAGTTAAGTTTTTTAAGTTAATGAAATTTAAAAGGCAGTCTTTCGTTTGAACTAGGCACCTCTAAAGTACCTCATGTAGAAAGTTGCTACCATGTCATATTGGACAGTGTACACACAGAATATTTCCAATAGAATGTTCTACTGGACATTAAATACATATATATACACACACACACACACATACATATATGTGTGTATATATATATATATATATTTTTTTTTTTTTTTTTTTTTTTTTGAGATGGAGTCTCACTCTGTCACCCAGCCTGGAGTGCAATGGTGCAATCTTGGCTCACTGCAACCTCTGCCTCCCAGGATCAAGCAATGCTTCCACCTCAGCCTCCCAAGTAGCTGGGATTACAGGT
Organism: Colobus angolensis palliatus; assembly: GCF_000951035.1. Taxonomy (NCBI): domain Eukaryota; kingdom Metazoa; phylum Chordata; class Mammalia; order Primates; family Cercopithecidae; genus Colobus; species Colobus angolensis. Next base: position 496,884 of record NW_012114855.1, on the reverse strand, counting down.
GCGCACCACCATGCCTGGCCAATTTTTTGTATTTTTAGTAGAGATGGGGTTTCACCATGTTGGTCAGGCTGGTCTTGAACTCCTGATCTCAGGTGATCCACCCGTCTCGGCCTCCCAAAGTGCTGGGATTACAGGATTGAGCCACTGCGCCCGGCCAAGGTATTTAATGAAATAATAGCTAAATACACATTCGCTATTATTACTTCTGCCACTTCTACTTATTATCTTTGTTGCTTTTATTATTGTTGCTAATATAAAGCTGGAAGGAACCACCATAGAGCTCATATCACATCACAGATGGGGAAATCAAGGCACGGAGAAGGAACTCTGCATAAAGGTGACAAAGCCAGAACTCTCTCTCTATTCCCTGGATGGCCGCCTTTCCACCAGTGTGCTATAAAACAATTCCACAGCCATTTTAGCACTTCAACTTCAAGCTTTGTCTGTGGGGTTTAAATATTCTATCTCTGACCAACCGTGAAACCATGGAAACTGAATGGCAAATTGAAAAGGCAGCAAACAAATTAGCTTGCAAAACCCCACAAATGATATAATCGCTCCAGTATTTAAGCTGCAGATATTCTCTGCATTTCAACCAAGGCCCTTCTCAATTGCTTTTGTAAACCTGCACTGTGTGTTCCACGTTCATCGTCAGCCCACATAATACTGTGGCCAGACTCTACATCCATCCTCAGCTCCACAGATTCAGAGCCCAAACTCAAAAGAGGTGAAACTTACCCTTGACCCAGACCTTTACCCACCCATCCTGGGCAGGAAGGCCAAAACACATGAACAGGTCTCCAGTTCTGTTGTTTTATTCCTCCTGGGAGGCTCCAAAGATAAGTAAATAGGAGTGCTAGTCTGTGGGTGGGAAGAGAGTAAAATTGTTTAAAGTGGAACAAGGGGGAAATTATAATAAAAACTAGCCAGAAGCAGAGAGGCGTCTGTGGTAGACTGCATTAATGGTTCAATTTTTCACCCCTTCTGGTATCCACACCTTTTGACAATTAAATGGGGTGCTGCATTTCCCACTATGCTAGAGCATAATTCTTTACCTCTGTGGGATTTTCTTTGGCCAGTGGAATGCTAGTAAATGTAACACAGAGTCCTGAAAGCTCTTGTGTAATTGAGCTTGCTCCTTCTTGTGCCATGAGAAGAACATGCCCACTCATCCCAGAGAAGATGGAAGAGAGGCAATGGGGTCAGAGCTGCCTCAGCTTAGCTAGCCCAGATAAGCCCAGATGAAAGCAGGGCACGCATTCCTCCCACCCATGCTGATCCAAAAAAGCATGAGTGAGTCCAGCCAAGGCCAATAGGGAGCCCACCTTAGCCCAGCCAGTCCTCGCACAAGAGGCGTGATCTGTAATAAATGACTTGTTTTAATTCGCTGAATATGGGGGTTATTTGTGACTCAGCAAGAGCTAGCTGATACAGCATCCTTGATTCCTCTTTCCCTCACTTCCCACATCCAGTCCATCAGCAAGTTCCAAATAAATCTACCCACTGCTTTCCAGTTGCATGGCCACACACTCAGTCCATTCCAACATCATTTCTCACATAAACCACTGATTCTCTCTCACCTACACTCGTGCCTGCCTCCGATCCATTCTCAACACAGAAATTGGGATTCTTTCTTCAAAGCAAAATTGAATTAGGTCCCCCTAGACCTAGAGTAGAGATAAATCTTAATAAAATCCCAGCTCCTAATGACGCCCGCCAGGCCCCTACAGGATCTATCCCCTGATGACCCCTTCCAGCTCTGTTCATCCCACTCTCCCTGAAGTCTGACCAACCTTCTTTTGGTTCTTGAAACATGCCAAACTCTTTCCCACATTGAGGTCTTTGCACATTCGTTTCCCTCTGCCTGAAATGCTCTCCTCCCTATTTTTAGCACAGCTAACTCTTTCTCTCCCTCGAGCGTCATCATAAATATATTTCCCTGGCTGTATTGCTAAAGAATGGTTCCCTGTGTTTTCTCCATCTCAAACTAGCTATCTCTTTCTTTGAATTACTGAAATTGACTACTTTTTTTTTTTTTTTTCCCCGAGATGGAGTCTCGCTCTGTCACCCAGGCTGGACTGCAGTGGCCGGATCTCAGCTCACTGCAAGCTCCACCTCCCGGGTTCATGCCATTCTCCTGCCTCAGCCTCCGGAGTAGCTGGGACTACAGGCGCCCGCCACCTCGCACAGCTAGTTTTTTGTATTTTTTTAGTAGAGACGGGGTTTCACCATGTTAGCCAGGATCGTCTCGATCTCCTGACCTTGTGATCCGCCCGTCTCGGCCTCCCAAAGTGCTGGGATTACAGGCTTGAGCCACCGCGCCCAGCCTGAAATTGGCTACTATTTTATTCCTTTGTCTGGTTTCTTTATTCACTGACTCAAAACTTATTTATGAAGCTCCTATTACATGCCAGGCATTGCTCTAGGTGCTGGGGAGGCCACAGTGAACAAGATAGACCAACTCCTTCCCCCTCATGGAGTGCTCCTAGTTGGGAATACAGGCACTGAACAAGTAATAAATAAATAATGGCTCACACACCTTGCTCTCTGTCGGGTGTCTGGTCATGCAATCAGGGCAACAGAGTAAACAGGGGAGAGTCCATTGGCGTTGACTGCTTTGCTTAGCAGAATTGGTTGCAAGTGAAATAGTGAGAGAAATAAAAAGTATATGCAGACCCAGAAACTCTAGATCAATCTCTTCTACCCAGCACTCAATTTCATCCCTTTGTGATCTCATCCTCATTCTGTTGAACAGCCCCTCTCGGTTCCTCCCCCAGTCTTAAGTTGTCCTGTCTTCAATGTTGTTTACTTCATTTGCACAGGATGTCTCTCATTATTATTTGTGTGGGCCCCAATACCTAACCAACTTAGTGTGGGAGATCAGACTCCCATCCCCATTGTACCCTTCGCTCCATTCGATCAAAGCCCAGCTGTGTTCTTGACTCACGTTACTCTGGTGCTCATCAGAAAAGAGACTTCTAGCCGGGCTGAAATCTCCTTATTTTTTGTCTACTTCTCCACAGGGCAATAATGATTTATAGCAGTTCCCATGAATTTGCAGACTTCCCACATTATATTTCTTCTAGCTCTAGAAAAACTTGATAACGTTTCCTTCTCTAATGCAATAAATTTACCTTCTGGTAAATACTACTCTACTCAAGAGAGATAATGTAATTTTAAATAGTGATAAATGAGATGAAGAAAATAGAGCAGTCTTCTGTTTAATAGAAGTGGCAAAAATAGGCATCCTTGTCTTGCTCCAGATCTTAGAGTAAAAGCTTTCAACTTATCTCTGTTCAGTACATCAGCCTTGAGTTTGCCATATACGGTTTTTATTGTGTTGAACCACATTTCTTCTATTCCTAATTTGCTGAGAGTTTTTATCATGAAGGGATGTTGAATTTTGTCAAATGCTTTTACTGCAGCTATTGAAATGATCATATACGGTTTTTGTCTATTTGTTCTCTTCAACATGGTACTAGAAGTCCTAGCCAGAGAAATAGACAAGGGGAAAAAATAAAAGGCATTCAAATTGAAAAGGAAGAAGCTAAATTGCCTCTGCTTGTAGGCAACATAATCTTATATATAAAAAACCCTACAGACTCCACTAAAAAATTGTTAGAACTCATAAACAAATTCAGTAAAGTTGCAGGACACAGTGTCAACATACAAAAATCAATAACATTTCTATACACTAACGGAACACTATCTGAAAAAAATCAAGACAACAATCCCATTTATAATAGCTACCAAAAAACTACTTAGAAATAAATTTAACCAAGGAAGTGAAAGATCTCTATACTGAAAACTATAAAACATTGAAGAAAAAATTAAAGAAGACACAAACAGATGTCTTTTCAAAATAGTTAGGAAAGAGGATTTTGAAAAGGTATGCCATGTTCATGGCTTGGAAGAATTAGTATTATTAAAATGTCCACACTACCCAAAGCTATTTATAGATGCAATGCAATTCCTATCAAGTTATCAATGACATTCTTCCCAGAAATAGTTTTTAAAAATCTAAAATTAATATAAAGCCAAAAAAAAGACCCTGACTAGCCAAAGCAATCTTGAGCAAAGAGACCAAAGCTGTAGGCATCACACTACCTGATTTGAAAATATATTAGAAAGCCACAATAAGAAAAACAGCATGGTACTGGAATACAAAAAGACACATAGACCAGTGCAAAGAATAGACTGCCCAGAAATAAATTCATGCATATATTGTCAACTTATTTTCTGCAAAGATGCCAAGAACACATGATGAAGAAAGGACAGTCTCTTCAATAAATAATGTGGGAAAAATTGGATATCTACATGTGGAAGAATGAAATTAGACCCTTATCTATCACCATATACAAAAATTCACTCAAATGAATGGCTATTATCAAAAAGCCAAAAAATAACAAATGCTGGTAAGGATGTGAAGAAATGGAAACCTTTAAACACTCTCACTGGAAATATAAATTAGTTCAGCCATTATGGAAAAGAGTGTAGAGGTTTCTCAGAAAACTAAAAATAGAACTACCATATGATCCAGGAGTCTTGTTCCTAAGTATATATCCAAAAGAGATGAAATCAGTATGTCAAAGAGATATCTGCACTCCTATGTTTATTGTAGCAGTATTCACAACAGCCAAGATATGGAGTCAATCTAGCATCCATCAACAGATGTATGGATAATAAAAATATGGTATATATACACAATGGAATAGTCTTTGGCCACAAAAAGGAATGAAATCTTGTCACTTGTGGCAAATAAACCTGGAGGACATTATGTTATGTAAAAGAAGCC
>NW_012114855.1:484480-490579 GCF_000951035.1 Colobus angolensis palliatus | reverse complement strand
AGTGATTCTTCTGACGCAGCCTCCCAAGTAGCTGGGACTACAGGTGTGCACTACCACGCCCGGCTAATTTTTGTATTTTTGGTGGAGACAAGGTTTCACCTTATTGGCCAGGCTGGTCTGGAACTCCTGATCTCATGATCTGCCTTGCCTCTGCCTCCCAAAGTGCTGGGATTACAGGCGTGAGCCATCATGCCTGGCTGGGGATGTGCTATTTCTAACAGAAAGAAAGAGAGAATGGATATTGGGAAACAGCTAACAACCTTAGCCACACTCACACCTTTTCTGATAACCAAACCCTGGCGAGGCACCATTTATTCTGCTGCTTCCCCTCTCTGAAATGCTCCTTTTCTTCTTCTTCACCTATGAAACACCTACTCTTCCTGTAGAGCCCAGCTCAAATGCACCCAGCATCACTCAGTTATTCAGAGCCATTTGTGCCGAGGGCTGTGGAAGGAGTGCTAAGCCCCTGCACTCTGAAGACTTCACCATGAGATTCTGTAGGTAAAGCATTAGCACATTGCCTGACTCAATAAGTGACTGAATGATAGTGTGTTCTCAATAAATGAGCAATGTCATCATTGCTATTGTTCTTTTCTCAAGGTTTTCCTGGGAAGAGGTCCCATGATGCAGTAGAATGAGCACCAGCTTGAGAACCAGTAGACTGGTGCTTGAATCCTGTTTCAGTCACTTTTTCACTATGTGACCATGACCTGTGCTTAACCTTTCTAGGACTCTGTTTCCTCATCTGTTAAATGGGAATAATAGCATTACTATCTTATAGAGGTAATATATTTATTAAATTATATGATCTATGTAAAGCATTAAGTACAATGCCTCCAAAGAAAGTTTCAATGAATGGTAGTTTTTCTAACTTAGCTATCATCATTCTCATAATCAGGGAAATATAACCACGTGTATTGATCAGGTGTGCATTTAGCTGTAGAGTAACAGAACCCCATAACAATGACACTGAAGATGGGAGTTCATTTGACTTCCAAATCAATGAGCCCAGAGGTGGACAGGGCAACAGTGGAGACACAGGAACTCAAGGACCTGAGCTCCTTCTCTTTTTTGTCTTTGCCATCACTAGCATGTTGGCTTTTCTCCTTGCATATGTCACTCCTAGCCACCAAATGATGGCTGTGCCTCTATTATGAGCATATTCCAAACCAGAAGTAGGAAAAACAAAAAAAAGGAGGCTTGCCAGTCAAGTCTCTTCCTAGTTATCAGGGAAAATAATGCTTCACTGGGTGCCCCATCCCATAAACCTCCACTGAGCTCTCAGTGGTCAGAACTGTGCCATATGTCTGCCCCTAAGTATCAGGTAGCTGGAAGAGGAGGTTGTGAATGGGGGTAGGATCAGCCACTAACAGTGACCGTTATGGGTTAAATTATGTCCTCCACGAAGCTATGTTCCAGTTCTAACCCCTGATGTATGTGAATGTGACTTTATTTGGAAATAGGGTCTTTATAGATGTAATTAGTTCCTGGAGTAGAGTAGGCCCTTAAGGCAACATGACCAGTGTTCATGTAAGAAAAGAGGGGCACAGGGAGAAGACAGCCATGTGACAATGAAGGTAAAGATTGGAGTAATGCTGCCACAAGCCAAGCAATGCCAAGAGTCATCAGAAGCTGAAGAAAGCAAAGAGGGGTCCTCCCCGGAGATTTTGGTGAGAGCGTGGCCCTGCCAACATCTTGATTTTGGACTTCTAGCCTCTAGAACTGTGAGAGAATAAACTATTGTTGTAAGCCATCCAATTTGCAATGTTGGGGTACAGCAGCCCTCGGGAATAAATACAGTGACACTGTCACAACCAAGTGAATAAATGGATGCATCACACTGTGACTAGTGCTAAAATTGAGGGTTGTATTAAGCAGACTCAATTAAATCATTCATTCATTCATTCATTCATGCAACCACAGTCTGACCTGGGGGGTTTGCTTCAAGATAATGTTACAGCCCCGAGTGCAGCCCCTTATCTTCCCAACAACTCCTGTTCTTGGGTCTCTAGAGCTGCTTGCTCAAGAGCAGGTTTACGTGTCCACACATCAAGTGGTTGCCTGCACACAGCTGAAGCCAACAGTGCATGAGAGGGCTTAGCCCCAGTTGGCCTCTATGCCTGCACCTGGCTGCACCGCTGGGAAAGTGGCTGGTGACAAGTAAATGTAACCTACAGCCTAAAGGACCCAAGACCCCAGAGCTGCAGAAAGCCTCCATGAGGAGCTACTGATGCAATTAACTTGGGAAACACTTGCTAAGAGTTGGAGCAGGAAGAAGCTATGGGGCAAATTGGGACAAAAGACACATTTTTATGCAATCAGGTAGACTTGAACTGTGAGTTATTATGGTTTATCAGGATGTCTCTCCTGCTCTGCAAACTATCCTTAAAGACAAACAGTGCTTCTCTCCAGGGTGGAATCTTTCTCTTATATTTATTAAACTCTATTGAGCAAGCACAATGCATCATGCTTCATGCATCACTACAGCCTCATCGCAACAAGAAAATGGGGGAAAAGTGCTATTTTAATCCTTGTTTTATAGACAGAAAAACTGAGGAAATGGACCAAGGCTGTGTAACCAGCAAACAACAAAGCCTTGACTCAAACCCAGATCCATTGTTTCTGATTCGTGTGTCCTTGACCATTTAAAGCAATTCTGCCGGCCCAGAAATTATGCTTAATGAGCTCAGAAGACCAGCTTCTTTACTGAACACTTGCTGAATCCAAATAGTTATTATACCATATTTCACAGGAAAAAAAAAAAATACGTATTAGTCTTCTTACTCTTAAGTTTGTTTCCCATAATTTTTCTTTAAAATATCATACATCTGCTGGTCTATGTGGGCAAAAGACAAGCAAATGAACAAATAGAAACAAGCTTTTTTATAGAAAATTGAGATGTCTTTAAAATTCTTTATGTATACTTTTTAGGCTTGAAGACCAACTTTCACATAATATACTCAGATCTGAATCTGACCACATCATTGGCAATATTGTTTCTAGTTTGCTCTGTAGAAGAAAATGCATCCATATGTCACAGTATTCCATAGAGAAGTAAATGTTTCGGAGTACTCTAACCCTTGAATAAATTGAATAGTTCAGAGAATTCTGGATTTAAATCACAGCTTCCCTATGTCAAATGAAAAGCCAACCTTGACTTAGGATAGGAGAGACTGTTACAGTGGGGACAACACTGTGACTTTGGGGTCTTGAAGCATCTCAAAATCAAACCAAACAGGGCTTTCTTTTCTAGGGAGGGGGAAGCAGAACTGGCAGGGACTTCGGGGGAGGCTGGCAGGCGGTAAGGGGAGCATGTAACATGAAGGGGGAGTTTAACTGGATTTCTCTTTCTGGTCAACCTCAGAACAAGCTGTTCTGCACCTGGGTGCTTGCTTAAACTAAAGGATGAGCAAAGTTTAGGAGCCTGTAGAAAGGAGAAGCCTGACTAAAGTTTGGCTGAGCCAAGTTCATGGGTACTAGGATCACCTGCTCACCTGCTTCTGAGTTGTGTGACCTTGGGTGACTTACTTTTCCACTCTGAGATTCAATTTTCCTTTTTTTTCAAAATGTGGACAATAACTGGTCCCTGCCTTACAGCATAGTAAGGAATAGATGAAACCCTTTGCAAAGAACCATCCAGCTCTATTTCCTCAGGCCTACAAGAGCAGCTAAGGACATAGTAAGTCCCTGTCTACTGTAGCTGCCATCCCTGTATACCTGCATAAATGGGGCTGGGCGAGGCCACTTGTCCTTGTGTTCGTAAAGTTCTCTGAGTCTGCAGTGTGAAAGCAAGGCTGTCCCCACTCTCTTGGAGCTTGAGACTCCCTCACTCCCCTACAGTGACAACATCCCAAACACAAGCTTGGTAAATTTGGTCTCAGCCACAAAAGAAATGGATTACAAAGCTTGATTAAAGAGGACATTTTCCATTTTGTTATTTTTTTAATGCATCTGGTTAGGGAAAATAAATACTTTTTATCCGCCAGGACATTTTTCAGACGCACTTTAGCCTGGGATGCCAGAACCAAGCAAAATGCTCAGAATCTTCAGTTCTTAGGAAGGAGATCTAGAAGGTAGGAACTGAGGAAAAGGAACTAGGCAGCTTGAAGAACGGGGGAGTGTGGTTATTCTATCTCTGCTCCTTGTCCAGCAGAGGGTGTGACAGATGATGGCAAAGAGTCATTTATTCAACTGACCTGTGGGCACCCATTAACCTATGTGCTTTACAGATACCGTCTCGTAGAATCTAACTCCAAGACCCCATCCTGAGCTCCGGGACCCTCATGACCCAGCCCTGCTCTTCTGACCTCATTTTCTCCCCCTCCCCTGTTGTTCTTCTCCAGCCACATGGGCCTCCTAGCTAAGGCTATTCCTCCACTAGAGAAGGAGGCCTCTCCCTCCTTCTCTAGCTCTTCCCTCTTCCCTCAGCCTGAAATCAGCTCCCTTTCTTACTTGAGTCTCTGCTGAAATACCAGAAAGAACTTCCCATCCCCAGCCCCTGCGATGTAAACAGCCCTCCCACTGCCCCTGTGCCACTCCCACCCCCTGCCATGATTCCTTTATACTCATGGGACTTACAACCACTTAAAATGATTTTTTTCACATTTGTTTTCCATGTTCATGTTAAGCTCCCCCTACAATGTAAACTCCATGGTATCAGGGACTTCGTTTTATGCCTACCAAATTTCCATTGTCTACAACAGCTCCTGGTATAAACATAATAGGTGATTGATAAATATTGCTCTATTATCTCACTTAATCCAGCCTGGAAGGTAGGTATCGTAGTCCCCATTTGACAGATGGGGAAATAGACCTTCAGAAAAACTAAGTCACTGGTCCAGGGTTGTACGTCTAGGAAAAGGGAACCCTGGCTTTGAGTCCGCATCCCAAGCTTCCTGTACCACCCACTGTCTCCTGAGAAATAATGCTGTTAAAAGCGACTCCCAGAGTTACCCACAGGCTCCAGAGAACCAAGAGCTCAGTCTCAATCCTAAAGTGCAGAAAGGCTATGAACTCCAGTTCATCAGGATACTGGCAACTGACATAAACCCCGGGCACTCCTCCAAGATCAGATATCAGATTCGCTAAGTTCAAGTGCACTGGAATCATCTGTCTCCCCTTTAAAATTATTTACTCTAAGCAGTTGATAATGAGAACATTTATAAAGATACCCACCTGAATAGCACCTCAAAGTAACAGACAGCCGGTGCAATGGTTCACTAATTGGTCTTTGCTAAACATCAACTCAAATGGCCAAAATATTCCTTAATGGACCAACTATATTAAAAGTCTGGGTGCAGGTGAGATGGGAAAGAGCCTTCAGCTATGTGTGCTGTGGGCAGGCCCTGAGGGCCTATGGAGGCAGCAAGGAATCTGGCAATGAACTCAGGCTTTGGAGCCAAATAAACCTTAGAATCCTCCTTCTTCCAGCCCTACTCTCTCCTTCCCTACTACTTACTACTTATAGCCTTAACGGGAAGTGGGCTGTGATTAACTTCTCTAAGCCTCACTTTCAACATCTACCAGGTGTGGGATGAAAGACATAATAATGGTACCCAAATTTATGGCAGACTATGGAAAATAAACCACATTGTGCCTACGAAGCACTTGGCACAGTCCCTGGCACATGGCAGGTGTTTGATAAATGATAGTTCACACATTTCTCTTCAGCACACCTGTTTCCTTGAGATAAGTGGCCCAGAAGTGGGAATTTTATTAACTTTTTAATAAGGAGGCTATGAAATAATCTCAAGACTAGAGTATACTTGGCCATTCTTTTTAAAACCCCATTCACTGTATTTGCGGCTCACTTGTCTTGCACCAGGCTCTGTGCTTAGCTCTAAAAGAGATAAGAGATGAATAGGACAGGAACCCCAAGGATAAGACCCTGGTGATTGTGTCTATGGAGGTAATACTGCATTTTGCCTTCTAAATAAACTTTGTTTTCTCATGCTTAATTAGTATCATTTCTTCTATGTGCTTAGTAATTGGTTCAATGGGTTGTCAGAACTGTGGTTGTCAGAACTGTGGATAACTGTGGTGATAAAAGTACTTTTCAGTTTGGGGCTTTAGCACAGTCTTTTTTTTTTTTTTTTTTTT
>NW_012114855.1:481590-482982 GCF_000951035.1 Colobus angolensis palliatus | reverse complement strand
AAAAAAAAAAAAAAAAAAAGATTAATGTTGTTTTAGAGTGTATGATGCATCAATGGATAACCAGAATAGAGAGAAAATAATAAACAAATAAACACATTTATCAGGTAATAATAAACATTATTAAGAAAATGAAAGCAGAACAAAAGAATAAATTGACATGAGTGTCATCAGGGAAGACCTCCTTGAGGTGGTGACAACTGTACAAATATCAAGGAAGGAGCCTCATGCAGCATTCCCAGTGAAGGGAACAGCACGCATGAAGTCCCTGGGGCAGGAACATGCTTAGAATACTCAAGGTCAAGCAAGAAGGAAAGTGTAGCTGGGCCACAGTGAGGGAAGAAAGAAATAGAAGAAAGTTAAATCAGAGAAGCAGGCATGGGTCAAATAGAGCCTTACAAGATAGCATCATCAGGATAAAGATTAACACTCACAAAGTACTTACTTACAAAGTGTCAGGCATTATTTGAAGCACTTTCCGTGTATAAATCCATTTAATACCACAGCATCCTTCAAGATAAGTAATAGCATTAACCTCATTTTACAGATGAGAAAACAAGGCACAGAAAAGTAAAATACGTTGCCGAAGATCACAGAGCTGGTGAGCGGCAGAGCTAGGATTTGAATTCAATCAGTCTGTCTCCAGAACCCACGATGTACTTAACCAGTACTCCTCAATGCTAGGGTGAGAAATTTGATTGCATTCTAGGTTGCGTGGGAAGCCACTGAAACTCTGAACAGGGGCATGTGTCAGTGGTGGGGCTGACATTGCATCAAGGTTGTTCTGGCTACACTGTGGAGCATGGATCGTAGGGAGGCAAGGGTGGAATCCAAAGGACTCACCAGGGGACTATTGCAGCCCCGGTCAGAGATGATGTTGGCTTGCACTAGGGCAACAGCTCTGGAAGGAGTATAGAGAGGGTGGGTTGAGAATAAAGCTTGGAGCTGAAATGACCTGCTGATGGGTAGAACCAGATGTGAAAGAAGAACCAAGGATGACTCCCTAAGGGTTTCAATATGAACTATTGGATGAGCAGTGATGCCATTTAATAAGAAAGGAAATTGAGAAAGATTTGGGCATCAGTCATTCTGGGGCAGTTCTAAATCTTAGTCATTTCTACATGGACCCACTAGTCTCCAGCACAAGGCCTAACCCATAGGAGGGTGTGAGCAATATTGTTTGAACAACAGGGCGACCGAGATCCAGGTTTGGCCTTGCCAGAGTCTATCATCCACAAAGATTAAAAATCGCAATTTCTGGCCGAGCACAATGGCTCATGCCTACAATCCCACCACTTTGGGAGGCTGAAGCTCATGGATCACTTGAGGTCAGAAATTTGAGAACAGCCTGGCCAACATGGTGAAACCCTGTCTCTACTAAAAACACAAAATTAA
>NW_012114855.1:475917-479565 GCF_000951035.1 Colobus angolensis palliatus | reverse complement strand
AAACAAATCAGCTGGCACCTTAATCTAAGACCTTCTTGCCTCCAAGAATTAAGAGAAAATTAATTTCTGTTATTTAAACCACCCAGTCTATAGCATCTTGTTATGGCAGCCCCAGCAGCTACTACACAGTTCCAAGCTGCGCTTCCTCTCTCATTGCCCAGACTTTCCAGACAGGACTTTCTGCCTCCTGCTCTCCCAGGACTCTCCCCCTCTAAACACGCAAATGTACTCACTCAGTTCCCAGGAAATGCGAAGCAGACGGCCCTGGAATTCAAAACAGCCTGCAGACTGCAGCCTCTTATTTTAATGATTCTAATTTATCTCCAAAATTATCAATAATAAATCAAACTAAGTGGAACTAAAACAACTTTCCCTGTGGCTGTGTCATGTTCTGTTGGAAAAGACGACCCCTTGAAAAGGCTGTGTTGATCACCAAATCCTCCATCTGCCCCGCGAGCAGGTTCCTTGAGAACGTTCTCAGTGACTTTCCTCCATGGAGAAAGACGCTTTCCATTTGTGCCTAACCAGCCATGCACAGTTGCAGGAGCACCACATATAATCCTCATTGAATTTAAGCGTATGGGGTAGGAATGAGTATGACCCCATTATACTAATGGGAAAACTGAGGCACAGAGGGGTTCAGTGACCCTTTCAAAGTCACAGAGCTGGGATACTAACCCAGCCCTCCCTAGCCCCAGTCCCACATTCCCTCCCATGAAAAAGTTGCCTCTGGGGGGGTCTGCAGATGTCAGCTTGGTACCCTGGAAAAGGCTGGGGCTTTGGAATTCAGCATCTGGGTCTGAGTTCCTCCTCTGCCTTTAATGATGGGTGGGCATTGAGGGAAGTAGCTGAGTCTCACTGAGCATCCTTTCCCATCTCTAAAAGTGGCAGCTCCTCATGCTTAAAGGATAACTGTGTAAAGTAACTCCAGAGAGCTCCTAGAACAAAGAACGCAGGAACAGCGCCCCTGGAGGCGATCCGTGGGGTGGTGGGGAATACATTCTCCAGCAGGTTGTAGGAAGGCTGAATTAATACTGGCAAAGCACAAAGTAAAGTGCCTGTGACTTAATCAATAATCACAATTATCATTATTTATTATGGTGTTTGTCTGGATTCTTGCCGATATTCACAAGCTGAAATTCAGGTGTAATAAGAAGAGCACTGACTGTACTACCTCCTGCTTAGCCAGTTGAATAATTGTAAATTATGGTCAGTAAAGTGGAGTGTTCTTGAAACCATGGGAATTCAAAAGTACATCATCCAGCCTGAATGACTACTTCGGAAAATAAGAAAGATGAGGTCAAAGAAGTTGTGAAATTGTTGGAGGTCATACAAGCACCGTCTGGTGGAATCAGGGTGAGAAGACGAGTCTCTCCTGTCCCTCAGCACCTTCCTTCCTGAACTTCCTCCCCCACAGAATAACAGCGCTGGTCTGTTGCACCACACTATGCAGTTGAAATGTTGTTTTCACTGATATTACTATTTTTTGGTCCTTGTTACCGGTTGAATTATGTCCCCCGGAAAGAGATTCTGAAGTTCTAACCTCCTACACCAGCGTATTCCCCGCTACCCGCCACAGATCACCTCCAGGGGCGCTGTTCCTATGTTCTCTGTTTTTGGGGCTCTCAGGAGTTACTTAGATGATGGTGCTTGAGGCGTTATAAGCTGTCCTTTTTAGAGATGGGAAAGGAAGCTCACCAAGACTCAGCTACTTCCCTGAATACCTACCCACTGTTAAAGGCAGAGGAGGAACTCAGACCCAGATGTTGAACTCTTATTTGGAAATAGAATCTTCATAGCTGTAATCAACTTACGACAAGTCACACTAGAGTACGATAGACCCTAAATCCAATAGGACTGGTGGCCTGCAGAAGAGATGACAAGGCAGAGATTGAAGTGCTGGGTCTACAAACCAAGGGATGCCAAGGATTGCCAGCAACACCAGAAGCGAGGAGAAAGACGTGGAGCAGCTTCTCCTCCTAGACCTTTAGAGAGAGTACAGCCCTGCTGAGCCCTTGATTTCTGACCCCGGCCTCCAGAAGTGTTCAAGAAGAAATTTCCGTGTCTTGAGGCCACCTGGTTTGTGGCACTTTGTTACAGCACACCTAGCAAACTAATACAGTCCCCCCAAGCAGACACTGGAGTAATGTTCCCTGCTTTTCAGGCAAAAGCCCAAGCTCAGAAGGTATGAATGGCTAAGATGTCACCAAACCCTCCTACCTCACTGCTCTCCAATCGCACTGGCCTCTTTTTCTTCCTCAAAGCCACCAGGGCCTTGGCACTTGTTCTTCCTGTTGGGAACTGTGTTAGCCTGTTCTTGCTTTGCTGTAAAGAAATACACGAGACTGGGTAATTTATAAAGAAAAGAGATTTAAACGGCTTGTGGTTCTCCAGGCCATACAGGAAGCATGGTGCTGGTATCTTCTCAGCTTCTAGGGAGGTTTAGGAAACTTCCAATTACGGTAGAAGGTGAAGGGGGGGCAGGTACCTCACATGGCTAGAGCAGGAGCAAGAGCGTGGGTGGAGGGAGATAACAAATCCTTTTAAACAACCAGATCTCACAAGAGCTCACTCTCGTGAGGATAGCACCAAGGCAATGGGGCTAAACCATTCATGAGAAATTCATCCCCACGATCCAATCACCTCCTACCGGGCCCCACCTCCAATACTGGGGATTACAATTCAACATGAGATTTGGGCAGGGACAAATACACAAACTACATCAGGAACACTCTTCCCAGACCTTGCAGTTGGCTGCCTCCTCCTGCCCCACCCCAGGCCTTTATCCAACATCACTCTTCAAAGAAGGTCTCCCTGCCCACCACTACCCACCTCAGTCCCACTCTTTATATGATGCCCTCTCCTTCTTCATCCCCATCAAGGCACCAGAGTGATCTTGCTTATCTCTTGGATACATGTTGATTGTCTCTCTCCCCGCAAAAACATTTGCTTCTTTGATGAGCTGGAATTCTGTCTGCCTCTTTCTTTCCTGTCTTTTTAGATGACAGCACATGACTGAAGCTCAATAAGTACCTGTTCATGGACTGGAAAGAGCAGGAGCTTTGAGATCAAACCTGTGCTCAAAATTTAACTCCACCATTTTTACTTCGGTGACTTTATTCGTGTTCTTAAACCTTCCTGGTGCTCAGTTTCCTTGTCTATCAAGTAAGAACAATAAGAGTCAACATCTACTGAGCTGCTCTTTGTGCCAGGTGCTGTCCTAAGCATTCGAAAGGCATGAATGCGTGTAAACTTCACAAAAACCATATGTTACAGGTACAATTGTTATGCTCATTTTACAGCAGAAGAAACAGACAGAGAAGCTGAGTAACATCTCCAACATTCACACACTGCACTGGAATTTGACTTCTTGTTTGACTAGAATGCCTGCACTTAAGCATTAGGATTTGCTCTTCCAACAACGCCAATGATTTGCATCTCTTTAGGCGGTAGTGAGGACTGGAAATGATTCATGTACAGTACTGAGTGTGGCCCCTAGCATATAATTAGAGCTCAACTTATAGAACTCATCAAAGTGTTGCTGTTTTTGTTGCAAGTCTTGTGACAACACTCAAATCCAGTGTCTTTTCACTCTTGTTTTCTACTTTCTTCAGTGGTTCATTAATCAGTGGTCCACCCTTTATTTTA
>NW_012114855.1:473563-474972 GCF_000951035.1 Colobus angolensis palliatus | reverse complement strand
CTTTCTAAAGGATTACATGTAGCATACATGTAGTAAGTACTTAATAAACGGTGGCTACTATTACTACTCTTATTACTAGTGATATCATCTTGAGTAAGTCAATTATGCACAATTACTCTCTTTGAGGTCTGGCCTCTCATCTGTAAAACGATGTTAATAATCCTCATTCTTAAAGAGATGTTGGGGTAATTTAATAAAACACGTATTTTAATAGCCATACCATAGAGGTGGTGGTTGCACAACATTGAGAATGTACTTCAATACCTGCACAGGCCTGGTGCTGGCAGTGTCCTTTGTACTGAGGTGTTGGAGCAGGACAACAGTGAAGTCCATTAGGAATTGCAACCCAGGGCGAGCTGCCAGGGTCCATACTGTCTGAGGGGCCAGGAGTGGAGCCCACACTCACTCAAGTCCCACCTTGCGGCAAGCCTGGGCACCCAGCTGTTCTGTGGAGGCACAGACACTCGTCCTCAACAAGAAAATCATTTCAGAATCATTTCTTGAATGACCCAGAAAGGCCACTATGCCAGTCTGTCCTTTTCATTTTAATAGGAAATAATCAGGCACTTTTCCTGGTTTGGAGCAAGAATGGATCCTCGTTACTGTTTAAAAAAAAAAAAACACTCATGGACACAGGGAGGGGAACAATCGGACACAGACAGAGGCCTGTTGGCGGGGGTGAGGGCCAAGGGGAGGGAGAGCATTAGGACAAATACCTAATACATGCAGGGCTTAAAACCTAGATGACAGGTTGATAGGTGCAGCAAACTACCATAGCACACATATACCTATGTAACAAACCTGCACGTTCTGCATGCGTATCCCCAAACTTAAAGTAAAATAAAAAATAAAAATAAAAAAAGAGAGAGAAAGAGAGTGAACGTACTTCATGCCACTGAATTAGACACCTAAAAATGGTTAAAATGGTAAATTTTGTTGTGTATATTTTGCCACAATGAAAAATCTGAAAATTAGAAAAACCAGCAAAATAAGCCATTCCAGTTGGGATTCCTAGTTATAAACAACAGAGTCCACTCTAGCTAGTTTAGCAGAAAGTGAATTTATGAGAATGTCAGGACACCACAGATCTCCAAGTGGGTCAGGAATCATTCTCAGAGGCTGTGCAGCCAGGACCTGCCTCAGTAAAAGCTCCACAATGCCACAAGGGCACTAACCCCAGAGAGCTCAGCTCGGCTGGAGCCTCAGTCAAGCAGGACACGCCTCCCATCACCCTCACTGAGTGGATTCTACATGGCTCCTGTTCCTTCACTTCACTCCCTTGAAAGTCTAGGTTTTGCACAGACCTGGACTTTCTGACTGCACTTGCTTTCCTTGTTGTCATGATCAAGGTCATATGCCAGGGCTACGGTTGCAAGGAAAGCAAGTCTATGTACCCTGTCTCAGGACGC
>NW_012114855.1:464615-471178 GCF_000951035.1 Colobus angolensis palliatus | reverse complement strand
ACAGTGGCCCAGCCTCCCCTATTACTCCAGCCAGCAGACAGGCAGCCCCGAGGAACAGACCTTCCTAGATGACCAATAGCTGGCCACAGACACATGCATGAGACCAGCCAGGACCAACAGAGAATAAACATCCAGTGGAGCCCAGCGCAAAATGCCAACTCACAGAGCCATGAGCTAAGTAAATGGCTATTGTTTTAAGTCACTAAGTTTTGGGGTAGCCTGTTACACAACAGAAGGTAACTGATAAGATATGGCACCCAAACCATCATGGTAACAGGTTCTAAGGGAGGCTTCTGAACCAGTGGCTGCCTGCCACACCTGCCTGCCACACCTGTGGGTGTGGGGTACTCATAGGTCTCCCATGGAACCCTTCTGTTGGCTTTCCTGTCTAAACCTCTGGATCCCTGTTCTGAGTCCTACAACCCTGGGACAGTTTTGTTTTCATCCTTCCCTCCTGCTGTCTCCCATTATCATAGGGACATATATCAGAAAGGAAAAATGGCGCATTTCTGCAAATCAGCTAAGGTTTTGCAGCAGAGATGGCAGCTGGGATTGCTGGCCCATTGTGGAGTGCAGTACCACAAGGATCTCTTCCAGATAGAGAAGCAAACGGGACCCACTGCAGGAAGCAGCTCTGTTCTCACTAATATTAGGGTTTGGAATCGAGTAGCTTTTCTAGGGCTGGAGATCGTAGTGGAATTGTTAGTGACATGATGAAGACTCCAGTGGAGCTCCCAGCCCCAGAAACTGCATCCTCCTTCCTCCATACCCTGTTAATGTGTTACCTGAAATTCCAGCATTCATTCCTTTCATTTTGTGTAATGGAAAATGCTCTGACAGTAGCTATGTACTCTCTGCATAGCAAAGCCAATATCAACAAAGTTAAAAGGCCACAGAATGGGAGATGTCTGCAGAGCACATGGCTAGCAAACGATTAGTGTTGGGAATATATAAAGAATTTCTACAAGTCAGTAACAAAAAGACAGCTCAGAACAATGATGGATGAAGGCGGTCAAAAGACAATTCACAGATGAGTTCACTCGAATGGCCAATAAACGTGCGACAAGGAGCTCAGCCTCACAGGGAGCCAGGGAAAGGTAAACAATAAGCAGTAATAAGATATCAACTCACAAGCCACCAGATAGGCAGAAATCATTGCAGGAGGGAACATCAGTTGGTACAGCTACTTTGATGAGAAATTTAGCAACACCTAGTAAACGTGAAGACGCACCCTGAGACCCAGCCATTTCACATCCCAGATCTAAAAAGAAAAAATCTTCTCGCACATGTGCATAGAAGACATGCCCCAAGGTGTTCACTGTGGCTCTGTTTGTAATAGCCAAAAATTGGAAACAACCTGCATATCCATGTAGAGGGGAAATAATAAATTATAAAATATGTATACAATGGAATTCTATACCAATCTTAAAATGAGTGAATTAAATTTGTATATATCATCATGAATAAAATATCATGTTGATATAAAAAGCAAATTGTAGAAAGTTAGGTAAAGTTTGCGGTTTATGTAAAATTTTAAAACCCCAAAATAATCCTAGACACGTATATAAAAGTAAAAAAGGCTGGAAGATTACCCACTAGCGTTAGAACAGGGTTACCTCTTGGGGACTTGGAAGGGACTGGGGAGGTGAACAAGGGGGCCTCTAATAGTACTGGTCACATTTTATCTTTTTAGAAAAGAAAGGACCTATGGAAATAAAGCAAAATATCAATACTCATGAAACTAGATGGTGGATAGACAGGTGTTTATAATTTGTTTCCAATTCATTTATTCATTCATTCACTCATTCATTCAACAAATATTTACTGAGTAACTACTTTGTGCCAGGTACTGTTCTAGGTGCTGGGGACACAGTTGTGAATATGACAACATCCCTGCCCTTGTGGCACAGACAGTACAGATGTGCAGACAAGAAACAAATGAGTAAAATTATTAAATTGTCAGATGATGAAAAGATCTATGAAGAAAAATAGGACAAAGAAGGTCAATATGGAGTTGAGGTGTTGGGAAAAGAAGGCAGATGGTTTAAATTGGGAAGCCAAGAAAGATTTCGATACAAAGGAGACACAAGGATCAAAACCTACAGGGATAAGAGAGGGAGCCACAGACATGAAGAAGGAGGGAATCTCCAGGCAGAGGAGCAGCAGGTGCTGAGGCCCAGAGCGAGTGCATGGTGGGCTCACACAGCATAGGAGGAGAGGTAGGAGATGAGCTCCCAAGGTAATGGGGAAAGAGACGGGGGGCATCACGTATCTTTTAAATATTTCATAATGTTTAGCAGAAAAAGAAAAACAAGAACAGAAAGAGAGAGGGATTTCCAAATGGTGGTTGGTTGAGCTCAAACAAAAATATATTAGGTTGGTGCAAAAGTAATTGCGATTTTTGCCACTTAAAAGTAATGAGAAGGCCGGGCGCAGTGGCTCACGCCTGTAATCCCAGCACTTTGGGAGGCCGTGGTGGGCGGATCACGATGGTCAGGAGTTCAAGACCATCCTGGCCAATATGGTGAAACCCCAACCCTACTAAAAATACAAAAATTAGCCGGGTGTGGTGGCGCATGCCTGTAGTCCCAGCTACTCAGGAGGCTGAGGCAGGAGAATTGCTTGAACCCAGGAGGCAGAAGTTGCAGTGAGCCAAGATCGCGCCACTGCACCCCAACCTAGGCAACAGAGCAAGACCAAGATTCCATCTTAAAAAAAAAAAAGTAATGAGAAAAAACGCGATTACTTTTGCACCAACCTAATAGTTGGGAAATGCACATTTTAAAAGTAGATGAACTCTTCAAAGTTTGAAATGTGCCACTAAGTCCAGTGAAGTTTCAAGGGGGAGCTGGAGGGGCAGTTTCCACTGGTTGCACACTGGAACCACCCGGGATCTTTACAACATCCAGATGCCCAGGTGGCACCCAAGTTACATCAACCAGAATGCCTGGAGCTGGGCTGAGCACGGGTCTACACCAGCCGTGGCCTGGTGATCTCAACTGCAGCAAAGCTTGGGAACCACAAGGATAGAGTGTGCTGAGTTTCCCTAACCTAGATGAACCTGGAACCTTCCGATTTTCATTATATATTTCCCAGACCACAGGACTGGGTTTCCCTACAGAATATCAGTTTGTGAGATGGAACTCAGGTGTTTGGGGTTACTTTTAACATAGTTTTTAACAACTTTTTTTTTGTTGTTAAAAAAGCAATATATTCCCAGTCATTTCCATATAGGTGTAAGGTACTTACAATAGTGTCTGGCACATCATAAGAGCTCAATAGATACTGCTCTTATTCTTGTTGTTACTTATACCTTAACATGAAGTTTATCAACTCTCTTCCTAAAAACGGGTCTTGGTTGAGACACCAAAACATTTATTAAGAACATTTATTAAGAATATTTATAGGCCAGGCGCGGTGGCTCAAGCCTGTAATCCCAGCACTTTGGGAGGCCGAGGTGGGTGGGATCACCTGAGGTCAGGAGTTCGAGACCATCCTGGCTAACATGGTGAAACCCCGTCTCTACTAAAAAAATACAAAAAAATCTAGCCGGGCAAGGTGGCAGGCGCCTGTAGTCCCAGCTACTCGGGAGGCTGAGGCAGGAGAATGGCGTAAACCCGGGAGGCGGAGCTTGCAGTGAGCTGAGATCCGGCCACTGCACTCCAGCCTGGGCGACAGAGTGAGACTCCGTCTCAAAAAAAAAAAAAAAAGAATATTTATTACAGCCTTACAACATGCCAGGGACTTTATATGTCTGCAAGTCAGAATATTCTGATTTTAAAGATGAGGAAACAAAGGTAAAGGTAGGTAGAGCAACCAGAAAGGTAAAGAACCAGCCTTTAGAAAGGTAAAGCAACCAGCCAAGGGTCACTCAGCTAACTGGTGGCATGACCAAGGCTATGTGCATGGATCTTGCCCACCACTAAAATTCATCCTGATTTTATAAGATTGTTGCTCTTTCCCAATATGTGAACGTAGTTTTGGATTTTATTCTTGTGTAAAGGAATACAGAAATGAAAGAACCAGACACTTTTCTGGACTCCCCAGGCAGAACTAATCTCTCCAGTCTCTGGGCCTCCGCGGGCCTTTGTATGTTCCTCCATCATAGCTCTTAGCATATTGCTTTCCAGCTGGAGTTGGGATTCACGGTAAAGTCAGGGAAGGGGGTGGCTGCCCCGGGTACCTCCCGAAAGCGGTTGTTCTGAATTGTGCTGTGGTTCTGAATTGTGCTGTAGGTATGGGCTACAATGCATGGACTGTGGATTTGCTGTATGAGCTACATTGCATGGCTGCAGATTTGCTGGTAATGCTATGACCCCTTGTGTGCGGGATAAAACCACACAGAGGCAGTGCATCCCAGTGGTTAAGAGAGGGAGTCTGGTGGCAGAATGCCAGGGTTCCAAACCAGAGTCTTGCCCTTGGTGGCCTTATGACCTTGGATGACTTTCCGGACCTCTCTGTGCCTCCATGTTTTCATCTGTAAAACAGAGGTAATAGCAAGATCTTCTGCATAGGGTAGAAAGGATGAAAGGAATTAATGCATGCAAAGTTCCTGAACAGTGCCCAGCATACACCAGCACTAAATAAACATTAGCTGTTTGCATCATGTTATGGTTGAAACTGGGGTTACCTTTTTGGAGGTTGGGAGGGGACAGGGACTAAGGAGGTGAGCAAGGGGGCCTCCAATAGTGTGACTTAGATGACTTTCTGGGCCTCTCTGTGCCTTCATTTTCTAAATCCATACAGATAGAACACAGATTGGTGGTTGCCAGGATCTGGAGTGAGGGGGTAAACGTAGCGGCTGCTTAATGGGCATGAGGTTCCCTTTTGGGGAGATGAAAATGTGTGGGCCTAGATAGAGGTGATGGTTGTACCATACTGTGAACACATTTAATGTCACCCACTTGTTCACCTCAAAATGGCTAATTTCATGTTATGTGACTTTTGTTTCAATGAACAAAAATTAATAAACCTGGCTAACCTATATTCTCATCCCAGTTCACCATATCTTATCCAAATCACCTCTTCTTTATATTTCCTCATCTGTCAAAAGGTAATAATAGTAATATTTTGATCACAGGTCACATGTGAGAGTTAAATTAGGTAATTATGTAAATTAGACCATGTATGTAAAGAACTGGGCACATAGTAAATGTCCAAGAAATGATACTGATTTGTTTTTGAGTTTAAGGACTACAATAGGGAGCACTTTGGAAGTGACCATCTCTGCCTTTTCATGGAATGGATTGACACATGTCACCTATAAAAAGATTGCATTGTCAAGCACATGCATGCAGGTCATGTACAAATTAAGGAGGAAGCATTCTCCAAGACTGACCTGCTGGCATTCATCTGGAAAACCCATTCTCGGCAACTCAAAAGTTCTCACGCTTAGCTCTTTTAGAACTAACAATAAGTTACTTAGCAAATATTTGAAATAGACGCATCAATTTCAATGAAATATATCTCTAAAGAGATTCTATCCACCTTTACTCAGATATCAGGAAACAGTTCCTACTCCAATGTGAAGTCACTGCTTCAACAATGCCTTTGACAGAAGACATCAGCAGAAAGGAATCTCTTGCACGCCATTCTGTGTGCAGTGTTCAATTTTGTTTGAAAAACAGTCACCCAGGAATTTCTACAACACCTGTTCTGGCCTGGGGGAGGAGGGTGGCTTTAAAGAAACACATGTCTACACTGACCTTCCATAACCTGATCAAACTGCAACAGAAGGAGAGGAAGAAAAAACAGTCACAGAGATTTGTAAGATATAAATCATAAAACCAAAAAAAGACAGAAATATTATAAATGAAAGACCAGGTGCACTGTTCCAAATTATGCTGAATTGAGCCCAAATCCCTAATGTCTCATTTTGTACTGGCTATCCAAACAGATGTCTTAGCCTTCAGAAAACTCACTGGAAATGGAAGTGCAAATCCTCCTTGAGCTGTTCTTTACCCAAACCTCCTGCCGCCATGTTGATGCCAATGGCATAAAAACACCAGCAGCAGAAGGGAGGTGAAGTCTGGTGCCAGAAAGCATCATGGAACTTTTCTTATTCGCCTATTACATGTCAGGAAGCATGCTAGAAACGTTAGCATTCATTAGCTCACTTAATACCTAAAATGACTCTGGGGGGTAGAACTTATTAGCCAGTTTTTTAAAAACACACAAGCAAGCAAGCTCAAAGCCAACAAGAAGCCACCGCGTGGGCATATGACCTGTACTGTCACACAGGGTCCACGCTTGGTTGCTTGGTTTAATGATCTGCTGCTGTTGTTTGGAAGTTTCCATTTTTGAACGAGAAAACCAAGATTTTTCATTGTGCACTGGGTCCTGCAACCGTTGAGGTTATCCTGCTACATAAAACCATGGTGATGTTTCAGCAGGTCTACCACCACCTTATGTACTTCCCGAGGCAGTAGAATGAAGCCCCCCGGTTGCTGTTCTTTCTGTTGTATCAGAGATATAGGTTCATAGTGAGGGTAAAAGGAGATCACAGATGCAAGAGGGTTCTGAAAAGACAGCTGTCAGTTACAGAAAGATAGATACTCCAGAAG
>NW_012114855.1:454983-463675 GCF_000951035.1 Colobus angolensis palliatus | reverse complement strand
CTCTGTCTCAAAAAAAAAAAAAAAAAATCCAACACTCACTAATGGTACTCAATTCCTGTTCTGATTTTTCCCTCAGAATTACCCAAATGTTTTAGGAAACATAGCATTTAAATTCCATATCTCTTTATTTTTCAGTTTATGGTTAAAAAAAAAAAAAAGCCCTAATTCTTCTTCTCCATAGATCTATGCCCCTTGATATGACTTTGCAGTTCCTTCCACCAAGAGGATGAATCCGTTTCTCCACCCACTGAGTCTGGGCTGGTCTTGTGATGTGCATTAGTCAATAGAAGTGGCTGAAGTGATGGAGCGCCAGTTTTTAGCCTACGCTGCAAGAAGCCTATGGACTTCCACTTGCTCACTTGAAACCCTGTTTGAAAAAGGTTCCCTAAGGACAAGGCCAGACTAGCCTGCTGGAGGGTGAGAGACCCCAGGGAGCAGAGACAAGTCAGCTCAGATTAGTGGAACCTCTCAGTCAATCCACAGACCCATAAGCAAAAATAAGTGTTCTTATAGAATGGTGCGGTGGTTTGGGGATTGTCTGCTACGCAGCATTATTGTGGAAATAGATAACTGATACACCATCCCTTTTTTGTTCACTCATATGCATTCCTTCCTTGTTATCATCCGCAGAAGAGTATTAGCAATGGACATTGATCAAACCCTCATAATCATAGCAATAATAAGAACCACTTCTGAAAATTATTATGTGCCAGGCAAAGTGCCAGAGATGTTCCCTGAATCCTCTCACTTAATCCTCACAAAAGTCTTGGGACATTGTGTATGGTAGGCAGCTTCTACAGTGGCTCCCAATGACCCCTGCTTTCTGGAATTCATACCCTTAGGTAATCTCCTCCCCTGGAATGTGGACCAGAGCTAGCAACTCACCTCTAATGAAAGAGACAGCTCAGTCTGATAGAAGCAGTTGCCCTGTTGTGAGCTCCCCTAGGGAGAGGCCCACATGGGAAGAAACCAAAGAAGGCCTCAAACCAACAGCCAGAGGGAAACTGAGGCTTCAGTCCAACAAGCCAGAAGGAACTGAATCCCACCAACAACCACTTCAGTGAGCCAATAAGTGGCACCTTTCCCAGTCTTGAGATGGCTCCAACATCAGCTGACACCTTAATTATACAGGGACCCTGAGCCAGAGAATCAGCTAAGCCATGTCCAGATCCCTAGTCCTTAGAAACTATAAAACAGGAAATGCTTGTTTTTTCAAACTGCTAAGTTTTGGAGCCGTCTGTTACGCAGCCATAGATAACTAATATATGATATGATGCCTTTTTTGCAGACAAGAAAGCTAAAGCTTGGTGAGATGAAGGAAGCCCTACAGTTACACAGCTGGCTCCCTCCGGAGGCCCGGTCCACACCCACTGTTAGACTCCTGCTGCTCTCAGAGGCTTGGAGTTGGTTGCTTCTCCCCCCAAATCAGCCTCAACACTCACCCTTACTTCCTGCTCTTCAGGCTGTCAGCCTCATTGTTCTTCCTGGACTCATTTTTTCTCTTCCTTTTGTTTTATTTTTGTTTCTTTCTTTCCTTTTTGTCTTCAGTGGAGTCCTAGCCATAACATTTTCCTTCTTTAATCCTTTCTTCCCCTTCCTGTCTCTTTCCAGCCCTCTATAAGCTGCAGCACAGGGTCTACAGTTAAGCCAGCCTCCATCGAGGCCTTCGGTTGCTGATGTTCAAAAAAATCAACCTAGAATAACAACGTATTGTCATATAAATGGCACCACAGAAATAAACTAATCAAATATGCTTATCCCCACAGTTCACATGGAGGAAAATCTTGCTACCCAATGTTGTAATATGTAATAGTTGTTTTCTCATTTATCAACTTTCATCCCCAGTATCTGTAAGTTCCAAGAAGGCAAAGACTTTCACTATTTCACCACTCTTTCCTCCAGGCCTCAAACAGGTCTCACTCCAAAACAGACAGGCATGAATGAATGAATATTAAAGGTAGAAGATAACAGATAAAGAGGGAGAAAAGGGGTTGCAATTTAGTGAATAGCTCTTATGTGCCAGGCATTGTTACCAATATTATTTTCTTGAATGGTCGCAATCATTTTACGGGGCTTCCCATTTTGTAAGTGGGGAAAATTGAAGCTGAGAGAAGTAAGTTCATTTCCAAAAATAACACAGCTAGTAAGGGACAGAGCAAGGATTGGAACCCAGGCCCCCATGGCCTCAGAACTTGTTCTCTTTGTTTCACATCCCACTGTGGGCCTGTGGGTCTCAACGGTAGTGTCTCAAGTTCTCAGACTAGAATCTCCACCTCCTATGATCTGGCTTCTTGGCAAGTAACTGAATGGTCAGAAATTCCATCAAGGCCCGTACTACACCTTTACAAATACAGGTCACAGATCCATCATCCTTAGTAGCACTCCTTGCTGGCAAAAGAACAATACAATCTCGTGTGTCTGTGGGAGAGGGATTAAGAGCACATCAGTTACTTGCGTGACCTACAGCAAGTCACCTACCAGCTGTGGGCCTCAATTTCCTCCTTTGGAAAATGAGGAAAAGAAATGCACCTAACTTCATCGGGTTGCTGTGTGAATGAAATGAGTTGGTCTCTGTGAAATGCCCAGAAGAGCCAGACACATAGTAAGTCCTCAATAAAACTAAGCCAAAATAATTATTATCACTTAGCCTCTCATGCCACCCTCCCAGTCCAGTTAAGCATGTCCCCTTTTTAAAGATGAACAAACTGCCTCAGAGAATGTCAGCGATTTGTCTGGATTCTTTAACGAAGCCAGGAGAAACGAGGCTCCATGTAACACTTCCCTTCCCATTCTGCGTACCTCTCCCAGAACCCATGTGGCTCCTCCAACCACTCTTACTCCACCCCTCCCGCACTAGCTCCTATATCTTTACACTTGATAATTTGGCCTCACATTTCCAAGCTGCACTTGGAATCGTTCAGATCACAGCCAGGCATCTTCATGTGTTGTTCAATCTCTGCTTCTGAATCAGACTTTCTTTAAGAGAAGAGGGAGAGGAAGGCAGAAGATGGAGCCCCAGATGAAGAGGGAAACTGAGTAGGAGATAGGAAATACAATGAGAGAGTTTCCAGCAGGGATCCCATCCGTCTCCATGAAGCACAGCACACTCATTTCCCCCGCAAAAGTCTTCTTCATTGCAGAAAGGAATGGGGAGCCCATAATAACGAGTCTTTAATTACGAAACTCTTTTACCTTATTGCTTTTGTGGGGCCCTGATGAAAATAAGCAGTGGCAGTTTCTATTAGAAATGTTAATTACTTTCCCGGGTAATTAGACTCACTGGGTATCGTGAGCACCTGACCTCACTTCATAACAGCAGAGTTGGGAAAAAGGAAAAACATGATTGGGGGTTGAGGGAGGTGGGGAAGAAAAGGAGAATGTTTATAAATGCTGAGAAAAGCAAAATCATCCAAATTAGGTAACGGAAAACTGTAGCTAAAGGACCCCTGAGAATGGCTGGGAGAGGAGACCTACTAGGAAAGGGCTTTTGAACGCCAGGGACTTGTCATGAGGATGGAAACAGGGACAAACCCCTCTTAAAATAATGGGACCTTGGAGAGATTCCGACTGGGCCTCTTCTTGCAAATGAGGCTGCTCAGGCGCCAAGCTGCTCAGAGACTTCCCAAGGTCACACAGCAAGGTGGAGGCAGGTCTGAGCCCAACAGGGCTGCTGCTTCACCCTGTCTGATGCCAAGGGGGATTGATTCCTTCAATGAGTAGCCATTGATCACATGCTAAGGGCTACTTTGGCACTAGGAGAACAGCACTGATACAGTTCCAATTCTTAAGGAGTTTAGGGTCTGGGGATACAGAGAGAAAATGGCCATACTGCTATGAAGGAAGCATATAGAAGGCTGTAATAAAGGATCATTGGTATAGATGGAGTAGTCAGGGAGGGCTTTCCTGTGGAGGTGGCTTTTTCTCTACTTAAAGGTAGAGAAGAGTCCCCCCATTTGAAGAGTTGGGGTGAAGAGTGTACCATGTGGTGTTGTGGATTAAATAGTGTCCCCCAAAATTCATGTCTACCCAGAACCTCAGAATGTGACCTTGTTTGGAAATAAAGGTCTTAGCAGATGTAACTAGTTAAGATGAGGTCATACTGAATTAGGATAGGCCCTGAATCCAGTGACTGGTGTCCTTATAAGAAGAGGAGAGATACAGAGACACAGCTGCACAGTGAAGAAGGCTGGGTGATGACAGAGGCAGAGGTACAAGTGATGCAGCTGGAAGCCAAGGATCACGGGCAACCACCAAAGCTAGAACTGGCAAGGAAGGGTCATCCCTTGGAGCCTTTAGAGACAGTGTGGACTTGCTGACACCTTTTTTTTTTTTTTTCTTTTAAGATCGAGTCTCACTCTGTCACTCAAGCTGGTGTGATCTCAGCTCACTGCAACCTCTGCCTCCCGGGTTCAAGCGATTCTCCTGCCTCAGCCTCCGGAGTAGCTGGGATTACAGGCGCCCGCCACCATACACAGTTAATTTTTGTATTTTAGTAGAAACTGGGTTTCACCATGTTGACCAGGCTGGTCTTGAACTCCTGATCTCAAATGATCTGCCTGCTTTAGCCTCCCAAAATGCTAAGATTACAGGCCTAAGCCACCGTACCCAGCATGACACCTGGATTTTGAACTCCTATCCTCCAGAACTGTAAGACACAAATTTCTCTTGTTTTAAGTTACCCAGTTTGGGGTACTTTGCTATAGCAGCCCTAGGAAATTAATACACTTGGCTACCGTGAGCCCACATTCCTGGCACTACAGAATACATTCTGAAAATATAGGATAAGGTTATGTAGAGAGTGCTGAATGAGGGTTCCGGCTCTCCTGCTGACCTGTAACTTCCGGCAAGTCACTCCCCCACTTTGGACCTTATCTAAGTCATGAAGAACTTGGAGTTCCCAAACACACAGTAAGGGCTACGTCAAATCTCAATCACTTAAGGATCTCTTTAATATGCAGATTCCTGGGCCCCGTACTCCTAGGCTGACAGAAGCAGCATCTCTGGGTGGGGCTCCAGAACCTGTATTTCTAACAAGCCCCCGTGAGAAGGATTTAGATATGCCACTATGTTTTTCGAATTTCTGACCTAACGCACTGCCGAGGCCTGTCTGAAAACCCGGGCATCCCAGATGCCAAGAGATGCTTCTGCCAAAGGGAAGAGGCAGGCTTGGTCCTCAGAGTCATTAAAGAAGCTGTTTACAGAGCCCTGCTCCTCTTTTAATTTGTTTGTCTTTTCAATTGTGTCATTGAATCCAAGCCACGGGGCTCAGCCAAGCCTTGCCAGGGAAGGAAAGATCAATCCCTCGATAGGCAGGAGTGACTGATAGTCATTTCTGAGGCAAAAGGTGCTCTGGGTCTGGGTGGCAGGAAGGTCTGAATCTTGCCATGCTTCTGAATGGAAGCAGTGTGGTACAGGGGACAGTGCTGGGACTTAGCAAATTAGAGAAATCAGGGTTCAAATCCCACCTCTGCCATGAGCCAGCTGTGTGACCTGCACAAATTGCTAAGTCTCGCTGTGCCTCAGATTCCTCATTTGTGAACTCAAGAGTAACACACCCACCTGCAGGGTTGCTGGGAGAACGACAAGAAGCAATGTACACAGAGGCTCCAGCACACTGTGGATGCCCAGTAAAATATACACTATTGCTATCTTATTACATTTGTTATTATTGTTGTTATTGAATAGCAGAAGGCTCGCATGGACAATGCCGGCCTCTCTGGCAGTGGGTGGCCCATGGCTGTTACAGCCAAGAGGGGATAGAGAGATGGCAGCCTGATGTCAAGAAAAGAGCCCAGAATCTAGAATCAGAGTTTCTAATTGTGAATTCCAATTCTGCTCTGTTCCTTCTGTATGGCCTTGGATGAGTTACTTAAACTCTCTCATCTCCGAAGTGGAAACCAGTATTCGTATTATACCCACCTCTGCTTGTGACAATCAAATGAGACAGCATATGTGAAATTGGGAAAACTCCAAATCTTTTTACAAATCCAAAAAAGAAATGATTCTCTAGCCCCCTGGTTCATAAGTCTGGCTGCACATTAGAATCCCCTGCAATGTTTTTTTTTTTTTTTTTAATCTCAGTGTCTGACCTGGTTGAATGGCAATCTCTAGGAGTGGGGCTTGGAAGAGCAGGCAGCCACTGAGAGTGGCTGACCTGGCCCAGAGCTCTTGTGCTGCAGAGGAGGAAGGCTAGGCCCAGAGAGGGAAGGGGCCTTTGTACACAGCAGGTTAGTTATACTCTGGAGTGTCCCTCACTCCCCATCTCTGCCTCCTGCCAGGATGAAATTCCAACAGGCAGAGTCTCAGGGATGAATCAGGAAGCCAGGAAGGATTATTTGCATTGTGGCACCCTCCTGGGAAACCAGGGCGTGCACAGTAGGTGTCAGCCAAGAGGGATATGCCCAGAAGCACCTCATCTTGTAGGCACTCACCTTGCAGAGGTGCACCTATTCCTGGATGATCAAGACAGGCAGGGGTCTAGTGGCAGGCAACTCAGAGGTGGTTACTGCAGACAAGCCCACAGGAAAAAGCATGCAGAACGGAAGGTAAGCAAGTTTCGGGGTCAACCCAGCTAGATTTGAGTTCCCCACCCCCACAACACCACCCACCACTGACTAGCTGTGCACCATCAGGCAAGCAGAATGAATGAGAGTTTTGTTATTTAAACACCATGTTTCCCTGCTAGGCTGGCTCTGGTTCCTGCTTCTTAAACATGCTTCCTTTAGCTCTGGTATTCAGTCTACTCCCTTGGATGAATCAGCTCTTTTTGGGAAAGAACAATGTCAGGCAGGCTGCTTTATCTACAGTGGCACAGCCAAGGAACTGAATGAAGAAGATTGGGTTGCTTGAAGAAGATCAGAGAGCAAAGGCAGTGAGGCCCCAGCCTCCAAAAAGCTGTGTGTGGAGGAGGCCCAGGAGCAAGCTAAAGCTATGACCCTACGTGGAAGACCCAGTGAGGGAGATGCAGTGGAAGGAACTTTGTCAGCATAAAGTTGTGTAACAAAGGAACCAGCTGCCTTGAAAAAGTAGTGAGCTCCCTGTCACTCAGGAATTAAAGTGGTGGAGGTCGCATGGCCACTGGTGAGGATGGTATTAATGGGATTCATACATTCAGTGGAAAGGTGGACTAAACAAACTTGAAAGGCCCTTCCATGCTCAGATTCTCTGTTTTCCAAAGTCTGAAGTCCCACTGACCAGATCTCCTAAAAAGAAGTGAGGCAGACTTACAAATCCTGACTCCACCACTTGTCGTATGACCTTGAGCAAGTTTTCTCATCTTTCTGAGTCTTTTCCCTCATCTGCAGTACAAAGATAATCATATCCATCTCGAATAACTGGGGTGAGAATTAAACCATGTACTGTATGCATCGAGTGCCTTGAACAGCCTTCCACACAGTCAGGTCTGAAATAGCAAAGCACCACCCTGGCTGCCCTCCTAATCTCCAGCAGTAGCTTCCCAGTGGTCCTCGGGTTTCCCAGGATATATGCTCATTAAGCAGATTAGTGCACAAAACCAACCATTGCTCATATCCTTGAATGCCCAGGATTAAATGCTGGTCGCAATCTCCCTTCCCATTAAGCTCCTGCCTCGCAGAACCCAAACTATTTCATAGGGAGGGACGTATTAATAACCATGCCTAAAGGGAAACTGCTGTTGAGAGGGGGAGGGAAAAAATGTGGTGTCAATGATCATGAAGAACACAGGCATGGTGTTCAAGCTGAAAATGCACGTCACTGATTCTGGTCTGCAATGCTAAGCAAGAAAGCAAATTTCTTCTAGTTGCTGCTGCCAAGCACTCTCTCCCCAGGGCACCGGCACTGCCTTCTAAGCTTGTCTCCCCCAGGCCCATCCTAAAAGTAGGAGGTAAGCATCAGTCTGCTGGGCAAATACCAGTCAGGGCCAGAGTGACACAGCTGAAACCCCCACCTCAACACCTGCTATGTGCACAGTATAAGTAGGGACCTTCCAGTTGGATTTGAGGAACCCAGAGCATACTCCCACCTTGGTCCAAAAAGCATCTCCCTTATTAATTTACCGTGCATGCTTGGAACTTATGACTTTTCCATTTTTCATTTTCAAAGTACTTTTACTTGTTTCCTAAAACTGAATTCCTAGACCTCAATAAAAGAAGGCAAAATGGTCAAAACCATTTCCCACAGCTAAGAACTCCTAGTTGGTTTAGAAATCACCTCCCAGTTAACCCAGGTGACCTGAGGGAAGAATAAACTACATACTTGGAAATTGAGGTGAAACTCATAGTGCCCAGGAGGACCCTTCCACTCCTTCCTCTCCCTGACAGACAAACATACACACACACACACACGTCACCAGATTCCATCTTGAGCTATCAAATGCCCAGTCAGCCCATTTGCATTAGTCCTTTCTCACGTTGCTCTAAAGAACTACCTGAGACTGGGTAGTTTATAAAGAAAAGAGATTTAATTGACTCACCATCCCACAGGCTATACAGGAGGCATGGCTGGGAAGGCCTCAGGAAACTTACAATCATGGTGGAAAGCAAAGGGGAAGCAAGCACATCTTCACATGGCAGCAGGAGAGAGGGAGTGAAAGCAGAATTGCCACACCTTTAAACAATCAGATCTTGTGAGATCACTATCGCAAGAACAGCAAGGGAGAAATCCGCCCCCATAATCCAATCATCTCCCACCAGATCCCTCTCTCAACATTGGG
>NW_012114855.1:427685-454008 GCF_000951035.1 Colobus angolensis palliatus | reverse complement strand
TGTTAACCTGTCAAACATAAGTGTGGTCTAGACCAGCACTTCTCAAACTTACATATGTACACAAATCACCTGGGGATCTTGTTCAATTGGAGATTCGGATTCAGTGGGTCTGGGGTTGGGCTGAGACAGCATTTCTAACAAGCTCCCAGATGAAGCCCATGCTGCTAGTCCGTGGACCACATTTTTGAGTTGCAAGAGGCTAGAGTTAGCCAGTGCTTGAATCCTGGCTCCGCCACCTACTGGCTGTGTAATACTTAACCTCTCTGTGGCTCAGCCCTTTCTATATTAAAGATATGCGTCAACACAGTGCAACCTCATGGAGTTGTTTTATGATTAAATGAGATGATTCATGTAAGTCACTTAGCACAGCAAGCGGTGCATAGAAAAACCTCAATAAATGGAGAGTTATTATTATTATCAGTGAGTTTTGTGGCACATTATAAGCTTTCAATAAATAAATAAAAATTGTGTTATATTTTTCCATTAGCTTACATTTATTCAGCTTTTCCAAGTTCCATAGTTTCCCCTGGAAATGAATTTCAGAGCCAGCAGTTTGCATTTGTATAATGCATGTTTATGTATATTTCCATTTTAGTTATCAATGCTAATTTTGTGCTGAAAACGATTATGATGTATAACTTCTGCAATTCCGTGGTTGACTGAGTTTGACTGGCTGGTTCTTCTGCTCCACATGGTGCAGCTGAGGTTGCTCACACGCTTGGGAGCTTAGCTGAGAGCAATGCTAAGGCTGAAACATCCAGGTTAGCCTCTCAGCCTCCGGGGCTCTCTCTCCACATGGTCTTCTCATTCAGTAGTCTAACATAAGCTTTTTTCACAGCATGATGGCTGGTTTCCCAGAGCAAATGTTTCAAGAGGCCCCAATGTGCAAGTGCATATTGATCCTCTACTTATATTAATATTATGCTAATGTTCCATTGGCTCAAGTCAGTCACATGGCCACACCCAGAGTCCAGGTGGGAGGGGACTACACAGGAAGTGTGATTCATAAGAAGCCACCCACGTGAAGTCTACCATGATTAACTCATTTTATTTTTTTTTTTTTTGAGGAGAACACGAAGAGTGCCTTTTCATTTTAAAAATGTTTGGAAATATGTACAACTTTGATACAGTTTCAGGGTGCTCCAGACACCCATGGCCACTTCATGTAAACCAATGGCAATTTCTAGAGCACTTTGAGAGACTACAATATGACCGTGATCAAATTTTGTAATTAAACCTAATGAGGGCAACAGACACTTCTCAAATAAGAGATGAGTCAATTACGGCACTCCCCTACTCTAAGTATTCACAAGGAGACAGATAAACAGTTTCTTTATTCATCCTCCTCCTCCTCCTCCTGATTAACTCATTTTATTATAAGCCCTTTGAAGACAGGAGCTCATATGCTAGGTGCACCATCGTATCCCCAGTTCTAGAAGATTATTGAATACATCTGATCCTCACAACCAACCCAAGAAGCAATTAAAGCAAAAATATTCTCCCCATGTGCAGATGGCTATGACAGCCTGAAGTCATGCTGCTAGTGAGGGTCTAGTGCCTAGGACCCCAGGCTCTGGCCCTCATTCCTTCCTCTCCACTGTCCTGCCTAACCTTGGAGCTTAAAGCTTTTCTCCCAGCCCTTCCCTCCCTGTGTGATTCCTTTCTCCAAGCCTCCTGGTGACATAATTATTTATAAATGAACATTTAAATGCACCAGAATAAGTGCTATTTAAGGGAACCCTGTGGTGACTCATCGAGTAATTAAAATAATCATTTATTCCATAAGCATTTATCAGGTTCTCAGTTTGTACCAGGCACTGCAGGGGCAGAGATGGACAAGAAAGGGGTACAAAGAGTTAGAAGATGTAGTTCTTGCCCTCAGGGAGCTAAATCACTTATTCTTTCATGCCACAGATATGTATTACACACCTCCTACTCATGTGTCCAACTAAGTACTGGGCAATGGAGGTGAACCCAGCACTGTTTCTGCTCGCAAGATGCTCACAGAGTGGCAGGGAGTAAATGAGCCCATAGTTGTAACCATTACCCTTGCAAACAGAGAAGGGCCTTAACTCTGCCTGGTGCAGAGACAGGTGTCAAAGAACTTCCCAGGAACAGTGACCCACAAACTTTCCCTGGGCACAGAAGAAGTCGACCCATTAGACAAGACCCAGGAGGCCTTACACACACAGCCAAGAAGGCAGGGAGAACAGTACAAGTCACTGAGGCGGGAAGGGAGGGTTTCTGTCTTCTGAATCCTATGTGCAGAGCCAGTTTTCCAAGACAGGCAGCCCAAAATTGTTCCAGCCAAAAGCACCAGCAAGCATTACTTGGGCAGGGTGATACCTCCCCTCTTCATCCTTTAAGACTCTGATCAATGCCATATACTTGTACAGGACTCCTCTGATGGCTAAAGTGGGTTCCCCACTTCCTTTGCTATCACGCACCATGTTTGCCCTCTTCATGGTGCCTAGCCCCAGCTTTGCTTATGTATTTACTATCTGTCACATCCATTCAAACTAAACACCATGAAGGTAGGGACTTTACCATTCCCCAATATCCCAATTAGAACATAAGGCACAAAGCAAGGACTCTAATTTGTTCATTTTCATTCCAAGCATGTAACAGAGTCCCTGGCACACAGTATCTTCCTAAAGAGTGAATGAACGCGAGGGTCCTTGAAGGGAGGCAAGGAAGGGCTGTGACTTGGGGGATATTAAGAGTAAATACTACAGGTGTACTGTGGCTTTAGAATAAGACCAATCTGAGTTCTGATCTTGCCTCTGCCCCTCACTCAGGAACTATATAGTAAAGCAATTTTTCCTTCTCAGATTCTCCACATTCCTCAGTCTGGTGTCAGACATCCTTTTTCAAATCAAATTTTAGAGCGGATATGAGGGTTCTATTTTTGACAGGGTTAGAAAGGAGGGTCTCTTCTGAGTCTACCAGCGAGGTCAGCCCGGGAGGAGCCCAGCCAACAGCATATTATCAACATTATGAGGAGGTATCAACTGCAAAGCCAAGCTGAGTTTGGTTCCCAGGTCATACCACCTAGGTCCCAAGGGGAGCTAGCAGAGTTCAGTTCGGGCTGATGGAGCACTGAGAATCCATAATACACAGGGAGTCAGCTACTTGGCAAGTCTGTCTGGGGCCTCAGCCTAAGAGATAGAGAGAAAGACAAGAGAGCTCTGTGTTTTCACATGTGGTGACCCCTCTTCAGAAAAAAACCATCCTTACCTTCCACATGGAGGACTTTTATCCATCCTTCAAAACCCCATTGAAATGCCCCTCTTCTCTAAATCTGTTCTGCCTTTCATACAAAGGTATTCACCCCCTTTACTTTATTCTTATTGTAACTGGACCATGCTTCTACTGATAATTATCATCTCTTCCATTAGGCAGAGACCTTTCCCAGAGCAGAGACTTGGCCTTATCTCTCTGTAGCTTCAATGCCTAGCACAGTACCTCTTGTATAGTAGCCATAATAATCACTACCTTTTTTAAGGCACACACTCTGTTTTCAGGATTTTTGCTAAAAGCTTTATGTGCATTACTTAATTTACTCCTTACAACAGCCCAGTGAGTTAGGTTCTAATAGGATTCCCATTGTATGGTTGAGGAAACTGATGGAAGTAGAATTCACTACATACCCAATGAATGTGTGTTGAATAAACGGGCAAATAAGAAAATGACTGAGTAAAATAACCAGAAGTAAAGTTATTTTTTGGCTGTCTTTGTCTTCTAGGGAGCAGATAATCACTGGGGCATCCTACTGGATGGAAGGGATCTATACCCATGTGCTTAGATTCCTTGCATGCCCATAATGGGAAAAGGGTTGAATAAAATGTATGACTGGCTGGGCGCAGTGGCTTACGCCTGTAATCCCAGCACTTTGAGAGGCCAAGGTGGGTGAATCACTTGAGGTCAGGAGTTCAAGGCCAGCCTGGCCAACATGGTGAAACCCCGTCTCTACTAAAAATACAAAAAAAAAAAAAAAGTAGCCAGGCGTGGTGGCACATGCCTGTAATCCCAGCTACTTGGGAGACTGAGGCAGAAGAATTGCTTGAACCTAGGAAGCAAAGGTTGCAGTGAGTCAAGATTGCACCATTGACTCCAACCTGGGCAAAAGCAGCAGACTCTAGCTCAAAAAAAAAAAAAAAAGTGTGACTGTAATCCCTGGTTACAAGACATGATTTCTCAGACCCCCTAGAACAAAAGACAGAGCCTCGAAACCATTGCCTAAGAGTGGACCATTACCTCTCGAGGGGCTGCTCATTCTGGAATTTCTTTCCTTCCATAATACACCCACCTCGGCCACCTGGATGATCCTCTAACCGCCCTGTGGAGGAATATGCCTGCAACTTGCATCTCTCCTAGCTTGAGTGATATGGACAACTGTAGGTGTTAATGCATACACATTTCCACTCCTCTCCAGTCTGACCTTTGTTGGTGAGAGCCTTCATCAGGAACACTGTGTCCTATGTACTCCGAGATTAAAACAGACTTCCTCTTTAGTTGCTTCTCTTTGAAGCCTTGGGCTGGTGAATACCTGGCTCTTATGATTACAGCAGATTTGTTGCTCAGGTCTCAGTAAAAGTTCTAGACTCAGTCTCAGAACCTTCATAAGGTGCTGTAACACTAGTTATGGGCCTCAGATAAAAGTTGTGGGTGGGTGAGCCCTGATCCCAAAGAGACAGCATCTTCTCATGCCCACCATCCAAATGAACTTAAAGGTTCTCAATCTGTTCCACCCCCAAAGCTGTGTGCTTACTACCCCAGAAGGGCCAAAGAAATGCTTCCTCCCTGACAACAGCTGGAACCAAAGAAATTATTTCAACACGAAAAATGCATGAAGGTGGATGTGTAACATGTAAAGCCCCGCAACAGATTTTGCAATTGTTTCAGATCAAGACTATGTGATTCAGATAACAATCATATTTGGGCATATTCGAAAGTCTTGCAAATTTAACCCCCTCCAATGATATTATTTAATATTTATTGAGCACCCGCTGGGGCTAGGCCCCGTACTAAATATTCTACATGCAACCTAAGTGTTCATTAGCAAATGAATAGATGAAGAAAATGTGGCATATATACACAATGGAATATGATTCAGCATATAAAGAAGGAAATTCTGTCATTTTCAACATAGATAAACCTGTAGGACATTAGGTTAAGTGAAATAAGCCAGGCATAGAGAGACAAATACTGCATGATCTATCTCTCTTGTATGCAGAATCTCAAATAATTGATGTCATAGAAGTCGAGAGTAGAAGAGTGGTCACCAGAGGCTGGGGTCGTTAGTGGGGAGGGTGGGTTGGAGAGAGTTGGTCAGAGAATACATAATTACAGATACATAGGAAGAATAAGTTCAAGAGATCTATGGCACAGCATGGTGACTATAGTCAACAACTATATATTGTACTCTTGAAACACAGAGAGTGGATGTTAAGTGTTCTCACCACAAAAATGGTAACTGGCCAAACATGGTCGCTCTTGCCTGTAATTCCAACACTTTGGGAGGCCAAGGCTGGTGAATCCCTTGAGACCAGGAATTCGAAACCGGCCTGGGCAACGTGGTAAAATCTCATCTCTACAAAAAATACAAAAAATTAGCCGGACATGGTAGTGCACACTGATAGTCCAACTACTTTGGAGGCTGAAGTGGGAGAATCACCTGAGCCCAGGAAGTTGAGGCTGCAGTAAGCCATGATTGTGCCACTGTACAGCCTGGGTAACAGAGCAAGACCCTGTCTAAAAAAAAAATATATATAACAATGTGAAGTAATGCATTTGTTAATTAGCTAGATTTAGTTATTCCACAAAGTATTAAAATATACATTTCAAAACATCATGTTGCACATGATAAATACATACAATTTTTCTGTCCATTTTTAAAAACTTTAATTTAAAAAAATTAAAAATTTTTCACAATCCTAAGAGGGAACAACTATTAATATTACTCTCATTTTCCAGCTGAAGACATGGAAGTTCAACTAGATCCAATTGCCTGTGCAGGGTTTTATAGCCATGGCGTAGGGGAGTGCAGATTTGACCACAGGTCTGTGTGACTCCCAAGTGTCCATATTATTCTGCCAGAACAAGAATCCAGCCCAGCTTTGGTGGGCCAGGCTATCTAACTAGTGGAGCTTCCAAGCCAGGAATCTCAGAGTCACTCCATAGACTCATACCAAAGTTTCTCAGCAGGGCCTAAGAACGCAGACGTAGCATCCTTCATGAGGCAGCCAACGTGTCACCTGGGAGACAATCCGCCCCTCTACTCACCACTCAGGCAGGCGTCTGCCTCTCCCATCCATATCTACATCCCATTCCAATTCTCTAAGGATCCAGAAGGAAACGCCCTTCTCCTCCCTTCCCTTCCAGAAACACCCTGAGCTGCTGGCCTCAGCCTCCGGAGAGTCAGTTGATGACTTAAGACCCAGACATCACTACCAAAGCACTTTGAACACAACGGATCCCAGGATAATTGTACTTTTCTAGACCTCTGTTCCTTTCTCGGTGAAATCAGGAGTTAAACTAGACCAGATGTAGTTTTGTTTTTTTGTTTTTTGAGACAGAGTCTCTCGCCTTATTGCCCAGGCTGGAGTGTAGTAGCGCGATCTCAGCTCACTGCAACCTCTGCCTCCTAGGTTCAAGCAATTCTCCTGCCTCAGCCTCCTGAGTAGCTGGGATTACAGGCACCTGCCACCACACCAGGCACATTTTTTTGTATTTTTAGTAGAGATGGGGTTTCACCATGTTGGCTAGGCTGGTCTCAAACTCTTGACCTTAGGAGATCCACCCGCCTTGGCCTCCCAAAGTGCTGGGATTACAGGAGTGAGCCACCTCACCCAGCCACGAATGAGACTAGATGTACTCTGATAACTCGGCCAGCTGTGGCATTGCCAGATATTCTAGAACAGTCCATCTTCTGCTGTTCAACAGAACTTTCTGCAGTGATGAAAATGTTCCATATCAGTGCTGTCACATACAGCAACCACTAGCCACATGCAGCTATGAAAGGTGGCCTGGTATGATGAATGAATTGAATAGTTAATTGTATGTAAGTTTGATGGATTTAAATTAAAATAGTCACATGAGGCTGGTAGCCACATACTGGACACTGAAATCCTAGAACTGATATTAATAAGATAGCTTCTGGGCTCTGTAAGATACGTAAGGTCATTGTAGGTAATCAGTAATATCACTATAATAACCAGCAAGGCACTGAGGAGTAGCTTGAAGAGCTCAGTCCTCCCAACCTCCATCAGCCGCTTAGCAAAAACACCAGAAAAAAGCAAAGTAATTTTGTTTAAAAACAAAATAGTTTCCTGTGCAAACAAGCTTCAAAACTGATTGTCCAGTAGCCCTGCATAACTGCACTGTGTCCCTAACCTCTTCCCATACAGACATTATGCTGCAGCCACAGTCTCTTGCATCAGCTCAACATCGTTTAAAGTTTTTTGTCTTGCCACATCCATTATCTCTTTGATCCTCAAAACAGCTCTCTGAAGGAAGTCTCATTATTCCCATTTTAGAGCCCAAAAATCTAAAATTCAAAAGATTTAAATGACTTCTACTGAACCAAAGAAAAATCCTACTCCATGCAATGAGGCTTGAGGCAGTTGGCTGATCTTCCCGCATTTGGAAATGATAGAAACCTGGGTCTGTGACTTTTCTAAATAGACAGGTAAACTCTCTTGGTACCTTGCTGGCATGCAGGTGTTACTGAATGCAGAAAGCAGGGAGAAGAGCTTCAGGCATGGACAGAGAGCAGATGGTGCCTGGCCTGATGGGACGGGGGTGCATCACACAGAGCATTAGGGTCCATGTGTAAGGCTCAGTTCAACTTCAATGCTCCGTGTGATGTCCAGCACATCTCTCCACCTCTCAGGGCCTTGGTCACCTTCTCTGGATCATAAAGGTGGGATATACCAGATAGTCTCTAAGGCCTCAGACAGCTTAGGACTTAAGGAATTCATGGAGCACAGCTTGCTCTGAGTCTAGCACTATGCATGAGATGCAGGGAAGAAGGAGGCAGGACTGCCTTCCCTCAGGAAGCTCTGCCAACTGATCATTGCCATTTGCAGAGTCATCTGACCTGTGCAGGTGTGTGTAGAGGGGACAGAATGAGACTCAGGAGTCAGCCAGACCTTGGTTCACCACCCTGCCCTGCCTCTTCAAGCTATACAAGATTGGGCAGATCGCATAACCTCTCTGAAAACCTCAGTTCTGTCAGCTACAAAGTAGGATCACCACGGCCCCTCTCCAAGGTTGTGGCGAGGACCACATGAGCCAACGCACACCAAGTGGTGCCTATCAGCACTGCATGTACCATGAATATCACTTCCTTTCCTTTTGCTTTCTCCGCCAACTAACAGAGAGAACACCTGCTGTCTGCCAGAAAACTCCTGTCACCGGTCTTGATTCACGGCAGGTCCCCCACCTACTCCACTCTCCAGCCCTGATCTATGCTTCCAAGCCCTGCTGGATGCCTAAAACATGCATATCAGGCCTTGCCTGGTGAGGCAGGAGACAGAGACAAGAAAAGAGAAGCAGGTTAAGATGACAAGGAATAAAGTCTCCCCCACCCACCCCAGGACAAGATCTTTAGCCAACTCTTCCCCCGTCTTGGCCGAGACAGGCTGGAAAGTTACTCTCCTAAGGGCTCCCACCCAAAGATCCCACTCATACATCAGCCTTCAAGCAGGAACAGCTCCCACAGCTACAAGGAAGAGACATCTGTCCCTCCCCTTCCCACTGACACCCAGAATGAGTCTAATTAGACTGTCTCTGCTCTCAGCTGCCACTATAGTTGGTGCCATGGAAGTGCAGCAAGAGGGTGACGTGAGACACAGATGCCCAGAAATGTCAGGTATTTGCCAACCCCAGGGGTCAGGCACTTTGGCTGGGATGGAGAGCCTGCAGTCAAACCACAGAGATCTGTAGAGGGTGGACAGTGAGTTGGGGCCAAGATAGGAACCGTTTTTCTGGAAGGAAGTGAATCGTTTTTCAAAATAGGCTCTGAGCCAAGCTAGCTTTCGAAATCTTATTTCCCAAATTTTGGATCTCTGATTAGAAATTATACCAGTCAGGGTCTTGGCAGGAAACAGAAACTCGCTCATCTGGTATTTTTGAGGAGATTTTTAACGAAGGGACTATGATGGGTACACAGGGGTGGGCAGAATTCAGACAGCCCAGAGGGAATGTTGAGGAACCCAGGCACTAGCAACAGCAAGAAGCTGTGACCTCTCCTAGGGCGAAAAGGAAAAAGGAAGAAAAAGTTGCTATCAGGGTCCAGTCGAGAGCTGGGTTCTTTACAAGGGGCCACCTACCAGAAGCTGTGGAAAGAGACACATCCATCCATCAGCAAAGCCACAAAAAAGTGGGGAGGACAGGGTGAATCCAGACCCCCAACATCTCTCTCCTCCCAAACTCCAACTCCCCCAACTGGCCCCCTGACCAGAAGTTAAATGGCAAGAGCCCTGCAGGTGCAGTCCATAGAGGTCAGGCTTGGGGGGCACAGAGCAGGGCAGAGAAAGAATTAAGACAGATATGAGCAGATGAAAAGTATCCAGGTCAAAAGGGGAAAGCTCTCGATTTTGTTTTGGAGTTCCTGACCTCGGATCAAATCTTAACTATAGCACATACTAGCTAAGTGACACGGTGTAAATTCCTTATCTTTTCTGAATATCAGTATCCTTATTTAGAAATGTCCTATTATCAAATTCAGAAAATTAGAAATAATATTTGTAAATAGAATTTATAGTGCCTTGCACAGAAGTGGTAGACAATGCCATGGACGTGGCAAAAAATAATCATCACCATCATCATCACTGGCTTTGAGATCAGGTTCTGGGTTTTCTATCCTGGTTCCATCACTTTCTTGTGTGACTTTTGGCAAGCAGCTTGATCTATCTGAACCCAAGTGTGTCACTTGCCAAATACGTATAAGAACATCTGCTTTCACAGAGTAATATTAATTAAATAATATATAAAAATAGTTTAGTTGCCCAGGCACAGTGGCTCATGCCTGGAATACCAACACTTTGGGAGGCTGAAGTGGGTAGATTACTTGAAGCCAGGAGTTCGAGATCAGCCTGGCCAACATGGCAAAACCCTGTCTCTACTAAAACACACTCAAAAAAAATAGCTGGGTATGGCGGCATATGCCTGTAATCCCAGCTACTCATGAGGCTGAGGCACAAGAATCACTTGAACTCAGGAGGAGGAGGTTGCGGTGAGCCAAGATCGCACCACTGCATTCCAGCCTAGGCAACAGACTCCATCTCCAAAAAAAAAGAAGAAATCTAAAAACAAACAAACAAACAAACAAAAAAGAACAACTAAAAAAAAAAAAAGGAGTTCACCACAATGCCTAGCACCAACAGTACCAATAAATACTTACTATTGTCTTCTTCTTGTTGATCAAGATTGAGTAGAAATTATGTCTCAGGTGTGCCTGGAGGCATATGATTTTCTCATGTTGACTTTGTTTCCCCTATCAGAGGCTGGTGAACTTGAATTTCAGTGGTTCTTCACTCAGCAGAGGCTCTTCTAGGCTTGGTATTCTCTTCAAGCTGAGACCCACAGACCCAGGGTCAGCCAGACCAACAATCTTCCTATAAACTTGGCACCCACCCTCCACAATCTGGCTGTTTCCCCACCCAAAGAGGAGAGCAGCACTTGGATTATGGATCATGGAAGAAGGCTCAGCTGGACAAAAGAGATTTTGGCCCCTCTGTGTCCCATGTCATGATTTCCTCAAAGCACAGTGAATCTGGATACACAGCCCTGAAGACCTGGGCTTTGGCAGTCCTTTGCCAATTGAAGGAATGAGTGTGCTCTGACTCAGGCTCACATCTCGACTGTGAGAAGCCTGAGGACTGAGATGGTCTAACCCACCTTGCTGCTCCGGCATCTGACACAGGGACTTGATGACAGACCTGAGCACCCACAATGTGCCAGGCCCTGGGCTGCACCAAGTGTACTTCACTGAACAAAGCAGACATAATTTAATGTCCTCATGAGGCTTATAGACTGGCTGAGGAGTCAGAAATTTTACAAGTAATTACAAATGTTATTGTGACTGAAGTTAATGTAGGAGATCCTAGGAGATCCACTGCCAGTGAGAATGCACAAGGACCAATGTTCCCATCAATAACAGAATAAAACACCAGATAAACTCAATATTGTATTTCTCTTTAAAGTCACACAAGAGTGGTGGATGCAAAAAAGTTTAAATGAACTAAATGCCAGAGAGGAATGAGCCCTTCATCAGTGAGGAAAGAGCAACTGCTACTCTCATACCTGGGCCAATTGCCAGGTCTGGATATGTGTGGGTGGAGAAGAAGGCCTGCCATAGGCAGAGGAGCTTTGCTGGAACAAGGATAAACCAACCGAGCTTTTAGTGACAATGTGGGCTGGTGTGACAGATTGGAATCTCAAAGAGTCCAAATGCAATAATAAATCTTTTGGCGCAACAGTTCTCCCCCACAGGAATTGTGCTGAGCCAGCAGCGGTGGGGGAGGAGCTGAAAAGCAGAGATAGATCTTGCAGTCTTGTGCAGTGCTTAGGCTAAATCTGGAGATAAATTGAAACTTACTAAAGCTGCAAACCAACTCCCTCCTAGCTCAAATTCTGATAAGATCAGTGGATCAGTCCCTCACCAGTGGCCACTGGACACTGGCATAGGAAGTTGGACACTGGCATAACAGAAGATGAGAGATATCTGTTATTTCATTTGAAACTAGGAGTAATCTAAAACTAAACAAGGTTTCAACTCAGCCCAGTTCAGCTTGATCACGGTGGGATCTGAATGATCAGCCTCTCATCCTAGCTTCATGATATGGAAAAGGATGGGCACTCTCTGGAGAAAACAAAATAAAATGTATTGTCTCATTCAGTCTCTACTGTTCTTTTAATCAAAGTGTCCAACACATAATTGAAAATTATGAGACATGAAAAGAAGCAGGAAAATGTGACCCATAATCAAGAGAAAATATAGTCAATAAAGATAGACCCACGGATGACTTAGACTTGGGAATGAGCAAACAAGTACTTTAAAATAATTATTATACACATATTAAAGAATTTTAGAAGAAAATCTGTGCAGATTAGTGGTCAGAGGGGGAATTTTAGAAGATAAATGAAACACTTATGAAAAGAACTAAGTGGAAATTCTAGAACTTAAAATCACAATATCTGAAATACAGAAGTCAATGAATGGACTTAACAGCAAAGC
The DNA here is from genome assembly GCF_000951035.1 of Colobus angolensis palliatus. Classification (NCBI taxonomy): domain Eukaryota; kingdom Metazoa; phylum Chordata; class Mammalia; order Primates; family Cercopithecidae; genus Colobus; species Colobus angolensis. The sequence goes on along the minus strand of NW_012114855.1, from coordinate 441,764 downwards.
AAACTGAGCTGAAGAAAAAATTAGCAACTCAAAAAGCAATCAATATAAAACCCTCAAACTGAAACACAGGGAAAATAATGTATAAATGGAGAGAGTATGTTCTAATATACTATCTATTGACCTAACATATGTAATTGAAAAGGTAAAATGGAATTACTATAGGAGCATGTAACCTATCAGCATGATCCCATCTAAAAGATCTTTAATCGTGCTGCTCCTTTTGCCTGGAACACAATCACATAGATAATTCCTTCACATCCCTCAAAATTTTGCTCAAATATTTTCATCTCAGTGGAATCTTTCCTGACCACTCTGTATAAAATCTGCATTTACCTATCTTCCCACTTGCAGCTGGAATTTCTCCACATATTTGTTTTATTTTTTCCTTAACTCTTGTCACCATTCATAAACTATATATTTTATTTATCTTGGTTGTTACTTCTTTCCTCCACCTTAATATATGTTCCCCGAGAAGTTTTTACCTGTTTTATTGACTAGCACCTAGAACCTAGTAGGTGCTCAATAAAAGTTACTAATCAAATAACAATGAGATTTAAACCTTCTCAAATATAAAATAGGCATGAAGAAAGAACTTCAGGCTTTAACTAGAGAGACAAGTGTTTCAAGGCAGGTCCCTTTTAAATGCAAGTGGCAGAAATCTAACTTAAAATGACCAAAGTAAAAAAGAAAATATATTCGTTCATACAATTGAAAAATGCAGGGTTTCTTGCTTTAGACATGACTAGATCTAGATGTTAAAATGAAATAACAAAAAAAAAAAAGGCCTTTGTCTCTGGGTTCTATTTTCCCCTATGTGAGCTTTATTCTCAAGGAGGCTTTCTCCAGGGCAGTGGTAAAGAAGGCTCCGCAAGCTCCAGCTTTGCATGCTTCAGATAAACCACTCTGGGGGAAGAAAGCTTCTTTCCCAAGAGCTCCAGCAAGAACTTCAATGCTATGCTCATTGGCCAGACTTGAGTCACAGTCAATTTCTGCACAGATTCACTGCGACCAGGAACTGGGGTATTGTCACACTCCTACTAAATCACATGACCTGAAAGTGGCAATTCCTCAAAGAAAGTCAAGGTTCAATTTCCAGAAGAAGTAGGAAATACCAGGCAGGTAAAAACATGTGTCTATGTCCTTAAGAATCATCTGAAGTGTGGGGATTAGGACAAGCAAGAGTACATCAAGCAAAGACTTATGGTAGGGGGAGCCTGAAGAATTTTAGGGAAAATAAAATTTCTTTTTGGTTAGAAAGAGCAAGAAAAAAGTGGTGAGAAATGAATTAAAGAGAAGACCAAATTTGGAGGCCTTGTCAACCATGTTTAGAAGTTCAAATATAATACTAGTAAATAGCAAAGGGAAGCCCTTGAAGTATTCAAAACAGGAAATTTAAAGGGTTAACTTTTGGTTTTGAAGAGATCCCATTAACTGTCATATTTAGAATGGATCAGACAGAAACAAGACTGAAGCCAACCACCTGTTTGGTGTCACAATTAACTATAAGAGAAAGATGATGGAGACCTATGAAGGTGACAGTGGAGATGAACAAAGTAAAACTATTTGGGAGACAATTTGCAGAACACAATTCAAGAATGTTCTAAGAAGATTAGGGTTTATCAACAGCTCTCAAAGTCTTACCCAGAAGATCTCAAGCTCTCTGTCACTTCTATGCTCTTCCTCCATAGGCTGTAAGAAGTTCTAGTAGGAAGACAATGCTGTACCTGCTGCTTCCTTTCTCCTCTCCCTCCCTAACCTCACTACAGGGCAGATCCAGACAAGCACTCCCTGAAGTGCGTCCCTGCTCTGAAATCTATACGGAGATGAGAGGTTTAAAAATGTTTAGATCGTAAAGGTAAGTGAAGAGAGCCCATGCTGGCACCACCAAGGGCAATTATATTGCCCTAGAGTCAAATGGAGCCAGGTTTTATTCCTGCCTCTGCCACTTATTAGCTGTGTGCCCTTGAGCAAGTTACTTAACCTCTCTGCACCTTAGTTTCCCCACTTGAAAAATGAGTATATCACCTTAGCTCACATAGAATGCTTATGAAATTTAAATGGCTTTGTGCCTCTGAAAGCTGGGAACAGTGCCTGGCACACAGAGTGAGCTCACAGGAGATTGGTTCCATTTTCCTCCCAATCTTTCTTCCTTAGGTGCCTAAGGATGTATTTCCACCTATTTTCCTTTTTGACAGCAATCCTTCATCATGCCCCAGTTTTGTGATGTAATTTTTAAAAATTAAATGCAAATAGTCAAGAGTCATCTAATTCATTACTTTCAGCTTCAATGACAATCACTAACTGTACCAAGCCTCTGGCAGGACACTGGCAGCTGTTGGGCAGCTTCAGAGTACTGATTAGGCCCTCCTGGGCCACGAGTTCATATGTTTAGGCTAATAAAAAGGAAATGGCACTTCTCAAATAGAAAGTTAGACCTATCCCTTTAACCTCTGGGGCATTTGTGAGACCCCTAGACATTAGAAAGTTCCTAATGAGTTCCCCAGCAACAAGCCGCTCTCCTTATCTCAACCCTTTAATCCCTGCCTCAATTACAATCATACACTATACACACCTGGTGCTAATCATCCCCGCTAGAGCTGATGATTAGAAAGTATGCAGGGAATAAGAAAAGGATACCTGAAAACCCCTGAGTGTGGGTGAGACCCGTGACTTACTTTTAACCAATAGTATGTAGCTAAGTCAATGGAATATACATGATTACATATAAATGATTATGTGACTATGTTACATTAAATTGCAGTGCCCCTTTTGGTGGAATCTCTCACTCTGTTGATTTTGAGAGAGCAAACAGCTATATTAGGGAATGGTTTGTAGCAAGTAACTATAGGCAGATTCCAGTTGCTGAAGACAGTGTTCACTAACAACCATCAAGAAACTGAAATCCCCATTCCCATAGCTCAAAGAACTGATTTCTACCAAGAACTGTGAGTTTGGAAGTAGTTACTTCCCCAATCAAGCATCCAGATGAGAACCCAACCCTAGCCATTACCTTAATGATAACCTTGCAAAGTGCCCACCTAAGCTATGCCCACACTTCAAACCCAGAGAAATTGTGAGATAATAAATGCAAGTTGTTTTAAGCCACAAGATTATAATAATATTATACATAGCAGTGGATAACTGATATACATGATAAATTCTAGAGGAATTAATTAATGAGGAAATGGAGAAAAATTTTAGTCAGAAAAGGGGCAGACCAAGACAGTTTGATTCAACACACATATATCTATCAAAGTTCTATGTAGGCAGAATACTCGCTGATTAATTGTGCTAAGGGCTAGTGGCTTGGCTTATTAATCAGGGTAGACCACTGCTATAACAAACAACTCCAAATCCTTCATGAGGATTCTCATCAGAACACAATACCTGTCATAGAGAAATAAGAAGAGAACTTAGCTCTACTCCATGCTGTCATTCAGGAACCCAGCCTCCTGCCATCCTGTGGCTTCCCCATCCCCTAGCCTCAGAGTTTTCCACTGGAACCTCTGCATCCAGCTTGTAGAGAGGGGTAGAAACAGAACATAAAGAATCATAAGGGTGGTTTTTCAGTAAGGATTAAAGCCAGAAAGTAGACAAGTCACTTCTGTCCTCATCAACTCAGGCACATGGTTTCTCCTGACTATAGGAAATGCTGAGAATTATAGCCTCACTCATGCCCAAAGAAAAAGGAAAGAGTTTGATGAACCCATCCTAGTCTATGCTCTGGAAAAGGAATAATATTTTTTTTTTTGAGACAAAATCTCACTCAATCTGTTGCCCATGCTGGAGTGCAGTGGCACAATCTCAGCTCACAGCCCACTGCTACCTCTGCCACCCAGGTTCAAGCGATTCTCCTGCCTCAGCCTCCTGAGTAGCTGGGATTACAGGCTACCAAGAACTGTGAGTATGGAAGCAGTTACTTCCCCAATCAAGCATTCAGATGAGAACCCAACCCTAGCACCACCATGCCCAGCTAATTTTTATATTTTTAGTAGTGACAGGGTTTCACCATTTTGACCAGGCTGGTCTCAAACTCCTGACCTCAAGAGATCCTCCTGCCCTGGCCCCTCAAAGTGCTGGGAATACAGGCATGAGCCACTGCACCCAGCCAGGAATAGTAAATGTTCAAGAATAATTCAAGCACAACCTTGACCTCAAGTAATTCATAATGTACTAAGGAAAGCAAGCAAGTAGCAACAAATGATAATACATGACACAATACGAAATATTCTTGAGAGAAAAGTTGGGGAGAAAGAGAGAGGGAAGCAACTTGATGTAATAGAAACTATGACCCAGGTTTCTTCACTTACACTCTCTGAGCTTCTGTTTTCTCACATTTAAATTTGAGAAAATAACTGAATCTCTCAGTGCTTCAGTTTCCTTACCTACTAAATGAGAATAATAGTGCTTCTCTCAAAAGTTGGCTGTGGAGATGAGATAATCCATGTAGATAAAATGTTTAGCACAGTAGCCAACACACAAGATTGTATAAATATTAGCTATTATTATTAATTATTATCATTATCATTATTATAAATTCAGGCTACCCAAAATGATTTGGAAGTGCTTCATAATGTATAAAGAGTTTTTCTAAATGCAGCAGATAGTTTTTATATTATCCCCAAGTGCTTCTGCTGCTCAGAATAATGGGAGATTGATTCTGGCCCTAGGCAATGTGGATGGGCTTCCAAGAGGAGGCAGCATTTAATCCAGACTTGGAAATGTCAGAACTGTCTTCACTCCACAGATGGGCTGCTGCCTGACAAGCTGGACAATTGGCCTCTTCATTCTGGAGAGTTCCAGACTGAGACACAAAAATGAAACCCACAGAATTCAGGGCAGGCTGTGAGGTGACCGTGGGCACATTCACCAGTTTCTGATTAGAGACAGACACCACCAACACCCTCATCTTTTCATGGCTTGGATGATTTAAAAAAGAAATTTAAAAAGAAGCACCAGGTGATGCAGCAGGTAATAAACTTATGGAACTCATTTCCTCAGGAGGCTACTGGGGTGAAAATTTTAAATCATTTCCCAAAAAGCTTAAATTCATGAGTGATTGATTCCTAATGGATTATCAAAGCCTGTTAGGAAGGAAATCCTTAAACTTAAACTTTAAGGTTGAAGTCTTGGAAAACAGGTGTACTCTCTGATGAAACTTCTCTCTGCACCTCTGTCACAGACAGAATATTAGACTGCATGTATCTCTCTGAGTTGACTCACTGTGACAATTCAGTTAGACAGTCACTGCAAGGAAATGCCCAAAATAGCACTTTGGACCAGAGAGGGCCAGTACAGGGCACCTGCACCATCACTCTTCCTGACAGATTCGTGGCAGACATCACTAGTCCATCCCAGCACCATTTCCCATGGAGCCCCATGATAGCTCCAGTCTCTTACCTAGCATAGAAACAACTCGGCAATCCCTGATAGACCCCACACCTTTACTCAAGATGAAATGAGGCCCAAGGAGTGGAAGCCATTGGTCCAAGATGTTTGCTCCAGGGTTAGCCCTTTAAAATCTCTAGACAGGCAGGCAGGCTAGTGTGGGAGGCAAATAAAATCTGGTGTCCAGTCTCATGTCCATGCCTCTATCCCTTGTGATTCAGAGATGTACAATCCTACAGGTCCTTCCCTCCTTTCATATTAATAAACCTGCTGTTTACTTTATGTAACAGATGTCTGGACTTAGAGAATAATACACATGAGTCAGGAAGAGGAGGAGTCGAAAGAGGAAGAAGAGGGAGGAAGAGGAAGAGGTGAAAGGAGGACAGAATCATGTTTGCACTGTATTTGACATTCTTTATATCAATCATTATTATATTCAATTCTCTCTATCTTCCCAGCTTCACAAAGAAAGAAAAACAAATGAGGCTCAAGGAGGCAAAGTGACTTGCCTAAGCTCACACATCTCCTTAGAGGCAAAGCTAAGGTTCAAATCAGGCCTCTGTACTACACCGAGCTCGTTTTTCACTCCCACAAACCAGGATTCAGTTGGAAGTAAACCTTTACTCTAGGTGTCAAAAGCACCTGTCTTGCACATGGATTGAAAGGGCAAATCAGCTAGATCAGACCCTGTGTCCCAACAGCATGACAGATTCCTCTAGACCATGCTGTTTTGTCCCTGGCTCTCCTGCTGCCCAGAGAATGAAGACATATCTGTTGACACATTAGCAGAGAATGTCACGCTATGACAGCTGTGGCTAGCATTTGGGTACCAGATGTCCTCCGTCTCCCAGGCCAGATCTCTGTCCCTCTCTAATGGGGATATCAGTGCTGCTAGAAATAATGTAATTAACTAACTACCTATTATTGACTCTCCGAACAAATATTTGTTGAGTGTTTACTATGTTCTGGGCCCTGGGACAGGCCCTGGGGACAAAGGCAGGACAGTTCATGGAGCTTACATTAGTAGTAGTAGTAGTAGTAGTAGTAGTAAGGATAAATAATGAACATGTTTATAAATGAGGAAAGTAACACCAGAAGTAATACATGTGATACAGAGTCACCTCAGGATTAAGTAGGGCATGCCTGCTTTGGACAAGGCTCTTTGAGGAGGTGACATTAAGCTGAGCCTTTAAGGATGAAGAGGAGTCATTCATGTAAAGAGAAGACAGAAGAGTATCCCAAACAGTGTTAAGAACAAAGACTCAGAGGCCACAGAGCTTGCGTTCAAGGAGTAGAAGGCCAGCAGGAAGCTAAAGCAAGATGAGAAAACCAAAGCCCTGGGAGCTGGAGCAATTTGACTACGATCTCATAGGCATTTTTTGATGATATAAATTAAACAGACATCCCCAAATGGATTGCAACGTTGTAAACAGTTTCCCCAGGTCTTTGTCAGAAAGCTGCTCGCCTGCAGCTCAATATTCACCTCTTCTCCCCGCTCAGTTCCCTCTTGGCATCCTAATTTTTCCAGAGTAATTTCATAGTAACTCCCAGGCAACTGACTGCAGTGTCACCAGCCGGAGATGATCAACTGAGCTGAGGTGGGCTACAAAGAAGGAGAGGACATGCTTTCTGGACAAGAGAGTTCCTTTCTGCTCGCAAAGGACCTTCACCAGCAGGAAAAACAGCAAAAGCAGGGGAAATAGCATATTAAATGACATGATCAACTAGGCAGGCAGCTGGTTTGTTTTTCCAAGAGCATAAACTAATCTCAACAACTGGGGCTGAGGGCTGGAGAGGGGGTCAATCTGCTGGTTCTCTTCATTCCACTTCTGCAAACTACTTCCTATGCAATTATTTTATCCCTTGCTCTGGGTTTATTTCTAACCTCTAGAAAAGCTCTAGTATTCAGTAGGCACCTAATAACTATCAGCAGAATGAATGAACAGGTTATGTATGGTAAGACAAGGATGCAAAGGTGTATAAGCCTTTATTAGAGTTCTATGGAGAAGCAGAACCAGATATATATATATATATATACACACACATATAAATATATATAAATATATAAATGTATATAAAATATATATATAAATATATATACATGGAGAGATTTAGTATGAGGAATTGGCTCACATGATTATGGAGGCTAAGTCCACGAGCTGCCGTGTGCACAAGCTGGAGACCGGCTGGTGACACTGTAGTCAATTGCCTGGGAGTTACTGTGAAATTACTCTGGGAAAATCAGGACGCCAAGAGGGAACTGAGCTGGTAGAAGAGGTGAATATTGAGCTGCAGGGGAGTAGCTTTCTGACAAAGACCTGGGGAAACTGTTTACAACGTTGTAATCCATTTGGGGATGTCTGTTTAACTTCAGACCAAGTACAAAGGCTTGAGTACCATGGGAACCAGTGATGTAAATCCCAGTCCAAGGGCAGAAAAGGATCTATGTCTCAACTTAGAAGGCAGGAAACAAAAGGGGTGAATTCCTCCTTCCCCTGCCTTTTTGTTCTATCCAGGTCATCAGTGGTTGTATGATGTCCACCAACTAGGGAAGGGCAATCTGTTTTACTGAGTTCACCAGTTCAAATGCTAATCTCATCCAGAAACACCCTCACAAACACATCCAAAAATAATACTTAATCCGGGCACCCTTGATGGAATCAAGTTGACACATAAAATTAACCATCGCAAAGCCCATTCATTCATTATTCCTTATCAATAAGCACTATATGCCTGCTATATATATGGCACTGTGTTGGACATGAAATAAGAAAAGCTAAAAGATGGAAAAGGTATGCATTCATTGACTTGTTCAATCACGCAACCTATGCTGGGTACATGGACTAATGTTCCACAGCATTTTGTAGTTACATGGCTTCATTTTATAGTTGCCATTTAATAGCACAGTCCTTAGGGTCAATCTGAGTTCAAATCAGGTCTGATCATCTGGACAACCTTGGGAAAGTTACTTAACCTCTCAGTTTCACCATCAGAAAAACGGGAATAATAATAAATTTATTCCTGTGTTCTTTTAGGTCTTCAAGCAACGACATGAAAGGGGTGTAGCAGAGATCTTTGCACATGGTAAGTGTTCAACAAATGGTAGCTAGTCTCATTATTATAATGTATGTTATTTTTTATCTTCCTGTTAATACTTTGAAGAAGGTATTTTTTTCCTCATTTTTACAGGGCTGAAAGTCATAGAAAGTTACATGACCAAATACCTCAAGGAACCAGAACTAAGTTGAAGCCTTTGCCATCCATGGCAATGATATCTCTAAACTCATGACTTCTGATCCAAATAAAGCATTTGGGAGGCTTATTAGACACCATAGTAGCAAGCTTCACAATTGAGGCTCACTTTATAGGTGGAGTCACTGAGGCCAGAAAGGTTGAGCAAATTGTCCAAGGTCAACAGTCTTGGTGGAGCTGGGAATCAAATCAAAGTTTCTTGGGTTTTGAGGTTCTTACTACGTGACAGACAAGACGCTCAACTCCAAAGATGTTAAATTAAATACAGCCCAGGCCCTACACTTGAGAACACTCAATCTAGGGAGGCATGGGCAATTAGAATAGAGATGTATCTTTCTGAGAAGAACGATTCTTCAAGAATTTGACTGCAGTCTTCATATGTATATGAAGCACTGTCCTTTGAAAGGCAAAGTAAAAGGTAGCATAACACATCGACTTTGGGTCAGGTAAACCCAGGTTCAATTTCCACCTCTTTCACTCTCAAGCCTTGTGACCACGGGCAAGTCATTTAACTCGATGGGCATTTAACTTGCTGAGCAAACCTCAGTTTGCTCAACTCTAAAATGGACATGATAACAACACTTAACTCCATAGGTGGCCCACAGCCCATCAGGAATGGGCTCCATCTTTAGTTCTGTCCCTTCCCTGAGGATTTAAGTCAAAGTAGAGCAGACACTCTAGGGATCTTGTTCATTGGAGTATGTCTGGCACATAGCACTGGCACTATGTGGATAGAGGAGGGTGACCAGAGAGAGGCATCCTAGGCAGAGGGGAAAGCATGAAAAAAAATCACGAAGGTGTGAAACAATGGGGTGCATTCAGAAAACTGGAAATAATGAGTAGGTATGGCTGCACCTACAAAGGAGTATGGCAGGGGGAGTGGGCAGGGACATTGGCAGTGGAGGGGAAGGTGGGAACCCGTTGGCTGTGATGCAGACCTGCACTTTACCCCCTAGTTCCTTACCTTGAGTTCTACGTCGAGTCTGTTCAGCCCTGTATTTCTCACGAGGGCGCTGGGCCAGACACTGTGAATTGTCTACCCAAAGACTATTTATAACCAATTTCTCCTTGTCTTTCTCTATTTCAAAGGTTGAGAAGGGTAAAATAACCTATTTCCCACCTGCCTGGAGAACCGTACACACAGCTGTGGCCAGCGAGATGTAGCAGAGGCCCCAGGGAATGCTTTTCCTTCTAGGAAAAGTCGTGCATGTACACATGTGTGCATGTCTGTGTGTGTGTGCTGTGTGTGCATTTGTGCATGAATGTATGTATACTGGCCTTTTCTCCTTGGTGATGCTTGCCCCTTCCCCCTTCTTTCCTACTGGAAGACTCTTAGGGATGCAACAGCCATGGTGCAACTAACTATGAGGTGACAAGCGTGAGAGTATAGGCCTACGCGGTAAGAAAGGCAATGAAGCACTTGGTCTATTTGACAAATAATCCTTTATGTGTTTAAGCCATAGAAGTGTTTTTCTACTACGTGTAACCAAAAGCAATGCTGGTTTATGCAAGGACTTGCTAGCCACCCTATCCGGGTAGCTCGGCTTAGATAAATCTTTGCTGATTCCTCTTCTCCTTAGACCAGTCTTTTGTGTGTTTCCAATTGGGCTCATCAACATGCACCCCCTGCCCCTGTAAGGTTTAGATTTGAAGTCCTTCCACACCATGATCCTAGTTTTGTGACCAAGACATTTATTTCCTCTCATTATCAAGGTGAGACGTAAGACAGAAAAGACTTACCAACAGATGCACGGCCTCTGTTTTGTGGCTTTGTCTCATGCTATTTGGGCTCCCAGCTTCCTGACTGCTCCGTCTGCCACGCTGAAAACACTGCCACTCCCAGGATACCAGGCTTAGAAGAAGCCTTTCAGGGAATTGTGCTGGAGCAAGAGCAAATCTCAATATGTTTATCCTTATGTTTTTTCTTTTCTGCATTGCCTAGAGGATAATTAGGATTATGCTAATCTCTTTACTGTATGTTTTTTTTTTTTTTCACTTCTACAATAAGCTCTTTGGAACCAAAGGGAAGAGCCCAGAGGAAAGATGGACATGGAGCTTATGCCGTAAGGACAGACCAGAAACAGAAGGGAGAGAGTCAGGCGGCCCTGTCACCAGGGAAACCAGAGGAGGGTTTGTGGTGTCAGCAAAAACTGACAAAGACTCGGAAATGAACAAAACCAAGCACTGGGTGTCCTCTCCCTGGAGTACTGTGTATTATCCCTTGGATCTCCAGGGATTACCTACTCTTACCAAGATGAGTACCTTTGGCTGACTTCAATCAGCTGGGCTATTTTACAGCTCTCTATGGGTAGAAGTTATAGAGAGCTCACAGTAATGCAAATGATTCTTGTCCATATCAATGAAAGTGAATTTTATTGGGAAAAATATAATCCCAACCATTACATTTTATTGCCCAAGAGCAGTGGATCTCAAAGTGTCACCTGGGTACATCAGGAGATTGCCTGAGACGCTTTCAGGGAGCCTGTTAAGTCAAAACTGCTTTTGTAATAACAGTAAGGCACTATTTGCCTTTTGCACTCTTTTTCTCATGAGTGTATGGCGATGTCTTCCAGAGACTACATGACTTGTGATACTTAGTATTGCTTAGTATTGCTCTGACAGCAAATGGAATTTCGCCTATGTATTCTTGTGTTTTAAAGATGTCTCGGTTTTAACTTCTAAAACAACAAGTATTAGGCGGGCATAGTGGCTCATGCCTGTAATTCCAGCACTTTGGGAGGCCAAGGCAGATAGATCACTTGAGGCCAGGAGTTCAAGACCAACCTGGCCAACATGGCAAAACCCTGTCTCTACTAAAAATAAAAAAAAATTAAAAATAGCCAGGCGTGGTGGCACAGGCCTGTAATCCTAGTTACTCGGGAGGCTGAGGCATAAGAATTGTTTGAACCCAGGAGGTGGAGGTTGCAGTGAGCCGAGATCTCACCATTGTACTCAAGCCTGGGTGACATAGACTCTGTCTCAAAATAAATAAATAATTTTAAAAACCGTAAATATTGATAGATATAACCCACATAAATAAAAGCTCTTTGAGAGGTCCTAAATAATTTCTAAGCCTGTAACGATAATCCAAAACCAAAAAGTTTGACCCTGTAGAATCTGAACTAATTTAACTAATTTTGCATCTATCAGCAAATTTATTTCAGTATCCCTGACTGGTGTATGTGTGTGTGCATGTGTGTGTGTTCTCCTTGAAACTGTTTTAATATCTTACCAATCCTTTATTAACTAATGAGTTAAATAAAATCTTTATTCATTTTATATCTGAATGTCATGTTTTTAACTTTTTGAAAAATTATGCTCAAATACCAGGCTTGGAGTAGAAGAGGGAGACGTGAGGTGTGGCCAAGAAGAAGATCAAAGAACCAAGACCATGTGGAAGGCACCCAGGCAGCCTGGGATGGGTCTTATATTCTCCCTGTGCCCAGCAGTATGGAGCCATGTAGGAGTCCAGTCAACACCCCAGACTATGCCTCGTCATTCAAGCAAGGACAGTCCCTAGATCAAGTCCTGCCTAGCAGCCCAGGTCCCCCATGGACTATCCAGCAGCAGGACTCCAGCCACACCCAGAGGCTTTCCTAAGCCTATCCAGAGTTTCCGACATGGAAATCCCACTTTTCAATGGCCCTGTGTTTTAGTAAGCCTCTTCAAAACAAAAGGCAAAGTTCTTGACACCCAGAAGCAGGTATAGAAGGGAAAGTCTTGCTCCCAGTCCTAGAGTAAAACTGGGCAATGTCACCCCATCCACCAACATGGCCTAAACCCCAGAAAAGTCAAGAGACCTGCCCAAAATAGCACAGACCCTTGGAGGAAGAGACAGGAGCAAAATGCAGGCACCCATCTCCCAGCTCAGGGCTCTTGCTCCTGCTTTCTACTGTCTCATTATGCCGATAAACTCACTAATACGTGCACTCAATGTTCCTAGGAGTCAATACCTTTGTAAAGGCCATCAGAGCTCCCAAGAGGAGACAGGATGTAGATTTTGTAAGCTCCATCACTGCTCTTCTGTCTCTGATCAACCCCTTATCCTCACTGAGCCTCAGTTTCCTCACCTGATTGTGAAGATGGTAAGAGGAATAAAACAAGCTAGCCAGATGCTGAACCCACAGGAGTTGCTGCACAAACATTTGCTGACCCAAAATCCTTTTCTCTTTAAATTAATTCCTGCCTATTGCTCTCCAGCCTGAATGGAATCCAAGTGCTGGCCAATGGAGAGGCACCAGCAGTGCAAGGAGAGTGGGTGGGAGCCAGCTGGGCTGGAGGGAAATCATTCCTGGTCAAATGGAGTCACGTGGTATGGAAGACTTTTAAAGGAATCCCTTAAAATCTGTGTGTGTGTGTGTGTGTGTGTGTGTGTGTGGTGCGTGTGTGTGTGAGAGAGAGAGAGAGAGAGAGAATGTGTGACTGTGTGACGTCCCCGTAGTGTAGCAGATATAATATTATAAGTGCATGAGTATTCCTGTAGTCCTCTCCTCCCAGATGCTAAAAGGGGAGGATTCTTGCCTGCAATCTCAGCCTACATCTCTCCTTTGCTGGGGAGAATTTAGGATAATGGGCGAGACAGAGAGAATTTAAGGACTCCTGAGAGGCTACAATAATCTAGATAAAGGGTTGGCAAACTATGGCCCGTGGGCCAAATACAGCCCTCGACCTGAGCTAAGAATGGTATTTATTTTATTTATTTTATTTAATTTTATTATTTTATTTTATTTATTTTATGAGAGAGTTTTGCTCTGTCGCCCAGGCTGGAGCACAGTGCCACAATCTCGGCTCACTGCAACCTCTACCTCCCAGGTTCAAATAATTCTCTGCCTCAGCCTCCCAAGTAGCTGGGATTACAGATGCCTGCCATCAGGCCCGGCTAATTTTTGTATTTTTAGCAGAGACGGGGTTTCGCCATGTTGGCCAGGCTGGTCTCAAACTCCTAACCTCAAGTGATCTGCCCTCCTCAGCCTCCCAAAGCGCTGGGATTACAGGTGTGAGTCACTGTGCCCTGCAGGTATTTAGATTTTTCAATGGTTGAAACAAAATCAAAACAAAGTACTATTTCATGGCGTGAAAATTATATAAATTTCAAATTTCAGTGTACACAAATAAAGTTTTAATGAAACATGGCCACACTCGCTAATTTAAATATTGTCTGTGGCTGCTTTGAGACTACAGTGGCAGAGCTGAGTAGTTGCTGCAGAGACCATGTGGCCCACAAAGCCTAAAATATTTACTCACTGGTCCTTTAAGGAAGAAGTTTGCCAACTTGATCTACACAATAAGCCAAGAGAGAGGAAACAGAATGCGGGCAGATTGAGTATCAGGAAGAATGTGAAGGAGGGAAGTGGGAGTTAAGGGAGCTAGGACACTAGTTTTCAGTGGGGGCTGTGGATAGACTGCCTAGGTCGTTAACAACACAACTTGGATTCTGTA
>NW_012114855.1:417023-417670 GCF_000951035.1 Colobus angolensis palliatus | reverse complement strand
GGCGACAGAGCAAGACTCCGTCTCAAAAAAAAAAAAAAACTGTATCTGTCATATAGTGAGCCTTTCAAATTAAAAAATTATATATTTTAAGAAAATAAGCTGTTAAGAAATGAAAGAAGAAAAGGTTAATTAGTGATACAGATGAAACAACAAGAAGTGATTTTTTTGTCACTGTCTCTGATATCCAGGACTAGGGAAGTGAAAGGCCAAGTGAGCTCCTCGGTCCCAGGCTCCTCTACGCTACTTTTTGTTGTGGTTGTGGTTGTGGTTGTGGTAGTGGTGGTTGTTATGCTATATACTACTATTTTGCAGTGAATGTAAGACATACATTTTTCCACATTTTAACAACTCTGAAATAGGGCCACATTTTACAATGGATGGTAGAAGATAATTAAATTGGCAGAGTTTTTTCCTTCCTTAGTGCTACAAAAAAAATGATGATTCGGCCGGGCACAGTGGCTCACGCCTGTAATCCCAGCGCTTTGGGAGGCCAAGGCAGGTGAATCACGAGGTCAGGAGATTGAGACCATCCTGGCCAACATGGTGAAACCCCATCTCTACTAAAAATACAAATATTAGCTGGGTGTGGTGGTGCACAACTGTAGTCCCAGCTACTCAGGAGGCTGAGGCAGGAGAATCACTTGAAC
>NW_012114855.1:415522-416973 GCF_000951035.1 Colobus angolensis palliatus | reverse complement strand
AATATTAGCTGGGTGTGGTGGTGCACAACTGTAGTCCCAGCTACTCAGGAGGCTGAGGCAGGAGAATCACTTGAACCTGGGAGGCAGATGTTACAGTGAGCCGAGATAGCGCCACTGCACTCCAGCCTAGCGACAGAACGAGACTCCGTCTCAAAAAATATAAAAATTTTTAAAAAAAGGGATTCATCTTACAATCAGTGGTATATTAAATCTTCTTTCAAAGGGATAAATAAATAAAGATTCTGTTCTTCGGCATTCCATTGAGAGACCAAATGAGAAATGAAGCACTGTTGGTTTCCTTTTGGAAAGGCGAGTTTTGAGTGAGACACTGTATTGAGACGGCCACAGGCAGCCCCAGGATTTACCTGTTTAATTACCTTATGGGAGGAGGAGAAGAGGAGAGTTTGAGTCATGTACTGTTGTTTGAGATTATCTCTTCCTAGAAAACAAAGAAAGTAAAAGTCATACTGAGTTGCTTTGATTTAGAAGATGTGATGAATCAGAGAAAGCTCTGTGCTGGTCAGCAGAACCCGACGGGGGAAAAATATCTGTCCTAATTCCTAAGTGTTATTAAACTTTGTCTCCCAGAGTAAAATAAAGTATAGAGTCCGTAGTAATTAAACCTTCTTTCCTCTGAGTGGGTCTTAGAAGTAAGGGATTCTATAAGAAACAAGTGCCTACTTCCGGATACAACCATCCCGTGGGAAAGAAAGCACAGAAAGCAAAGTGTGCTCTGTTGAATAGAACTGGGAGCAGAGGAGGGGGAGGGTTTGGAAAGGCTTGAGCTGTAGTCAGAGATCACGGCTGCAGAAGGATACGCAAAATCCATCCTGTTCAGATGAAACTCTAAGAACCAGCTCCTCCTTCATCTTTGCTACCATGCAGGAGCCTTGGAGCAGAACTTAAAAGAATGAGGCATGGTCCTCAAGAGGCTATTAATATGACAGCTGTCACCAGCCACACCCATCCCAAGAAGAACAAGGCTCAAACCCTGAACGTCTTCCCTGATGCCAGAAATGAAATACTGAGGGGGCAGGCAGCCTCTGCAAGCCAGATAAGGAGGTGTCATTCCCTTTAAGTGTTGAATTAAGTAGACCCACATGGGTAATTTATGGATTCATTCATTCAACACATATTTCTTGAGCACTTACTATATGCCAGGCACTGTTTTAGGTACCTGAGATAGAGCCCTTTCTTAGTGGTTCTTACATTTCTCCAATTTAAATACTATATAAATTACCTCCCTTAATTCTCTATTACTAGTAGTAAATAGTAGAGCTGGGATTTGAATCCACAGTATCAAGATTCAGAGTCTGTTCTTAACTACTGTTATGCTATATCACCCCTCCAGATGGAAATTAAAATTAAAATACTGCATCTGAAAATTGTTCTGCTGTCTTAGAAGTCATTCTGAAACAATTGATAAAACCCTGGGTTTTGGAATCATTAGG
>NW_012114855.1:407568-414742 GCF_000951035.1 Colobus angolensis palliatus | reverse complement strand
GGCCTCCCAAAGTGCTGGGATTACAGGCATGAGCCACCACGCCCAGCCAAGGTCCCACCTCTTAATACTACTGTACTAGTGATTTTTAACATATGAACCTGGAAAGGAGGACATGTATAAATATATTCAAACAATAGCAATCAGGTATTCTGCATGTATCAATATCTCCTTACAGAGCCACCATATTAAGTGAAATTAGAAATTTTGAACACGTAACACAATGCCTAACACACAGTAAGCACTCAATAAATAAGTCTGATACCATCTGCCATGTGTCACACACCTGATCCACAAGCAGATGTTTTAAGGAACACAGAGCTTGACTTGGAAGACAAATAAGCGCATAGCAGAGACAATTGCTGATTTGGGGGTCGGGAGGGCAGAAGAAATGAAAGGGGTTAGAACTAACTCTCCTTGATGATAATACTTTCCTATCCTTTCTGGGTGTGCCCCCATGGCAGGCAGTGTTTGCAAGCAAAAGCACCCACCTGCCCCCATAGAAATCTGAAGGACTCATCCTCAGCCTCTCAGCCCTGGCATCTTCAGGGGCCCAAATATAAGATCCACATTCAGCTTGTCTCTGCCCCTCTCTCTCTCTCTCTCTGTGTCTCTCTCTCTTTCTCTCTCTCTCAAAGAGCTGAACAGGCATCCCAGTCAACACAGGGTCAGTGTTGTAAGCCCTCCAGGCTGTTCCCACAGTTTAGTTGGTGTCATGGGTACCACCAATGCTGAAGGTCTGCCTACCTCGTGTTTATCTGATACCCCTCCCTAATATCTTTCCAACAATTCCCTTTGTGCTTGAGGCAACTGTTTTGAGTTGAACTATATCTCCCCCCAAAATTTATATGTTGAAGTCCTAACCCTCAGTACCTCCAACTATGACCAACCCTGCCAACACTTTGGCCTTGGACTTCTAGCCTCCGGAACCATGAGAAAATTAACTGGTATTGTTGAAGCCCTCCAGTCTGTGGTACTTTGTCATGGCAGCCCTCTAAGCCAATACAGCATCCATGGTCAGTTTCCACTATCTGCAGTCCCTAAATGATGCAGCTTATGACTTTTAAATTTGAGATGGGGGCACACTATGGCGATGAGCAGCATGGGATGGAAGTTAAGAGCCTGGACCTTAGAGTCCAGATGCCTAGGGTCAGATGTTCACTCTGCCATTTCTACAGCAGGACCCTGGGTCAGACCTTTCACCTCTCTGTGAGCCTTGGGTTGCTCATCTCTAAAAAGGAACTAATAGTTTCATTTATCCTCATGGGGGTGCCACAAATAGAACTAAGATATGCAAAACAGAACAGTGCATGGCAGAAAGTAAGTGCTGCATAGGTATTATTTATTACATCTATTGTCCTCTTGGTGGAAAGACAAATGCTGAAACAGCAGGGTTCTAATCCTGCCATTCAGAGAAGGCTTTTCTTAGAGGTAGGATTGGAGCTGGGCTCTACCCAGCCTTCCGTAGGATGTTCTTCTCTCTCTGGTTCTGCCCAAGTGAAATTTTTCCCCCTTCACGTACCTCAGGACCATGGGGTGGGCCCTCTAGTTCGTGAGCATCTACGATGAACAGGCTACATCTACACAAAGATTTCCCACTGCGTTTTAAGCCATGGAACTATACAAAGAGGGGTTGAGAGAACCCTGCCTCCTCATCCGCTTCTCCTTGCCCAACAGTGGGTGGGGGTGGGGGTCTGAGGATTCTGTGGAGGGCAGTGTGAAAACAACCAGTTCTAATCCAAACCACCCATTTTACACCCATGGAAACTGAAGCTCAGAGAAGAAAAGTGCTGCTCCCAAAGTCATGTAGTCAGCTCACGACAGGGCTAAAAGCAGGAGCCAGGTCTTCACACCGGGATTAAAAAAGCCACCATAAACCATTTATGACCCCCGTATGCCAAGAAGAGAAATGATGAGAATAGAGGAGGACATGGAATTTCCAACTGCCTGGAGCAGCCATGGGATGTCAGTCTTTGGAGGAAACTAAAATACCAGAGAGATTTGGAAGCTGGGTTGGCAGGCCATGGCTCCCCACACTGAAATTCCCCCACCCTGACCCTAGACAGCCTGGCCCTTGGGCTGCCGGCCCCACACTATGCCCTGTGAGTCGCTGACCCTCCTTTCCCTTGCCTCCCTTTCCAGCTGGGGGGTCTTCCTTTGCCTTTTCCTCCCTCTCATCTTGATTTGACATGTTGTGGCTTTCTAAAAGGAACATTGAACCAAACGGACAGAGCTGGATCCAGAGGGAAGTTTAAACTCTTCAGCAGTGGGCACAGTATAGACCCTGACTAATTGAATGCTCAGTGCTGTGTAAGCAACTTTGGTGTTCATTTCACTCTCACAACCACCCTATAAAGTAGACCCCATTCATAGCCTGCTTTTACAGATGAGGAAACAGAGGAGCACTAGAGCAAGTTGCTCACATGAGGTTATCAGCTTCCAAGTGGCAGGATTAGAGCCCTGCTCAA
Organism: Colobus angolensis palliatus; assembly: GCF_000951035.1. NCBI lineage: Eukaryota > Metazoa > Chordata > Mammalia > Primates > Cercopithecidae > Colobus > Colobus angolensis. The sequence continues at coordinate 412,277 of NW_012114855.1, read as the reverse complement.
GGCCAAGCCTGTACACCTGACCACGTCTTTATACAGACCCCAGGTAAATGGAGGTGACTAAAGTAACCCGTGAATGTGTAATGATCACTTTTAAGCCTTCATGGAGGTTGACTCCTTTCCCTACACAAACTCCATGTGTCCTCACTGTCCTTCCCGCCAACCCCAAGCATGCCAGGTGTAGCCCCACCTCTGTGATTTTCTCACATGGTGTCACCTGCCCAGAAGGATCACACCTTGCTCCCTCTCAACCCAAGCCCTTCTGTCTGCAAAACAGCAAGAAATTCAGATGAGGTGGTACCAGACGGGGAGTACAGGGGTGGGGAAATGAGACCATTATCCTCACTCACCAGCTGTGTGTCCTTGAGTACGTGCCTGGGTAAGTGCTCTAGCTCTCGGTCTCAGTTGTCTTATTTATTAGGTCAGAAGCAACAGCAACTAACTCACAGGGTTGTAGTAAAGAGTTAATGAGGCCAGGTGCGGTAGCTCACACCTGTAATCCCAGCACTTTGGGAGGCTGAGACAGGTGGATCACGAGGTCAGGAGATTGAGACCATCCTGGCTAACATGGTGAAACCCTGTTTCTACTAAAAATACAAAACATTAGCCAGGCATGGTGGCAGGCACCTGTAGTCCCAGCTACTCAGGAGGCTGAGGCAGGAGAATGGCATGAACCCAGGAGGCGGAGCTTGCAGTGAACCGAAATCATGCCACTGCACTCCAGCCTGGGCGACTGAGCAAGATTCCATCTCAAAAAAAAAAAAAAAGAGTTAACAAGAAGTCTGTTTGTGCCTAGTACATGACAGCCCACAGTAGGTGCTCAGGAAACTGGCTGCTGTGCAACGGGCTCACATATGAGCCAGGGGACTGGGGACACCACTCAGCATCAACCTAAACCATTTCAGAAACATTTTGTGTCCCAGCCTAAACTGGGGACCCTACCCTGCTTGTGAGTTCTCCAGCCTTTGGGGGTTCTGACCCCACTAAGTATGCAGCCACCCTGGGTTTCTCAGGGAAAGCCAAGGCCCTGGGAGGTAACTCCACCAGCTCTGTTAGCCTCCCCTGCTTAGCGCCCTGAATCCCCCTCTAGACATCATCATCATATAGCACAGCCTTCCCCAGACTCTGTGAACAAGAGGCCACCCTGGTCAATGGGGCTGACACAAGGGACTGACTGCCCTCCTCTCCAGTGACCCAGGACGGCCTGTGGTGCCCACTGACCCGTGGTTTCTAATGACAGTCCTACATAAAGTGACTGAATCTCAATCCAATGGCCTGGGGGTCTTGTCAAGGATGGTTGCCCACAGAGATGGCAATACCCAGAGAGTTTCAGTGCCCTGGTCTCAGACTCACTCCTCCTCCCCAACAACTCCATCAGTCAAACTCCATCAGTCAAAGAGTGACCTTTCACTCTGGATGCAAAATAAATGTTGCCCCCTCGGTGTCTTTCAAGCATCTTTTCCTTCCCCCAGCCAGCCACACCCAGCCATCCATCCTGGCAGCCAAGCTCCCGCCAACAGCACCCTGCCAGCTCCTTCCACAACCACCCAGGCAAAGTCTGCTCTGAACAGAGAGGGAAGCATGGGCAGATGGGCCAGGAGGGAAGCTGCAGCGAGGAGTGGGGGACTCTGGACTCGGCATCAGTATGCTCAGCCTGAGCCTAACAGCACCTCAGGAGGAAGAGGGAACCCCAAGAATGTGGCACCCTCATTTATAGCCACCACTTTATCTTTTGGGTTGGAAAAACTGGGCTCCTAAGCAGGGAGTGACTTGGCCAAGGGCTGAAATAAAATTTCCTGGTAGAGCCCAGCCTGGCTTCTAAAGCCACGCCTTCTCCCATACAGAACCATCTTTGCCTATCAATTCTCAAACAAGCACTGCCAGGCACCAACCTGGTTCTACACTGGCTCAGCCATGGGATTTATAAGATGTGTTCACATCCGAGATCTCATGAACCCCAATAGCAAATCTCAGCATCCTCTACAAAGCCAGGCACGTGCACATTTCTCCTCAGTGCCTGGGGTCTGCACTGCCCTTTGGGAAACATAAAGACAGGTCAAACCCTGTTTGGCAGAGACAGTTGACCTCGCAGTGATGCTGCATAAAATGTCCAAGCTCAGCATCTCTGAAGCCACAAGCACTGAGTGAAACCTGACTGGATGAATGGGTGGGTGGATGAATGAACAGAAGGAACCATTTTTTCTCCAATATATCATCTGTGATTCTCTTCCTGGTGGAAAGAATATACAGACCTCCTCTGAGGGCCTTTCCATTTGAGCTGAGCAAAAAGTCCCGGGCCCATATCCATGTCTGGAACCTCTAAACCATTTTATCAGTTTCCCAAAACCTGGTCACAGTGGGGAAACTGAGGCAAATTTGTTTGGTGAAAAACCACAGATTCTTGACCCAGACTGCCACACACTTTGTGTGGGACCTCGATGAAGTTATTTAACGGTGTAATGGCTGAGCTTAATTGCCTTGCCAAGGAAAAGGAGAGAGATGGTGAGGTCCCAAGAGGAGACCCCCATGGGAAACTGGTTAAAAACACAGGTCTGGAGCCAGACCATCAACCCAGGTGAAGTTATAACATCTCTGTGACTCAGTTTCCTCCCCGGTAATCAGGAATCCCACCCTTGCCTCGTTGGATGATGGTGGGAATGAGTTGGGTGCCAGGAACACTGCCTGTCCCAGCAAGGACTCCTGGGGGCCTGCGGTTCTCAAAGGGGTGCCACCTCCATTGGACACCCCTTTCCTCGAGAAACCCCAAAGCTCCTTCAGAGGCTGCTCAGCTGTAACCGGACTCCAAGGGTGGTTTCCTGGGTCTCAGTAGCCTTCTTCTTCACGTTACTGTGGTGTCAGAGACATGAAGAAAGTGCCCTCTGCAGCCAGGGGGCACCAGGCAAGGAGAGCAATGTCATGGAATGAGATACCCATGAAGAATGCAGTCCCCCATCCAAGCAGCCCACTCGCCCGGCAGAGCATTTTTCCTAACCAGCACGGTGGGTCTGCACCAGGACCAGGAAGGGAGAAAATGAAACAAAATGGTCCATAATTAGAACGGCAATAAAAGCAGGGGGGAGGAGGAAGGCAGTGAACTCTATTAATAGTGCTAATAAATGTTCCGGGATAATACTGCTGTGTTCTGAACCTGCCCGTGGGAGGTGTTGCTTATACTCATTTGCATATTAATTTGGAAGGAAAATGCCGGGCTCTTCCTGTTGGGATAAATCAATTCCAGTGGAAGTTCTCAGATGGGAAGCCGCTAATTCTTCTTCCCTTTTCCTCCCAGCAGGAAGACATCCATTTGCTGCCAGGAAAATATTTTTAAGAGCCACTATGGTGTGAAAAAAACTAGGCCAGAAAACTATAGGCAAAGTGCAGACCTCGCAGATGGCTGGAGCCATGCCACAATGAGCTTGGGTAAGGCCCAGCTATGAGGGGACTCAGGAGCCAGGATGAACCAGAGAGAAACCTGGCTTCCCTTGAACAACACCATTGGAGAAAAGATGGCCACCTTGAATTCCAGTGTTTATTGATTGGTACTGGCTGGTAATGGAACCACAGAGTTGAGAAGGATTTTAAATCCAGGACCAGACACAGAGGTCAGTGTGCGGTGATCAACTGATGATGTCTGCCATGGGAGACAGTATGGTAGGATGCGTGACGTCTGCCACGCTGTCCTGAGGAGAGTCACTGTTTATAATCTGAAACAGGGCATTATGGGCCATTCAAAGCAGACAGGGTAGAAATTGGGAAGAAAACTTCAGAGCAGCCAAGCAAAGTCATAGGCCAAAGAATGTAGACAGGCATAGTCCAAAGAATGCTGAGCAGCTACTGTGTTTTGGACACTGTCAGATGTGGAGGATATGGAGATGGCTAAGGCAGTGCTTTCTTTCAAGACATTACAGCTAATAAAGACAGGCATGTAAACAGGACTTATGCTGTAATGAGACATCACTCCTCTGCTTCTTCTAATTACTGGGCTGCCCCTTCCTGCATCCTCCACAAGCTGCTATTTCTCCACTTCTCTTGTTTATTAATATACCACAGAGATTCCTTCCTTGTATCTTTTAGCTCCTCTCCTCACTGTGCATACTCACAAGGGAATCTCTCACTCCCCAAGCTTGAACTTCCTCCTCTGCACCAACAGCTCCCAAAAATTAGTCTCAAGCCACAGTTTTTCTCCCCAACACCTTTCTTGGATGCACAGTAGGCATCTCCACGATTACAATCTCCATTTTGGAGATGGGGAAACTGAGGCTCAGAGGGATTCCATAACTTCCCCAAGGCTAAACAGCTAGCAGGTGGTGAAGATTAGACCCAAGGTCTGTGTGACCCAGGGCCTGCACCCCAACCCACAGACCATTCTGCTGCCAGCCGATACTACCCGTAACAGCACCACAATAGACCCCAGGAAGAACCTCGCTCACAGGGTGAGATGCCTGAAGACAAATACAGGACACTTGTTCCTCTCACCTCTCCCGACCACAGCCTGTGCTGCTTATGATGAGGTGTGAGCTGTTATGGTTACTGGACGGGAGAGTAACCAGATATGTAGGCGGGCTGTGAAGGCAGGAGAGGGTTGAAGTTCTGTGACTTTCAGTAAAGCCTGTTTCTTTGGAGCTGCACATTCTTATGAAGTGACATCGTTCACTCTCATACATCATGAGGTCAGCAGTCACCAGACTTCTCCAGTAAACAAGATCCTAAAA
>NW_012114855.1:406443-406810 GCF_000951035.1 Colobus angolensis palliatus | reverse complement strand
GACACTGGGTGTCTGGGATCATGGACCATTGCTACGTCCCAGCACTTCAGTGTTTGAAGAGTGGACACTCCCGGCATCACTTCCACAGAGAAAGGAGAGACTGTCCAACATCACCCCTCAAAGAGGTCTTCTCTCTGACCACCCTCCAAGCCGAGAAGAGCAGCTCCATCCTCCTGGGTGCCCACCTGCTTGTTCCTCAGAGCACTCCCCAGTTGCAGGGAAAGGGAATGTGGCATCAGGGCCAAAAGTAGGGGCTCCAGGACCAGATGGCCTGTGTTCCAACCCTAGCTATTTTCTACTGGCTGGGTGGCTGCAGGCTACTGACCTCCCTGTGCCTCAATCCCCTCACCCCAAATATAAAGAAAAT
>NW_012114855.1:395661-405643 GCF_000951035.1 Colobus angolensis palliatus | reverse complement strand
CCATGGGGCAGCTGCACCTCTCAGAGCCTGTCTCCTCACCTGGGAAATGGGAGTTCTCCTCCTGCACGTGGGTTAGAGTGAGGTGGAAGCGATCACATCCACATCGCGTGTACAGGAGTTCAGTAAACGTCAGGCTCTTTTCCCTGAGCTCTGGTTTCTGCAGAGCCCTCTCCCACCATGAGCTCCCCACGCCCGAGCCCTACTGACTGGGAGATGGTTGCCTCCATTAACAAGACATCCTCTTCCCAGCCAGAACTCATCATCGCTTCCCAATAAGAGAGATGTGCTGTTTCAGTTACACTCCTAGCTGGAGGAGGGAGGGGGTTAAGCTCCTGTTTTTGTTTTTAACAGTGCAAAATTTGTCAACTTGGTGCAGTTGACAGACTGTCTCTGTGTCACCGCGCTGCTTTCTTTAATTGCTTTCTCTGCATGCGAGCATCTGTATGTGTGTGTCTCCATGTTTCCTGAGAAAAGTGTGCTTGCTTTGGCAGAAAAGGCGCTGATTCCAGAACACAGACCTGTCCCTTAGTACATCTGGCCGGGACCTCTGAGACATAATATGGGGTGGATGAAGGGATCTTTCTGGGAGTTAGGAAACTGGGATTCTGGTCCACATTCTTCCCCTAAAATAATACTAATAATTGCATCAAAGTCAATAATAATAGTGTGACATATGCTAAAATAGGACTCTTTCTAGCTCAATTTCCATTTCAGGTCCCAGGACATTCCATATTCAAGGTGAGTCCTCGCCCCCACTACAGAATGTATGAAAGTGGTGATGGAATCCCTGTTCTCCGATCCTTGGGTGGCCACACCTCTGATCCAGTGAAAGCTGCAGCAGCTTCAGGAGCATTCGGATATGGAGGGACTTTTATTTGGACAGCCAAGCCTGGCCCAAGATGGGGGAATAGAGATAAGCATACTTCCCTCTCACCTCAAGCCCAGTGAGATGGTCTTCAAGGAGGCCAGTGGGGACCTTCCCTGGGTCCGAGTGGTTTGCACACCATGGTCTGCCATGCCACACACACCTAAAGAATCTAGAGGTGAGAGGCTGTGGTTATGAGTCTGAGGCAGTGAGCAGAGGGAGGGAGGCACGACATGTTAATATTGAGCTACCTGTCCCCCAGGTGTGGACAAAGCTGGGCCGGGTGCGGGCCACAAGGAGGAGCCAGTCTGGAGCCTACCCAAGTGGACTGAGGCAAGATGATCTCAAAAGTGGGACTGACTGACCGTCAGGTTCCAAGTGAAGAGGAAGAAAATTTAAGTGTGCAGTTGGTCATCTTGTGACCCCAGGGGGAGCTGATACAAGCTAAAAGTGGAAGAACGTTCAGGCTGAAAACACCTGAGTCCCCGATGACCTCACTGAGCCACAGAACGAGCCAGCCTTGGCCCCTCCAACCTCAGGACTTCCCAGCATGTAAGCTACTACATTGTCCTCATTATCTACGCCATCTGAACTTTCTGGTTCTTGGATCCAAGCTGATATGAGTAATTTGCCCTAAAGTCTACAACTAGCAAGTGGAAAAGTTGAAAGTGGATGATGGGCCTGGGGGCCTCTGAGTCTAGCAGTTATCATGGGTCTCTGCGCTGAGATGTTCAGATGTTCGTGGGAAAAGCGCTGTGGATGCTCACATCACAGACACATGAACCCAAGTCACAGCTCAGACATGGGTAGCCTGCAGAACTGAGGAAATAAGATGGTAAGAAGTGTTAACAGAGCAAAAGTAGAAGCTCTAAGCACCATCAGGATACAGCAAGGACTGCATATAAGTGTAGTCTGAGAAACTGTCCTAGACCAGAGGAGATGGGGGAGGCATGACATCTAAATGCCGGGTGGTGACCTGGATTGGATCCTGGAAGAGAAAAAGGATGCTGGCTTCCGAGTACCACTGAACTGTGGGTGGGTGGCTGCGGGACCCCCAGGTGACCCTCCTGGTGTTTAAGTCCCCCAAGGTGCAAAAAAAAAAAAAAAAAGGCCAGTGTGGTGGCTTACACTTGTAATCCCAGCACTTTGGGAGGCCAAGGTGGGTGGATCACGAGGTCAGGAGTTTGAGACCAGCCTGGCCAAGATGGCGAAACTCTGTCTCTACTAAAAATACAGAAAAGAAAAAAATTATTTAAGCCATCTGAGCTTTCTGGTTCTTGAAAACTGATTAACTCCAAATAAAGTCTGCAGTTCAGTTAATAGTAATGTGCTAATCTCAGCTTCTTAGTTTTGACAAATGTACCATAGTAATGTAAAGATGTTAACAACGGGAGAAACGGGGTGGGCTCCTTTGACCCAACCGCCTACCTGGCATTAGGGTTAGAGCTGGGTCAGAGCCTGGGAGGCCTCCTGCCTTCTCTTCATGACCATTCCAGGATCCAGCCACTCAGCTTCACGGTCTATGCTTAGAAAAATCCTAAAAGCAAACAGCTATCGCCTCTCCATCCCCCTGAAATCAGCACCATAAATCTCAATTTTAAAAGTTAGTAACATTTGTCTTTGCACTTACGGCATTATTATTATAGAGCAGTCTGCCCAGGCTCAAGGTAGCTATAGGAAATGGTTTCGTTTGATGAACTGCCTCAGCCTGTCCCCACCAAGCTGTGACCTGGCCTCTCCTAATGGAGGGATAGCAGAAGCTGTAGGAGGGATAGGCTGGCCACGCTGATTCAGAATGGCTTGGGGGTTCCCAGTTAATAGTGTTCAAGCAGGGTGGGCAGCTTTCTCCGCAGATCATACTTCCTGAGGGTGCTTATCACTCCAGTGTTTAGGGACACACCTGCCTTGGTGGCAAGAATTCTAACAGAAGAACCCAAAGGAAATGGGAAAGATAGAGTAGAAAAGTAAAACTGACTCATCCTCTCCCTTCTGCCTGCTCCTCCACTAGACATGAAAATCCTCCCTTCTGCCTGCGCCATCCAAACATGAAAATCCCATCCATCCTTCAGAGTCTAAGTCAAATCCCATCTCTCTCTATCTCACACACACACACACACACACACACACTCACACACACACACACACACACACACAGTGGCAGTCAGTCTCTCACTCCCCTAAGATCCTGTCAAAGCTTGCACCTGTGCCTCTATCATAGCACTTGTCAGAGTCAATCTGGATGAAGGGAGGCTCTCATTCACTCATTCACTCAGTGAATATTTATTGAGCACATACTATGTGCTACGTTCTGAGGATATAATATATAATACCAACCGAAACAGGAGCCATGGAGCCATGACCTCATGGAGCCAGCCATCTAATTGCGCATATGAGTCTATCTCCCCCGTTAACTGTGGTGTCTGGAATCAGGGACCTCTACCTCCTTCATCCCAGACCCCCAGTGCTCAGCACAGTATCTGGAACATGGGAGGAGCAAAAGACATGTTTTCTGAATGCACAATCAATGGATTAATCAACCGACACTAAAAACTCGCCTGTCTTTTTCTTAAGACCTTCAAGTGTCCCCAGTTGTCTGCATCTGAGTCAGAAAACTGCAGCCCATGGGCCAAACCCAAACATTACCTATTTTTCTAAATAAAGTTTTATTAGAACATAGCCCCATTCATTTGCTCACACACTGTCAATGGCTACTTTCATGTTACCATGGCAGCAGTGAGTATGTGAGACAGAGACTGTATGATTCACAAAGCCAAAAATATTGACTCCCTGTTCCTTTACAAAAAAAGGCTTGTTAACCTCAGATCTACGGAATAAAGCCCAAGTTTAGAGTAGTGTTAAGGCCTGTGCACACATCTCTCCATTCTAGTCTGGGTTCTGCGTATGCCTGACTGCCCACAGCTCCCTGACAGGCCCAGCCTACTAGTGCCTCTAGGATGTTTTTGCCTGCTTGGAAAAGTCTTATCTCCAAACCTTTCCACCCAGCTAACTTCTTAACTACACAGAGTCAGCTCAAGCATCTCCCTCAGGTTGTCTACCTCCTCTTCCTCCCTTTCCCTGACTCCTGATCAATACGGGCGTTCACCCCAGGCTCCCACCACATCCGAATTCTTCTCTATTGTGGCTCTTATCACTAGTACTGAAATTCTCTCCTGGTTTTTCTCCCCAACTAGTTCAAGTTTCTTGCAGACAAGAAGGACTTGTCTTGGATGGAGGTTGTCCTGGCGATGTCTTATTTTTTGGTTTTGTTTTGCTTTTGAGACAGAGTCTGGCTCTGTCTCCCTGGCTGGAGTGCAATGTATGATCTCGGCTCACTACAACCTCTGCCTTCCAGGTTCAAGCGATTCTGCTGTGTCAGCCTCCCAAGTAGCTGGGATTACAGGTGCACGCCACCATCCCCGGCTAATTTTTTGTATTTTTAGTAGAGACGGGGTTTTGCCATGTTGGCCAGGCTGGGCTCAAACTCCTGACCATGTGATCCACCCGCCTCAGCCTCCCAAAGTGCTGGGATTACAGGCATGAGCCACTGCGCCCAGCTGATGTCTTGTTTATTGCTCTCTTCCCCAGGACTTGATGCAGGGCAAGTTCTTAGTGAGCAATGTGAACAGAACTGTGTGCCTCTCCATCACTTTCCTTAGTTCCAAATGCTCCCCACTCCCAGTGCCCAGCCTCCCACTAGCTCGGAGAGAACAGGAGCATAGAAATTGAGTCCAAGGGAAAAATTCCAATTATATAAACCAGGGATGATCTGGGGTTTGGTACCCGTGAGTGGGAGTTGATGGTGATGGGGGGTTGCATGTTATTATAACACAAAAGAGGGCAGGAGTGGCAAGGGCAGAAACCCAGGAGGGACCCTTACCCAGGTTCCAATTGGCTGCCACACTGGGAGACCAACTGGGGCATCTTCCTGGCAGCTCAGAGCCAGGGGTGCTACCAGGGTCTGGCTAACCGGGTGGAGTGGAAATGAATGGGATCATGCCTATGGCCTGGCACAGGGAAGTCACCAAGGCTTCCCTGCTTTGTCCCTCACCCCCTGTGATCTCTTGTCCACAAAGCAGCCAGAAGGAGCCTTTTGTAAAATAAGTGAAATCATGCCACGTCCCTGCTTTCTGCGCTCCCACAGCTTCCCAGTACCCCTGGGATCAAATCCCATAGTCCTTGCTATGGTCCATCAGGCCCTATATCAGCTGTAGGGTCTGCTCCTATGCCATGATGGTCCTCACTCTAAGACCCAGGCTGAGGGACAGACACTATCCAGAATGTAGCAGATGACTTGCCAGAGGGAAAAGCGAATGTGGCAAAGCATGAACGCTGGCATACAAAATTCCGTGCAGACTTTACTCTGAATGAATGAAGCCCACATTCAGTGGGACCAGGAAGTATAATCGTCTTCCAGGAAAGGAAGAGGAGGGCAGTGACCAGTAGTAATCAGTCTTCCAGAGGCTAGGAACTCTGTTTTGATTCTCTATCCATAGTCACTAAAATGGTGCCTAGCTTGATTAGGTGTTCAATTAATATTTGTTGGATGGATACAGGAATGACCCCAATGTTAGACGGCAGTTCGACTTCCTTCCTATGTTCTGAACTGATGCTGTTCCAGATCAGATAGGCTCAATGGCTTCTGACATATCCATGGATCCAGCTACGGAAGCCAGAAAAGCCAGCGGTGAATCTGACAACAGCCTTAGGTGCCCAGAGCCGGAAGGAAGTGTCAAAGGTGTTCCCAGTAAAGGAGTCCCTCCCAGTGAAGGCATCCATCCCAATGAAGGTCCTCTTGTCCTCACACAGAACCCTCCTGGGGTGGGAATGGGGTTCTAGGCTTTGGCAGGGAAACCCCAGGCAGGGTTTCTGTGCAGGCCACTAACACAGACACTCAAGAGCCCAAGGACTCTGCATTTAGTACTTAGACACCCAGGCCAGGATGGGTCTCTCAGAAGACCTGGACCAGAAGGCAGCTGGGAAACGAAGACCTCATCAGAGTTTGGAAAATGGGCACACAGTTGAAAGAAAAAAGAAGCGGGGGAGTGGGGGCTGCTCCAGGGAGTAGATGATGATTCTGAGACCCAGAGAGGGGCAGTGACTTACCCCAGGTCACACAGCAGGGCCAGGGTTTGAACCCGGAATAGTAGAAACCAAAGCAACAATGATGATGCCAATAATCATAGCTAACCCTTCCTGAACTCTTACCATCTGCCAGGCACTATTATAAGCACTTTTCATACATAATTCACATCGCAATTTTATGAGGTAAGTATTATTATTCATCTCCATTTTATAGATGAGAAAACTGAGGTGCAGAGAGGTTAAGTGATTGATCCAAGCTCACACGGCTACGAAGTGGAAGAGCTAGAATTTGAGGCTGGGTCTCTCTATCTCTCTGACTCCAGCCCCCATGCCTTTATTTTTTTTTATTTGTAAGATATATGTATGTATATTAATTTTACTTTAAGTTCTGGAATACATGTGTAGAACGTGCAGGTTTGTTAATGTGCCACGGTGGTTTGCTGCACCTATCAATCCGTCATCTAGGTTTTAAGCCCCGCATGCATTAGGTATTTGTCCTAATGCTCTCCCTCCCCTTGTCCCCAACCCCCTGACAGACCCCAGTGTGTGATGTTCCCCTCCCTGTGTCCATGCATTCTCATTGTTCAGTTCCCACTTATGAGTCAGAATATGCGGTGTCTGGTTTTCTGTTCCTGTGTTAGTTTGCTGAGAATGACAGTTTCCAGTTTCATCCATGTCCTGCAAAGGACATGATCTCATTCTTTTTTATTTCCAGGCTCCATGTCTTTAATTGCTATGATACTAATACTACATTAGACTAGTGACCAGCCATGCTCATTATAGATCCAGCAGATGAGATCAAAGTCAGCCAAAATTAGAGTTGGGACCAAGGCCTGGGGAACCAAAGTATCTGGAGTGAGGGAAGAAGACCCAGGAAACCTGAACCAAAGGCCAGAGCAGGGCCAGTGACAGGGCCAACGGGACTGTGAGCCCAGAGGAGAGGACTCTAAATGGAGAGTTGGAATACCAACAATGCCATTCGTGTTGTACTTTCTACATACAGGGCAGCCCAGACTCTCATTAGGAACTACCTCATTTAATCTTCACAACAGCCCTGTGTAGTAGGGACAGTATTACCCCATTTTAGTAACAAGGAAACAAAGAGGACACAGAGAGGTTAAGCAACTTGCACGGAGTCACACAGCGAGTCACCAAGGAGCCAGGATTTGAACTTGGGTCTGGCTCCACGTTTCACCACCACATTGCAGGGAAGAGTGAGGTCCCAGGCGCAGAACTGCGTGAACACAGCCAGCTGGCCACAGGGCCCTGCTTGACCACATCTGGGGACAGCACTGCTGTGCCTCGTTAGGCTCAGTTGTCCAGAAAGTGTTCCTAGCCCTGGGCGATTCTGGATTATCTAGGGCTGAAGCTGTCCCTGGTAAGCTTCTCCCATGGGCCCTACCTCCAGCCTCAATGGTCACAATAATTAAACCTACCCACCCACTCACTGCGTGTCCTCTTCTGAACTTTTAGTGTCCCCCTGCTTTGGCTGGGCATCTGGCCTCACACCTTCTCCTCCTCATCCTCTGGATAAAGGCTGCCATGCCAGCATCCCCTCAAGCCCAGCGGTCCTGGTTCCCCAGACACCACTTTCCAGCACACGGCCTCAGAAGAGATGCCCAAGCAGCTCGGTGTCTTCCAAACACACACCCTGATTTTTCACACAACTACTGCCAGTTTTCTGTTACATCAGGCAAAGTAGGCGAGGGTCTATTTTTCCAGATCCTCCAAAGAATGCCCCTGAGCACATGCAGGCTTGTTCTTTCCTGGACTCACAAAACATGGTATTCACACAGGTGCGACGCAGGGTGCTGCCCAGCTGAGCCTCTCTCCCACCCAGCCGGTGTTCAGGCTCCAGAGCTTACATCTGCCCATCTGGGCCAGGCTCGGTGTATCTGTCCCCAGGGAGGTGTCCCGGTGGAAGTTCTGCCCCCACTACTTTGCCCTAAAGCTCCCTAACTCTTCTTTTCGGAATCTTTGCCCACATATGTCCTCTGGACAGGGCTGGAACAGGACAGTAATTGTCAGAGCGTGCCCCACGGAATGGCAGGAGTTGATGGGAATGAAGCAGGAGAAAGAGTGGATTCCATGGTCAAGTAAGACTGAGAAGCTCTGGGTAAGACAAAACCACATCGCTTCCTCTACTGTCAGACTTCCCAGGGCCTTGAGTGTTCCCAAGTGTATTAGAAATCTACTAGGGCCAGGCGTAGTGGCTCACGCCTGTAAATCCCAGCACTTTGGGAGGTCGAGACAGGCGGATCACCTTCAGGTCAGGAGTTCGAGACCAGCCTGACCAACATGGTGAAACCCCATCTCTACTAAAAATACAAAAAATTAGCCAGGTGTGTTGGCATGCCCCTGTAATCCCAGCTACTCAGAAGGCTAAGGTGGGAGAATTGCTTGAACCCAGGAGGTGGAGGCTGCAGTAAGCTGACATCACACCACTGCACTCCAGCCTGGGCGACAGAGCAAGACCCCCATCTCAAAAAATAAAAAAAAGAAAAGGAAATCTAGTAAAGGGACATTGTTTGATTCGAGAAATATTTATTGAGCACCTATTATGTCCTGAGCATTGTTTAAGGCACTGGAAACATACTGGTCAATAAAATAAACCAAAAATAGAATTATTTGTTGACAGACAAGAAATATAGGAAATAAGTAATATACAGAGAATGTTAGAAGGTGATCCGTGCTACAAATTTTTTTTCATGTTTTTTTAAAGCAGGATAAGACAGATGAAAGGGCCACGGAGGTAGGCGCAGGTTGTAACCGTAAATAGGGTGGTTGGACTAGATCCTATGGAGAAGGTGGCATTTGAGCAAAGGCCTAGAAGACATGGAATGAGCCAGCCAGGCAGATACTGAGGATGAACTAGCCAGTGTAAATGCTCTCAGGCAGGGCATGTTTGGGGCACAGAGGAGGCCAGTGTGGCTAAGTAGAGGGGGCCAGGGGACAGTGGCTGGGGATGAGCTAAGGGAACTGACGGGGCAGACTGTATAGAGACAGTCCCTCAGCCTTGGCACTATTGACATTTGGGCTGGATGATTCCTTGTCATAAGGGCCTGTCTCGTACATTGTAGGACATTGGCCGGCATCCCTGGTCTCTACCCACTCAAAGCCAGTAGCACCCCCCACCCAGTTGTTACAAGCAAAAATATCTCCAGATACTGCCAAGTGTTTCCTGGGGGGCAAAATTGGCCCCAGTGAGATTCGAGGCATGAAGAAGTGAAGTCACTTACCCAAGGTCATTTTAACTCATACCAATCTCATATCATGCTAACCCATAAGGTGGGTCACTGCTCCCAAGTGCAGAGTCCTAAAGTTCTGGGTGAGGGACCAGCCTGGGTGGAGCCGTCTTTTCTCCACCAGAGCACGCCCACACAGCAAGCATCCTCCAGCCATGCCTGGTCCTCCTGACCACGTCTGACCTCTTGCCCCTCCCCTACCCAGCAAACTTACGCATCCTTGGTCTCATTTCTGTTCAAGGCAAGATCCCAGGAAGCAGTGGGGCCTTAGAGCATGAGGTAGGCAACCTGCTGGGACCCCCAGTTGCCGATCCAGGCTGGCCTGCCCTTGAACCTGGTTCTGCCTCTTCCCAGCTGTTTGGCCCTGCAAGACAGATGAGGATGTTAATTTAGCCTGCGGCACGTGGCTGTGGTAAAGCTTTAAATGAGAAAACGTTCACGAACCCATCTAGCAAAGCGCCCGGCACTGAGTAGGCTCCTAGATGCTGGTTTCTGTCTAACACCTTGTCCTAGCCCTGCCATAACAAATGACCACAAATTGGGTGGCTTAAAACAACTTATTTCTACTCTCTCACAGTTCTGGAGGCTAGGAGCCTGAAATCGAGGTGTTGGCAGGGCTACACTCCCTCTGAAGGATCAGGCAAGGATCCTTCCTTGTCTCTTCCAGTTTCTGGTGATTCTTGGGTTCCGTGACTCATGGCAGCATCACACCAATCACTGCCCCATCTTCACATGGTTGTTTTTGTGTTTTGTTTTGTATTGTTTGAAACAGAGTCTTGCTCTGTTGCCC
>NW_012114855.1:391787-393337 GCF_000951035.1 Colobus angolensis palliatus | reverse complement strand
GATGCCTCCAGCTTTGTTCTTTTACTTAGGATTTTCTTGGCTATACAGGCTATTTTTTGGATCCATATGAAATTTAAAGTAGCTTTTTCTAATTCTGTGAAGAAAGTCAATGGTAGCTTGATGGGGATAGCATCAAATCTATAAATTAGTTTGGGCAGTATGGCCATTTTCACGATATTGATTCTTCCTAACCATGACCATGGAATGTTTTCCATTTGTTTGTGTCCTCTCTTATTTCCTTGAGCAGTGGTTTGTAGTTCTCCCTGAAGAGGTCCTTCACATCCCTCGTAAGTTGAATTCCTAGCTATTTTATTCTCTTTTAAGCAGTTGTGAATGGGAGTTCACTCATGATTTGGCTCAGTGTTTGTCTGTTATTGTTGTATAGAAATGCTTGTGATTTGTGCACATTGATTTTGTATCCTGAGGCTTTGCTGAAGTTGCTTATCAGCTTAAGGAGATTTTGGGCTGAAACCATGGGGTTTTCTAAATATACAATCATGTCATCTGCAAACAGACAATTTGACTTCCTCTCTTCCTGTTTGAATACGCTTTATTTCTTTCTCTTGCCTGATTGCCCTGGCCAGAACTTCCAATACTATGTTGAATAGGAGTGGTGAGAGAGGGCATCTTTGTCTTATGCCAGTTTTAAAAGGGAATGCTTCCAGCTTTTGCCCATTCAGTATGATATCGGCTGTGAGTTTGTCATAAATAGCTCTTATTATTTTGAGATATGTTCCATCAATATCTAGTTTATTGAGAGTTTTTAGCATGAAGGGTTGTTGAATTTTATTGAAGGCCTTTTCTGCATCTATCGAGATAATCATGTGGTTTTTGTCATTGGTTCTGTTTATGTGATGAGTTACGTTTATTGATTTGTATATGTTGAACCAGCCTTGCCTCCCCGGTATGAAGCCAACTTGATCGTGGTGGATAAGCTTTTTGATGTGCTGCTGGATTCGGTTTGCCAGTATTTTATTGAGGATTTTCACATCGATGTTTATCAGAGATATTGGCCTGAAATTTTCTTTTTTGTTGTGTCTCTGCCACATTTTGGTATCAGGATGATGCTGGCCCATAAAATGAGTTACGGAGGAGTCCCTCTTTTTCTATTGTTTGGAATAGTTTCAGAAGAAACGGTACCAGCTCCTCCTTGTACCTCTGGTAGAATTGGGCTGTGAATCTGTCTGGTCCTGGGCTTTTTTTTTTTTGGTTGGTAGGCTATTAATTACTGCTTCAATTTCAGAATTTGTTATTGGTCTATTCAGAGATTCAACTTCTTCCTGGTTTAGTCTTTGGAGGGTGTATGTGTCCAAGAATTTATCCATTTCTTCTAAATTTTCTAGTTTATTTGTGTAAAGATGTTTGTAGTATTCTCTGATGGTAGTTTGTATTTCTGTGGGATCATGGGTGTTATCTCCTTCATCATTTTTTATTATGTCTATTTGATTCTTCTCTCTTTTCCTCTTTATTAGTTTGTCTAGGGGATCTGTCTATTTTGTTAATTTTTTCAGAAAACCAGCTCATGGATTCATTGATTTTTTTTTTGAAGG
>NW_012114855.1:377169-389897 GCF_000951035.1 Colobus angolensis palliatus | reverse complement strand
TAGCAATTCCTCTAACCTTTTATCAGGGTTCTTCACTTTCTTGCACTGGGTTAGCACATGTGTTTTAGCTCAGAGGAGTTTGTTATTACCCATCTTCTGAAGCCTACTTCTGTCAAGTTGTCAAACTCATTCTCCATCCAGTTTTGTTCTCTTGCTGGGGAGGAGTTGTGATCCTTTGGAGGAGAAGAGGCATTCTGGTTTTTGGAATTTTCAGCCTTTTTGTGCTGGTTTTTCCTCATCTTTGTGGATTTATCTACCTTTGGTTTTTGATGTTGGTGACTTTCAGGTGGGGTTTTTGTGTGGACATCCTTTTTGTTGATGTTGATGCAATTTCTTTCTGTTTGTTAGTTTTCCTTCTAACAGTCAGTCCCCTCTGCTGCAGGTCTGCTGGAATTTGCTGGAAGTCCACTCCAGACCCTGTTTGCCTGGGTATCACCAGCAGAGGCTGCAGAACAGCAAAGATTACTGCCTGTTCCTTCTTCTGGAAGCTTCATCCCAGAGGGGCACCCACCAGATGCCAGCCAGAGCTCTCCTGTATGAGGTGTCTATCGACCACTGCTGGGAGGTGTCTCCCAGTCAGGAGGCATGGGGGGTCAGGGACCCACTTGAGGAGGCAGTCTGTCCCTTACCAGAGCTCAGGTACTGTGCTGGGACCGGTGCTCTCTTCAGAGCCTCCAGGCAGGAAATTTTAAGTCTGCTGAAGTTGTGCCCACAACCACCCCTTTCCCCAGGTGTTCTGTCCCAGCGAAATGGGCTTTTTATCTATAAGTCCCTGACTGGAGCTGCTACCTTTCTTTCAGAGATACCCTGCCCAGAAAGGAAGAATCTAGAGAGGCAGTCTGGCTACAGTGGCTTTGCCAAGTTGCGGTGGGCTCCAGCCAGTTCGAACTTTGCGTTGGTGTTGTTTACACTGTGAGGGGAAAACCATCTACTCAAGCCTCAGTAATGGCGGACACCCCTCCCCCCACGAAGCTTGAGTGTCCCTGGTCAACTTCAACCTGCTTTGCTGGCAGTGAGAATTTCAAGCCAGTGGATCTTAGCTTGCTGGGCTTCCTCGCAGTGGGAACTGCTGAGGTAGACCACTTGGCTCCCTGGCTTCAGCCCCCTTTCCAGGGGAGTGAATGGTTCTGTCTCGCTGGCATTCCAGGTGCCACTGGGATATGAAGAAAAACTCCTGCAGCTAGCTCAGTGTCTGCCCCAAGGGCCGCCCAGTTTTGTGCTTGAGACCCAGGGCCCTGGTGGTGTAGGCACCCAAGGGAATCTCCTGGTCTGTAAGTTGCAAAGACTGTGGGAAAAGCATAGTACATAAGCTGGAATGCACCACTCCTCATGACACAGTCCCTCATGGCTTCCCTTGGCTAGTGGAGGGAGTTCCCTGACCCCTTGTGCTTCCCAGGGTAGGCGACGACCCACCCTGCTTCAGCTCACCTTTCATGGGCTACACCCACTGTCTAACCAGTCCCAGTGAGATTAACTGGGTACCTCAGTTGGAAATGCAGAAATCACCTGCCTTCTGCACTGATTTCGCTGGGAGTCTCAGACCAGAGCTGTTCCTATTCGGCCATCTTGCCAGCCACCAACTTAGTAAAATTTTAACACGTGCCTTGAATTGTGTTCAGCACTTTTATACTCATTACTGTATCTTTAAAACACAGTTTGAGACACCAAGCATCCTCCCAGCAATGCCAGCAGCTCACGTTGTGACATCGAACCGTACAATGCTCCTGGCCTCTCCATCTGCAGAGTGGGCACAGACTCCTATAATTAATTGAATGAGATAATGTCTAAGAGAGCTCCCAGATCCAGGATTCTTTTCTCTTGAGCCAGACATTTCAACGACTCTTCTGGGCTTGATTTTCTTCTCTGTAAAACAGGTTTACCACCTTTCATTGAATTCAACACAGGATTTGACAAACATCAGCCAAAAGGCCCATTTTTGCACAGCCCACGTGCTAAGAATATTTCCTCACATTTTTAAATGGTAAAAAAAATCAAAAGAAGAATAACGTTTCATGCCACATGAAAATTATGAAATTAAAATTCCATAAATAAAATGTTATTAGAACATAGCCACGCATGTTTATTTAAGCAGTATCTACAGTTGCACAGCAGCAGAGTTAAGTAGTTGCAATAGAGACTGGATGGCCTGGGAAGCCAAAAATATTACTATATGATCTTTTATGTAAAAAGATTGCTGACCCCCAATTTCATCCATCATCATTTGTAAGATGCATGATTTCTATATACAAGTAAAGAAAAAAACTCTCCCAAATTAAACTAGACCTCAATGCTTTCATCATGCTTAGATTTTTTTTAACTTTATATTTATAAAAGTTATCTAGGTTCTTTAAATGGAGAGCTGTATCACCTACCTCACTTGTGAATACATCAAAGCAAAAATATATGCAAAACAACTGGGTTAGGATATTCCTTACGCATCTTCCTATTCAGCAACTAAATCTTCTGAATCACTTTCTGATTCAAAATCACGTTTGTCCTTGTTTTACACACAATGCTGTCCTCAATGCCTCTGTGTAATGCAGCATTCCTTAAAAGAATGCTTTGCTATTGTCTTGGGATTTTCTTTCCAGCTGCTAGTACCTGTTCTGGAAGTTCTGATTTTAATGCACATGCTGTGACAACTACCTTATGACCACTGCCAGGCCAGTGGCGATTTTAACAAATATCCCAATTTCAGAGGTGTTAAAATGTGGAGGGGAAATGACATGAATAATAAACGTATTCGAAATTAGAACCATTGTCATCTGGTTGCCAAATAACAAAGAACAAAACAGATAAAAGTTCTGTCCTCGAGGAGCTGCAAGGCTAATGATTTAGGAAGATAATAAACAAATAAGGGTTGTATCAGTGGGTGATGAATGGGCAATGAGTGTGTTAAAGTAAAATAAGCAGAGTGGGAGAAAGAGGAAGGGGAGGAGGGGAAGGAGGAGAGGAGAAGGATGAAGAGGACAGAGAGGAGGATGGAGCAGGGAGAGTTGGGGAAGAAAGTGGAGAAGGAGAGGGGGTAGGAAGAGAAGAGAATGAAGAGGGGAGGAAAGGAGGAGAAGAAGACAGAGTAGAAGAGAATGATGGGAAGGCACTATTGAGGTGGGGTATTGTCAACCAAAAGCAAATCAGAGAAAAAATATCTCTAGATATGTTGCAATTATTAGGGAATTAGAAAAGAGAATTCTAACCACCCCCCTGCCACCGCCCACTACACACACACACACAGCTAAGACCAGCCCATACGCATCTGAAGAGAGAAACTTTCATTGGCAAAAGGAGACATTCACATAAGCTGCCGGGAAACAGAGTTTACTGGTTTTAGAGACTCAAAGCCAACATTGGAGTCAGTTCAATGGTAGAGGTGTTGTTACTGGGCAGGTGTTCCTTCCAGAGCATCTTATCTAAATTCACTGTCCTGACCCGGGGCTGTGGTTCCTGGTGGCAGCTGTGTGTGGGGGTTCATCCTGGTGGTCTCTCGGGCTGTGAAAGCCCAGGTGGGGAGTGTTTCCTGGGGCTCTGAATCTCCATGGTCCTCAGTCACTCTGGAGACTGTGTTGAGGTAACAGAAAGATGGCTCCTTGGGCCCGAGGACCTCAGTGGGCAGCCTCGGCAGCTCCTGTCGCTGTCTAATGAGGATGAAGATAGACAGGTCCCAGGATGCAGCAGGTGGCTGCTGGAGGCAGGGTAGATGGAGGACCCCATACCTGTCTCCAGAGATAATTACATTCCTTGTGGGAGGCAGGTTCGGTTGGGGTTTCCCTGACTTGCAGCCAAAAGCATCATAAGCGAATCACAAGGAGGGTCTGCTGGGCACAGGGTCCAGGGCAGAACCGAGAATGTAGAGAAAGCCAAGATTTGGACAATCGAACACCAAAGAGGCCCAGGAGCCAGGCTGTCACCACCAGGATGACCTTGACAATCCCTGAGCCAGGCAGCCCTCGTGGAAGGAGGGCAGGGCCCTGTATGAGTGCAGAGAAAGGACTCAGGATCTCAGGCCATTTCCTAGTGTGCAGCATGACAAGAGGCAAGGGTACCAGCCAGAGAACACAGAAGCCCACATGGAGCCTGATAACCTGCACATACTAGCTGTATCCCCTTAGGCAAGTCCACACCTCTCTCTAAATCAGTTCCTTCCTCTGCCACGTATGGACAGTAAAAGGACCTGCCTCTAGGATTGCCACGTGGACATATGAGATCATCCTTTCCAGGTGCTTTGCACAAGGCTTGGCGATGTTGAGTAGGTGACAACTTTGAATACGACTCAGCCTTATCTGTTCCCCTGTACTGCTGCCTGGTTGCCACACCCTGTCTGTCTGACTTTCAGATGCAAGCTGGGGTGCCCTCTCCTCCAGGAAGTCTTCCCAACTGTCCTCCCACTGCAGGTCTAGGTAAATGTCTTCTCTGTGCTTCCATCTACCGTGCTTTTAAAATCTGCCTCTCCAACACCTGTTACGGTACGTGGCACCTGGTAGGTACTCAACAATTGTTGAATAAACAAACTGAGAAAGCAGGGACTGGGTTCCAGGAACAAGGCAGAGGCTTATTTACCAAAACCAAGGACCAATGGACGAGCGGTGGGAAGGACCTGGTGCTGAATTTCCTGATTTCTTTTCCTGCACACTCCAGGTTGTATTGGTCTCAGAGGTGATTTCCATTCATGCAACAAATGTTACTAAGCTCCTACTGTATTCCACACTCTGTTCTTGGCATAAAGATGCAGTACTGAACAAGATAATCATAATTCCTGATCTCTTAGAGCTTGTTATGTTCTAGTGGCAGAAACAGACACACAAGGAAATACATAAAGTACGAGATAATTTCCAAGAAAGGTATTGAGAAGATAAGACATGAATGTAGTGAGAAAGGGATTAGGGCAAGGAGCTCCTTTAAACAGGGTAGTCAGGGAAGACATTTGAACAGAAATTGGCATGAATGATGAGAGGGAAGGAAGACAGGCCACGATCTGAGAAAGGACTTTCTGCAGAGAGGGAACAGGCCCAGTGCAATGGTCTGGAGGCAGGATCAAGCCTGATGTGTTAGAGACACACACAAAAAAGCCAGGGAAGTAGAGCTTGGGGAACAAGAGGAAAGGGTGGTAGGAAGGTGGAAGGCAGGGGCCAAAGGGAGAAGAGGGAGGCCAGAGAGGATGCTGTCACGACTGTCCAGGTGGAAGATGGTGATGGTTTGGACAAAAGCCATGGAGGGAACTGGGACTGGAACATATTTTGGAAGTAGAGTCCAAGGACCTTGTGACCTTATTTGGAAATAGGATTCCTGCAGATGCAAGTTAACATGACATCTTTAGGATGGGCCCCAATGCAATATGGCTAGTGTCCTGATAAGAAAAGGAGAAGAGACACAGAGACAGACACACAGAGAGAAGGCCATGTGATGAGAAAGGCAGAGATGGGAGTGATGTAGCTACAAGCCAGCCAACATCAAGGACTGCTGGGAAAAGCAGGAGCTGAGAGAGCATACAGGGTAGTCAGACGGTCTTAACTGGGAGACCGAAGACGGGGCTATTTTCTTTCCAGCTTTGCCCTGGGTTGGCCCTGGCTGAGCACCCACACCCTGAGCCCTGCTCCAGGAATATCTACAACTTGTCCCACAGCTGGCCATCAATCGTGGATGGGAGATTCCTGCCCTGGCATGGTTTGTCCTTTCTCCCTGCCTTCTGTGTCTACCACCTGCATGTGAAGTTACACATTATCGCCATGCTAGCTCTTTCCTTGAGCATGTCTGCGTCTCCCGTCTGTCAGAAGGCACCTCTTATTAGTACAAACAAAGAAAATACCAATAGCACTGCTCACTGTTTATGATTTGCAAAGGGACTTTATTTACTTTGTCTCTCCTTTGAGCCTCAGAAGTAATAATAATAGCTAATATTTATCGAGTACTTACAAGGCACTGGCACCAAGCTAAGGGCTTTACTTGCTGTGATGAGTTCAGTCACATCCTCCAAAAACAAGAGTGTTGAAGTCCTAACCTCCAGAACCCGTGAGTGTGACATTATTTGGAAATAGGATTCTTGCAGATGCAACCAAGTTAAAATGAGGTCATTAGGATGAGCCTTAATCCAATATGACTGGTGTCCTTAGAAGAGGAGAAGAGACACAGAGGCAAACACACAGAGGAAAGGCCATATAACAACAGAGGCAGAGATTGGAGTGATGCAGCTGCAAGCCTATGAATGTCAAGGATTGCTGGGAACACCAGGAGATAAGAGAAAGGCACAGAGTAGATCCCCACCTATAGTCTTGCTATGGTTTGAATGTTTTTATCTCCTCTAACACTCAAGTGGAAACTTAATCCCCAATGCAACTGCGTTGGGAGGTGGGACCTAATGGATGCTGTTTAGATCATGAGGGCAGAAGCCTCATGGATTAATGCTTCTATAAAAATGACTTTCAGGAGGGAATTTCTCTCTCTCTCTCTCTCTCTCTTTCCTGCCATGTGAAGACTCAGGGTTTATCCTCTATTGCCCCTTCTACCTTCCACCTTGTGAGGATGCAACAAGAAGGTCTTCACCAGACACCAGTACCTTGATCTTGGATTTCCCAGCCTCCAGAACTGTGAGAAACACATTTCTGTTCTTCAAAAAATAACCAAGTCTGTGGTATTCAGTTATAACCGCACAAAATGGACTAAAATCAGCCTCCATAAAGAGCACGGCCCCGGCAACACCTTGATTTTGGACTTTCAGCCTCGGGAAATTAATTTTTGTTGCTTTAGAGAGAATTAATTTTTGTGGTTTTAAGTCACTTTGTTGGTAGCCATCTACTTCAGCAGCCCTAGGAGGGTGTGACCAAGGACAGCTGGGGGCTTGGTAGTGTTTGTTAAGGTGCCACAGGCCAGGGCTAATGGGCAGTATCTTAGTCCATTCCTGCTGCAGTAACAAAATACCACAGACTGGGTAATTTATAAATAATAGAAATGTATTTCTCACAGCCCTGAAGTCTTGGAAGGCCAAGATCAAGACATCAGCAGTTTCAGTATCTGATGAGGGCTCAGTCTCTGCTTCTAAGATGTTGCCTTAAATACCGCATTCTCCAAAAAGGATGAATGCTATGTCCTCACATGGTAGAAGAGATGGAAGGGCAGGAGGGCCTAGCTAGCTCTCTCCAGTCCTTCCATGATGTCACCAATCTCATGCATAAAGACAGAGCTCTCATTCCTAATCACCTCCTAAAGGCCGCACCTCTTAATCCTATACACCTTGGTTGATTACGTTTCAACTTACATGTTTGAGAGGACACATTCAGATCATAACAGATAGGAAACCACCCACTGGTTGGTTTCTCACCAGAGGCTGTTCATTTATAAGTCTCCTACATATCACCAGCAGGGAAGGGCTCTGCTGGTGTGGAAGCCACTTGCTCACAGCCATGCCCCAGGAGCCAGAAGAAAGGAAAGCATAGGAACCACGAAAAGAAGCCTTTTCCTCCAACGCCCCCTACTGCCAAGGCCTAGCATAGTACTAGCTGGCAAAGGAGAACAGTTCATAGGGTCCCACTCCACTGTCAAACAGCAGGGCAAAGGAGGATGAATTGGGGCCAAAACACAATCAGGTAATACCTGGCACACCTCCGGATTGGAGGAAACAGACAGTTCCACAGCATATTCAACACCCTCCATGATTAACTGCCTGTCACCTCTTCAGTTCCATCTCTCACCACACCCTTCTATACACGGCAGGCTCCATGAGCAACTTACAATTCCCCCAACAAGGCAAGCTGCTCGATGTTTTTCCCTACTCAAGCAGTACCCACTCCCTGGGATGCCTTACCCCCTCCTCCCGGTCAACCTTCATCATATCTAAAGGCACGTTTTGAATACCTATGATGTTCTAGTCACTATACTGAGACTCCTTTATACATTATCTCATTTAATCTCGTGTGCTGACCCTGTTGAGGAAGTGCACGCAGCCCCACTTCACAGGCCGGGAAACTGAGGTTCAGAAGTTCAGGGTAAATGAAACAAGATGTGTTAGTCTGTTTCCATGCTATTGATAAAGACATACCTGAGACTGGGCAATTTACAAAAAAATAGAAGTTTAATTGGACTTACAGTTCCACGTGGCTAGGGAGGCCTCACAATCATGGCGGAAGGCAAGGAGGAGCAAGTCACGTCTTACATGCATGGCAGCAGGCAAAGAGAGAGCTTGTGCAGGGAAACCCCCATTTTTAAACCATCAGATCTCATGAGACTCATTCACTATCAAGAGAACAACACAGGAAGGATGCACCCCCACGATTCAATCACCTCCCACTGGGTTCCTCCCAAGACCCATGAGAATTGTGTGAGTTACAATTCAAGATGAGATTCGGGTGGGGACACAGCCAAACCATATCACAAGATCACTCAGCAAATAAAGGATGGAGCTGGAATTCAAGCACTCTTCCCCTCATGCCCCTCCCAGGGGCTCAGGGATATCATCTTGTGGCAGAACTTGGTGTCCACCTTGTCCTAGCCAAGGTCATGTGGCAGGGAGTGTCACACCTGGATTCAGCCCAGGTGTGCTGGCCTGCAGAGTTCTACCACCCTAAATCACACTCCTATGTGTATCCTGACCCCAGACCATGGGATGGCTCTTCTTTAACTCTGCCTTCCAGTTCCAGAACAGCAGGGGTTTGGGGACCATCTACCAGTGATCACAAGGCCCATTTTCAGTATTATGGTTTTGCAGAATTTTTTAAAATATAAAATTTGAATCACTTACATCTTGAGACATACCCAGGGAGTTATATGCCGAATAAAAAATTCAAAATAAGCAAAGGTAACTGCCTCAGAAAGCATTCTGACCACATCCCCCTCTTGTATAAAATTCCCAGGCATCCTGTTGTTACTTAAATTCCCATTTCCTGGGTTACTGATGAGGTTGAGCACATTTTCTTATGCTATTAATCATTTCCATTTCCTTCAGAGTCCATTTGAACCCCAAGACTGTCTCCCAAAGTCCTGATGGAGTCATCTTGCACAGAGTGGGGAGATTGGAAGGAGACGTTAAGACAAGTAGGAAAAAGGCATAGTAGGGGAACTGAGGGAAGGGAATGGAGCCAAGGCAGAGGGAGAGGCACAGGCCCACTTCTCAGTCTCTGAGTCTGGCTGCACCTCTTCCTCCAGGTTTATTCCCTCTCCTTCCCACACCCTGCTCTGCCCCCTCTCATCTCCCCCAGATTGTCCACTATCAGGCAGGTTGTGCTCTAGCACCAGAGCACCAGCTGAATGAGCCAGCTAAACCCTCTCTCACTCTGTTTATCAAGCACTGCACCCTCAGGGCTACATCTGCTCTGAGGGGAGCCTTTTTCTGGCTAGTCACAGGCTCTGCACTGTAGCCAGCAGCAGTTCTGGAAGCACAAGAGGGAATGATGCAGGGGGCCCATATTCATGGGGTTTTTTTGTTGTTGTTTTTGAGATGGAGTCTAGCTCTGTTACCCAGGCTGGAGTGCAACGGCGCAATCTCGGCTCACTGAGACCTCCGCCTCCCAAGCTCAAGCAATTCTCCTCAGTCTCCCCAGTAGCTGGGATTACAGGCGTATGCCACCATTCCCAGCTAATTTTTGTATCTTTAGTAGAGACAAGGTTTCACCATGTTCGTCAGGCTGATCTCCAACTCCTGACCTCAAGTGATCTGCCTGCCTCAGCCTCCCAAAGTGCTGGGATTACAGGTGTGAGTCACCACACCTGGCCCATTTTCTATTTCTTTAGCCAAGACCCTACACATGAACCTGAACCCCAAACCATCTAGGGAAGCCATAGGGAAAGAAAAGGGGTCTCCTGACCGACACAGACTGACTGTTCAATGCGCATGACCCCCTTGAAAATGATTCCTGGATGAGCCAAAAATATAATCTACTTCCTCAACTTCCAGGGGCCAGGCCAGGAGGTGGCCAGCCAGGGCTGAGCAATCCAGAGGAGTGCGTGGGCCGCGGCACAGACAGATGCTGCTCTGGTTTATTTCCTATTAGCCTTGTAATGTGATACACCGTGTGTAATTGGTACATGAATCAAGAGACACACTCCCTCTACATTCTGCAGGGCTCTGCTGGAAAACTCACTGTGTTCTCTGCCTCGCTCTGGCTCCTCTCCATCTGGTCAACCTGACATTTCTGAGATGGTGAAGAAGCTACTTTGCTGCAGCTCCTAAATTGGGGAGTGATATATCCTGGGGTTTTCATAAGTAGCAGTGATCAAATCATCAGATAGCCATCCTTCCTTTTCATTCCTAGAAAACAAGTCTGTTTCCAACTGTAAGGAACTGGACAACCCAGGCAGCAGCCAATAGGAACAGATGCTGGTAGACTGTGTCCAGGGCGATCTCACTTCCTGCCTCCACCACCACTCTGGCCGCCTCCCAACCAAACTCGGCCATCCTTCTCCATGGTCCCCCCTCAGCTAATCTTTCTACATTCTGTTGTTTGTTTGTTTGTTTGTTTGCTTGTTTGTTTGTTTTTGTGACAGAGTCTCGCTCTGTCGCCCAGGCTGGAGTGCAGTGGCGTGATCTCGGCTCACTGCAAGCTCCGCCTCCTGGGTTCACGCCATTCTCCTGCCTCAGCCTCCCAAGTGACTGGGACTACAGGCACACGCTGCCACTCCCGGCTAATTTTTTTTATTATTAGTAGTAGTAGAGACGGGGTTTCACCGTCTTAGCCAGGATGGTCTCCATCTCCTGACCTCGTCATATGCCCGCCTCCACCTCCCAAAGTGCTGACCTCGTCATATGCCGGCCTCCACCTCCCAAAGTGCTGGAATTACAGGCATGAGCCACCACGCCCGGCCTCTGAATTCTTAAGGAAGTAGTGCAGGACAGTGCAAAATGCCTAGGTTTTGGAGACCCATCAACCCAAATTTGAACCTAGATCTGAGCACCTAGGCCAAGTGACTTCACCCCCCCATACCTCAATTTCTTCATCTGTAAAACGGGTATGACAATACCTTTCTCCTTGGCTTACAGTAAAGACTAATTAAATCTCTCAGAAGGCCTAGTACAGAGTTTGTACTCGACAAATGTTAATTTGACGCCTCCACCTACACCCTTGGTCCCCAGCCCTGGCCCTGCCCCATCAAACCGTCGTGATTGGCTTTTCATGATGGCAAAGAATGAATCCAGGATACAGTTTAAACGCAGAGCTGTGAATTTACTAGGGCTGCCTAGAGCAGTTCTCATGTTCTAGGTATCCCTAGTAAATTCCTTCCACAGCCAAACATCAATGCCTTCCATGGCCAAACTTAATAATGAAGTGGCTAGCTTGCTCAAATGTCCCACCCTATTTAACACTTATGCATCTCTATCATGGCTCATCACACCCTTGGGTCAATCATCAGTCAGTCTTACAGACTGTGGAACTTTAACATCCCATAATGGTGTACACAAGAAATGCAGATTCATCTCATTTGTAAATGCAAATCTCACATGAGATCAGTGAAAGTGATATTAGCGTATGGCTCACGACATACACAAAGTCTCTAATACATGAGTGGTTAAGCAGCAGACAGTGTGGGTCCAAGTCCCTGCTCCCCCACTTACTAGGTGCACATCTATGAACAAGGTACTTAACTTCTCCATGCCTCAATTTCCTTAGACCATGTGCACCACAGGCCAGGTATGGTGACTCACACCTGTAATCCCAGCACTTTGGGAGGCCGAGACAGGTGATCACCTGAGGTCAGATGTTCACGATCAGCCTGGCCAACATGGAGAAACCCTGTCTCTACTAAAAATAGAAAAATTAGCCTAGTGTGGTGGTACACGGCTATAATCCCAGCTACTCAGGAGGCTGAGGCAGGAGGATTGCTTGAACCTGGAAGACGGAGGTTGCAGTGAGCCGAGATCATGCCATTGCACTCTAACCTGGGTGGTAGAGTGAGACTTTGTCTCAAAAAGAAAAAAAAACAAACAAAAACAAAAAACATGTGCACCACAATATGACCTATCACGTTGAGTTGCAGTAAAAATAAATCCATGAACACATATGAAAAGCCTGGCACATGGTGAGCTCTCAAAAACTGCTAGTTATTAGTAGCTATGTAGAAGGGTTAGGCCTGTTAATAATTAACAAAGAGAAAAATCAATGAGGATAATGAATAAGTACTCAAAAGAGAATAATTTCAATATCAAAGTACTACGAAAAACCCTTAGGAAAACTTACGAAACCCTTAAGCATTTTTGCAAGAAAAAGAAAATGACCCTTTTTATAGTTGTCCTATGAAAATATAATAAGAAGTGAAGGTTGTCCTAACACACCGTTATACCAGCTTGTCAGAAAAATTCTACCAAAAAGAGAATGATTCATTCTGTGTTCGCTCTAAAAATTAGTGCACAATTTTAATTCTAATAAAATAGTGTTAAACACAAGATACAATTAACTTACTTTCATTATATTTAGCTGTATATTTCAGTGACAGGTTGGTAGTAGCCAAGAGGATGAGGGACTCATAAGGGTGGCATTATACAGAGATGGAACTGATATTCCAATAGGTAACTAGAAGCTTATGAAAGAAATACATTCATACTTGTATGGCCAGAGAGGTGACCCAGGCCAGTAAAAATTGAATCAAGAGCCTTTCTTTCTTTCTTTCTTTTGATCAATAAATATCTGTTGTGCCAAATACCATGCTAGATGCTTGGAATACAGCTGTGAACAAAGAGATAAAAAATCCTAACTCTCATGGTCTCTAATTCAGCTTGATGGAAGGGACAGGGGGATAAGATCTAAACC
>NW_012114855.1:376176-376549 GCF_000951035.1 Colobus angolensis palliatus | reverse complement strand
GAAAAGCATTTCTGGCAGAGGGAACAGCAAGTGCAAAGATGCAAGTGTGTCTGGTGTGTTCTGAGGAAGAGCCAGGAGGTCTGTGTAACTGGAAGACAGAGAGCCCATGAGGATCAGATTTTACAGAGTCTCATGGGCCATCTGACTTTATGTGGGGTCAGGGAAGGCTTTTGACCAGGAATGGACAGATATGGAGACAGATACAGCAGCTGGATGCAGCACAGACTGAAGAGAAAGAAGAAGGCAGGGAGGCTATGTGCAGTTGTCCAGGAGGAATGCACCTGGCTCACTTCAGGGGCCGCCAAGGTGGTGTGGGAAGTTGTGGGATTCAGGATACATCTGAAAGTTCTAACCAGCAGGATTTGCTGATGGA
>NW_012114855.1:367676-374696 GCF_000951035.1 Colobus angolensis palliatus | reverse complement strand
AGTGTATAGGCTCTAGAGCAGGACAGATCTGGGTTCAAATTCCACCTTCACTGTTTCTTAACTGTGTGGCCTTGGGCAAGTTACTCACCTCTCTGGACCTCCTTTTCCTCATTAAGCTTTTGGGAGATTTTAACTTAAATGGTCAATTTTAGGTATAGCGCTGATAGCAGCTGCTACTGCATCCTGAGGGCTTTCTGCAGACCAGGCACTATTCTATGCCCTTTATGTTCAAGTGTCACAGCAGCCCTGCGACACAGGTTCAATCAATAGACCCATTTTACAGAAGAAGACATTGAAGCACACAGTGTTAAAATAATTTGCCCAAAGTTCCCTGGCTTCTCTACTTATTTGCTGTGTGCCTTTGGGCAAGTCACTTAACCTCTCTGATCTTGAACAAGTTATATTATTGCTTGTATGCCCCAGTTTCCTCCTCTGGAAAAGGGAGTTTCTGTCATGTATTAATATTGAAAAACAGATGTGATATTTAAAAATCATCATGACCTTCATCTTTATTATTTATACAATTATAGACTTGCCCAAAAAGGTAAGAGGTACCTCAGTAAACCTTCAACAAAGGAGGGAAGGAAAGAGGACAAGAAGGAAGGAATGAGTAAGTGAATGAATAAATCCATGCATGCATCATCCACCAAGCAAAAGCTCTGAAATGCAGATGGGGAGTAAAGGAACGTCAAGTATATTTTAATCATAGATCTGACAATAGAGGGAGCCTGCAGGTACAGAAGAAAGGAAGACTCACATTGTTGGAACCACATAATCCAGCTGCCATTGCCTTTCAACCCTCAGAGCACGAGTCCGAGAGCCATTTGCATCCTGATGGATGGGGATGCAGATGGAAGTGTCAATTGACCATAATTGGTTCATAAATGGACCCCATAACACAAGTTATCAGTTGAAGACCCCAGGGATGCTTTAATAACATTTCTAATTTACGGGTTCATTTGAGAAATCATCAGGGACAACAATCTAATAAATCATGGGTTTAAAGGACTCCAGACAGCAGCACATCCGGCCTTCCATGAAAAGGGTAGTAGCGCTGAACTTTTGAGATAATCAGGGCAACTGTCACCAGGGAGATGGGCTGCAAAAGGGAGCCTGGAGTCAGCGGCGATGACAGCTGGAAGCAGATTGTCCAGAAAGGACAACTTTTCCTGGGTGAAGTCGGAGTTTGCAGAGGAAGAAACTGCTATTAATTGTGCACCAACTTCGTGCAGGCACTTTATTTGCATGGCCTCATTTAAGCTACCTCAAAACACACCTGGGTGGTAACTGCTCCCATCCGCATTTTACAGACAAGGCTCAGAGAGACTTCTTTCTTGCTCAGTTATTGCTAGAAACTGTTGA
The DNA here is from genome assembly GCF_000951035.1 of Colobus angolensis palliatus. Taxonomy (NCBI): domain Eukaryota; kingdom Metazoa; phylum Chordata; class Mammalia; order Primates; family Cercopithecidae; genus Colobus; species Colobus angolensis. The sequence continues at coordinate 373,334 of NW_012114855.1, read as the reverse complement.
GCTGGAATTCAAACGCAGGAAACACCCATTCGACTGTCCATGCTGTTATCAATCACTGCACCCTTCTGGTCACCGGGTCCATTGCCCCGTTCCACCACGGCGGAAACTGAAACCCAGTGGTCTACCCACACACAAGCAAGTCAACAGCAGAGCTGGGGCAAGGATTCAGCATCTTGGTTTCTATCTTTGAGTTCTTTCTGGGCTGCCTCCCTGATAACTGCCATTCCCCATCTGGCACCTTCTCCTCCCATTCTCATCTCCTTACTCTGCTTTTTTAATCCTTCATAACACTATTGCCTGCTGTGTTCTATATTGTTGTTTGAGTGTCAGCACGCTCACATGAGTGAGCTGAGGGTTTGAGCTGTTTCCTTTTACAGCCATTTGTACTCCAAAATGGTGAAGCAGACTTGAATTCATATACAATTGGATACACGCACATCCCCAGTGGAATCAAAATCACTAACGTCTGCTTGCTAAAGTTCTGCCCTTGGCTGTAGTCCCTGACCCCAGGGGTAGGGAAGAAGCACTGCCTACCAATGCTCCTTTGTGGGCTTTCTCTGTGCCCCAGGATCTCTACGTCCCAGCTGACAATCCCTTTCATATTGACATATTCTTGAGAGGTGACAGGCTTTGTGGCTCACTAAGTTGCCTTTAGCCATCTCTGCCTCAGTGTGTTATGTGTTCATTATTACTTTGTCACTGAAAGGATTACCAAGCCTCCTTTCTCCAGGTTTCTGGAGGACTTGCTCATTGTAATTCCCAACTATGAGCAGCAGTACAGGCTGCTGGCTGTGCATCCAATATTCATGTGTCTGCTTTTAATCAATAGTACCCCAATTTATTTAGAGCAGCAATGTTCACAGGTGAAAAACCACATTTTTCAGCCTTGCTTTCACCCAAGCAAGGAGGGGAACCAATGAGTTGAAAGAGTTATCGAATGGGATTCCCTCCAAAAGGGCTCTTGGCAAAGGCTAACCCAGCTGAGGGATTGGTCCTTTTTCCTTTCTACCTGGAATGCAAACCTGATGTCTGGAGCTCCAGCAGCTATTTTGGACTATGAGGCAACCATGAGGCTGGAAGCTGACGCTGAGGTACGCAGACCTTGATGACAGTGGATCTGCCAACCCAGCCCTGGCCTGTCAATACTGGGACTCCATTTACATGACAAAAACTAAATTCCTATTTTTAAGACATTTATTTCTGTATTCTGTGACATGCAGCCAAAAATAATGTAAACAAATGTGCTAACACTTGTGTTTTTATTCAGCAGACCCTCACTGAGCACCTACTATGTGCAAGCTACTGTGTTAGGTATGGAGTAGTAAAGACGAGTAAGCTGTGTGCTTTCAAGGGTCTCATGGTGCAGAGGGATTCCACAAGTAAACAGCATGCCACCTTATGGAAACCATAACAGTAGAAAGCTCAGAGAGCTGAGGGATACAGAGAAGTGGGGTTGAACAGAGGAGGGAAGCTAACCCAGCCAGGAAGGACAGAAAAAGTCACCCAGACGATGCATTGCCTGTCGCAGGACAAGGAGTCACTCGAGTAGACTTGGTGCAGAGAAATAAATAGAGGCAGGGAGTGGATAGTGATAAGTTTGTTTGCCAGGCTGAAAGACTTGAGTTCTCCTTGTCCACACTTGAGTACACTCACACACACCACACACACACACACACACGTGTATCAGGCAATTTCTTCTTTGCCTCTGCTGAAGTCCCTCAGCATTCGGCAGTCTGTGTTTGGAACTTCCTCATGGATCAAAGATTCTGGGTTTACATTTTATCCACAACTCCTATCTGTTGGGGCAGGAATGTGTTGCCTCCAAGACAGCTAAAGTCTTCTGTTACACCCGTGTGCCTGGATCATGGTCTGACAGGAAAGCACTAGCTAGGCAGGAAGGATACCTGGGTCCCAGTCCCCTCCATACCCCTTAGTTGTTTAAGATAATGAATGACTTGCTCCATTCTTATTAGTATTTATTTGCACCTCTGCCTCATCCTGGAAAAGACTTGAAGAGGTTGATTTGAATACATGCAACCCAGCCCATCTTTTAAAGGAGGGAATAAAGAAACCAGGGTGAGGAAAAGGAAGGGTGAGGCAGCAAGACGCCCCAGCACATTCTAAGATCCAGGAAGCCAGATGAATTTTATTTATTTTTTGAGACCGGGTCTCACTCTGTTGCCCAGGCTGGAGTTTAGTGGCACAGTCTCGGCTCACTGTGACCTCTGCCTCCTGGGTTCAAACGATTCTTGTGCCTCAGCCTCCTGAGTAGCTGGGATTACAGGCACATGCCACCTTGCCTGGCTAAGTTTTATATATTTTTAAATAGAGACAGAGTTTCGCCATGTTGGCCAGTCTGGTCTCAAACTCCCATCCTCAAGCAATCTACCCACCTAGGCTCCCCAAAATGCTGGGATTACAGACGTAAACCATCATGTCTGGCTGGCCAGATGAATTTTTCAGCTTAGTTTCTGGTAGCCACGGGGGTTGGAGGGAACAGAAACACAGCCACCTACAAGCAGTCAGGATGAGTGATTCTAAAAGACAGAAAATGGCCCAGCTGCTCCTGAAGTGCGCTTTCGCTGGCATGGTAGTTTTAGGAGAATTTAACCGTGGACCCTCATGAAAGGAACATCATGAGAGCCCTCTCAAGATCTTATTCACCTTCTAAAAGGAATTCTGGGGAGTGCATTTCTCTCCGTCTAATTAGAGCTACGATGTGGAGAGCAAACAGTCCGAAGTTGTAATCTACAGCAAGGACCGCCTGTCACACAGACATTCCATGTTACCAGCCAAGGGAGGATCCAAGGGAGGATCCAAGTGTGTTAATCAATTAATGGACCAACCTCTGCATGAAGAGAGGCCGAAGGAATACCTGTGGAGGTACCAGTGAGAATACCTGTGCAAATACCCATTGGGATACCAGTGAGAAAACCCATGAGAATACCTGTGGGATACCTGTGAGAATGCCGGTGTGAATACCAGTGAGAATACCTGTGTGAATACCAGTGAGAATGCCTGTGTGAATACCAGTGAGAATGCCTGTTGGGATACCTGGGAGAATGCCTTTGAGAATACCTATGGGAATGCCTATGGAAATGCCTGTAGAAATAAGTTTGGAATTACCTATGGGAATACCTCTGGAAATATCCGTAGGAATGCCTGTGTGAATACCAGTGAGAATGCCTGTTGGGATACCTGGGAGAATGCCTTTGAGAATACCTATGGGAATGCCTATGGAAATGCCTGTAGAAATAAGTTTGGAATTACCTATGGGAATACCTCTGGAAATATCCGTAGGAATGCCATGGGAATGCCTGCGGGAATGCCTATGGGAATGCATATGAGAATGCCTGTGGGGATACCTGTTGGGATATTTGTGGGAAAGCCTATAGAAATACCTTTGGAAATCTCTGTAGGAATACCTGTGGAAATATCGGTAGGGATGCCTGTGAGAATACCTGTGTGAATACCAGTGAGAACGCCTGTGGGGATACCAGTGAGAATGCCTGTGTGAATACCAGTGAGAATGCCTGTGTAGAAATAAGTTTGGAATTACCTATGGGAATACCTCTGGAAATATCCGTAGGAATGCCATGGGAATGCCTGCGGGAATGCCTATGGGAATGCATATGAGAATGCCTGTGGGGATACCTGTTGGGATATTTGTGGGAAAGCCTATAGAAATACCTTTGAGAATGCCTGTGTGAATACCAGTGAGAACGCCTGTGGGGATACCAGTGAGAATGCCTGTGGGGATACCAGTGAGAATGCCTGTGGGGATACCAGTGAGAATGCCTGTGGGAATACTTGAGAGAATGCCCATGTGATTATCAGTGAGAATACCTGTGAGAATGCCTGTGAGAACACCTGTGGGTATACCTGTGAGAATACTATGGGAATGCCTGTGGCAATACCTGTGGGATGCCTGTGGAAAGCTGTTTTCCTAGAGAAAATGGCTATGGATCTGCTCCCACACAAGAAACAATGTCCTAGCCCACCAAGCTAAGCCATAATCATTTTAGCTTAAATGTTTTTCAAAGTACATTTTACTAATCTCCCAAGAAGGACTTAGAAAATTCCTAATACTGCACCCATAAGATGCCTAATGTTAAGCAAATACAACCTCCTGGTTAGTCCCTCAAATGGCTTAGTGGGAAAATGGAGCCCTAAGTGACTAAATGAGTGAATGCAATTCACAAGTTGTTGAATAAAAGCCAACTCAATGTTGGAGGACATCTGCCAAAAATGACAATTGGTGGGTGGGAGTAGTTCATCCTGAGCCATTTTGTTCTGACAGTAATGAGGCTAGTCCTGGTTCATGACAATAAAACCATGTCATCTGCATAGAAAAGACTTGTAACTTTCTGTTCCCTATAGCAAAGAGTAATGCATTCAGCTCATCCAAAAATCTTTCAAGTCATAAAATACCCATTAAAGGAAGCAGAGATGGAAGCATATTGCTCTTGTGCTGTAGCTGGAATTGCTATGTGGCTCATCAGGACACTGTTTCTGCTGACTTGGCCCTCATGCTGTGTTGAGGCACAAGTTCTATATGAGCACCTGTGGCAGGGTGGGGATCCATCTTGAGCTCCTGTAGTTTAGCCCATAATTGGTTTCTCTCCATATAATTAGTTTCTCTCCACCAAGTCAAAGGCCAAAATCAGTCATTGCTATTGTAATTCTTATATCGTGCCTGACAAATTTTTGCACAAGTGGTATAGAAAGGTCAATAATGTGGGATAAATGTGTTGAAAAACCCAGGGACTCCTCATACAAAATATAAGCTTGAGAAATGCAACTTGCAATTCGTAAGAGGGAAGTTGGCAGATAATTTAGCTGGAATGTGAAGTAAACCAGTGGGTCTATCATTTGGAGAGAAATGGAAGGTGATTCTTTTACAAAGTAGGATAATCTACCCTTTAGATCCACCCTTAACATATGGAGTTAAGAAGAGGAAACAAACTTGGCCACTGCACACTTGAAATGTGGCAAATCCAAAGCGAGGTGTGCCGTAAGTGTAAAATACACAGGAGTTCAAGGTAATACAAAGAAAGAATACAAAACAACTCATTCATAACGATCTTATCATCATTATCATAATTTTATGTTGATCACATGTAGAGATGATAATTTTTGAATATTTGGGGTAAATAGAATACTACATATTATTAAAATTAATGCCATCTTTTTTTTACTTTTTTATTACGACCACTAGAGAATTTGAAATTACTTTCATGCCTCATGGTAACCACTTTCGAGATGACCCTCAGTGATCTCTTCCTCCTGGTCTTCACAGCCTTGTGTAGTCCCTCCCACATTGCCTCAGAGCTATCAGGGTTGGTCTGCATGACACAGAATACTTCTGAAGTGATGACATGGGTGATGGTCCAGTTGTATGTGTCAGCTTGACTGGGCTAAGGAATACCCAGAAAACTGGCAAAACATTATTTCTGAGTATGTCTTTGAGGGTATTTCCAAAAGAGGTTAGCATTTGAATCAGTAGACTGAGGAAAGAAGATGGCCTTCACCAGTGAGGGCAGGCATCATCCAATCCACTGAGTGCCCAAATAGACCAAAAAGATAAAGGAATGGCAAACTTGTTTTCTCTCTCTCTCTCCCTCTCTCCCTCTCTACCCCCACCCCCACCCTGGCCCA
>NW_012114855.1:361611-366306 GCF_000951035.1 Colobus angolensis palliatus | reverse complement strand
AGACATGGTCTCTGTCGCCTAGGCTGGCATACAGTGGCACAATCACGGCTCACTGAAGCCTCGACTTCCTGAACTCAACCCATCCTCCTGCCTCAACCTCCCCAGTAGCTAGGACTACAGAAGCGTGCCACCGTGCCTGGCTAATTTTTCTCTATTTTTTGTAGAAGTGGGGTCTCACTATGTTGCCCAGGCTGCTCTTGAACTCCTGGGCTCAAGTGATCCTCCCACCTTGGCCTCCCAAAGTGCTGGGATTACAGGGATGAGCCACTGTGCCCAGCTTTGTGAATATTCTCCCTGGGTGATTCTAAGCTGCAGAATCACCTAGCTGGGGCCTTGGGAGCCACCACCCTGAGTGAGCATGAGATGGGAGACACATGCCCTCCATCAGTCCTTTCTCTGGGTCTCTCATCTCACCACCATGAGTCTAAGTCAACAGATTACACATGAACCCTATGTCCCATCTAGGACTTATCTGAAGAAACAGCAATTTCTTCCAACTCTAGAGAAGAAAAACTTGCCAGCTGGGATTTCCCCAGAGCCAATGCACACATCTCAGTAAGGTACTTACCTAAGGGACTTCCTGGAGTACTATAATTCTAACGTTCATAACCTTGAGTCACATCCTTGAAAACGAATCTCCAACAAGATGCAATATGACTATATGGCAAGATTTAGGTTTTATATCAATTATTGTGCCACTTCCAAACTCCTTTTCACACAGCTAACAGTGGCCACAGTTTAAGAATTGTTTTACTTGTTTGTTCATTTGTTTTGGGTTTTTCTCTGAAATTATTTATCAAACTAAGAATGAAGGACAAAATCCACATTTAATCAAATCAAAATGAACTAAAAGCCAGTTTTAATTTTCCGGCAACCCCACCAACAGTGGTAATGGAGTATCCCCAAGGTGTCTCTCAGCATTTCAAGAGATTCTCAGAAAAGCAATTTCCAGCAATTTGCAAGTTCCATTCCCCTTTTCTCAACAGCCCCATCTTTTGAGATGCAACCATGAATTAATAGCCTTAAGCACAGCAATACCAAGGGTTAAGATGGGAGACATATTATTACTTTGTCTCTGGGTGAAAATCAGCATCCTAAATTTAGTAATAAATAAGAAAGGCTAACTGTAATACAATTTACAACACTGACTCCTTCAAACTACTTACCATAATTTGTAACTATTATATCACTTCTCTATTTGTTTATCATTAGTGTCCTCTCTGATCTATGACCACATCAGGGCAGGAGCCATGTCCGTCTGGTTCAATATATCTCTCCTACTTAGTGTAGCGTCTGACACATAGTAGGCGCCAAATGAATGTTCGCTGAATGAAGGATTGAGTGGATAATTTCCCCGGATTCATGCCATGTACTAATGCTTAGTGCTTTATAAATCCATTGGTGAAAGTTTGTCTGCTCAGCTTGACACATCTGTTCATAAGGAGATGATCTATGGTAAATTAGTTCTACTCCAGAGCAGTTTAAGTGGAACCCTGAAAATCCTACACCAACCCTAACATTCTGTTCTTCAGACATTATGACTAACTTGAAATATGTGATATAAATGGAGGTTTTTAACCATCTTACACAACTCAAGGTCCAAGCAGGCTGAACATAACCACCTAGAGGGATGTGAGTCCACTTAGAGTCAAGTCCAGACTCTCTGGTTACTAAACCCTGAAAGGGTTTTGTTCTACATTCTATGTTGTGCTCTGAGCACTGCACTTCTCTCCAGGATCTGCCCAGCCTGCGGGGAGGAACCAGATCTCATTCCCAAGGAAGGGGGCTTAGAACTCAGTAGGCTATGAGAGGGCTTCAAATGTTCTCAACAAAATCTGGGGTGAAAAAGAATCAGTCAAACGTGAGCTCAGAATGGCAGACTAAAGTATCTTGGTTTCCCTAGGAAGCCATGTCAAATGCAGGTCTCAAGGGCAAATAAATAATACAAGGACTAAGGGTCCACTGTGAACTACTGATCCTCTCACCAGACCATCCTCATGATAGGCTATCTTCCTTTCATTGTCCCTGATCTCTCAGCACATAGGATCTAGCCCTCTTCTGCTCGGGAAGCTGTATCACATAATCTCAGATACACACAGAGGGTTAATCCCTGGAAAAAAAATGTTCTAGAGGGAAGTAGTAGAGAGTAGGAACCCTAAAGGCCTCAAATCTCTCAACAACCAACCCGCTGAGATCTTCACAGAGATGCTTCTTTGAAAGCTCTTTCTTAAAACTTAGGATGGAAAAATAATTCAGAAAACAGGTGTGGAGTGGTGGAAAGAGCTTGAGATTGGGCGACAGAAAGATCGAGTTAAAGCTGGGACTCTGCCTCCTGCTAGGAGATAATGGAGAGACTTTGAGGGATTCACTTGCCTCACTGGGCTTCAGTTTCTTTAACTGTGCAAGAGGGATTGTAACTCCCACTTCCAATGGAAGCTGTGAGTGTCAAATGCCATAATACAATGGGCTTAGGACATAGTCCAACTGTAAACAAATGTGAAGGCATGCTGTAGAATAAATAGAGGGGAGACGCTCAAGAAGGGGATTTTCCTTCCTTCTCTTCTTCCTTTCTACCTTCTCCCATGAACTTCAGGAGGGTAATTAGTCCATGTCTCCCATTGCTCAGGAAGCGCTAATGCCCCACACATGCAGCCACATGCCTTTTCTGGCACCATCTTCTGAAAAGAAAAACCATTTTGTCTGTCACACACACCTTGAAGCAGATACCATTGGTCGCATCCCCCAAACAGCAATTACCTGTCTTCTTCTGGCTGACAAACCCCAATTTTTCCCAGGAACTAAGCTCCAGAGAGTGGTAAGGGAAGCTATCCCACTGCGTAGTCCAAGGGAGCAAATGCTGAGTAACTCAACTTGTAATGGTAATTGCATTATATCTGCCAGCAACCGGTTTAAGTGGGCACATGTGACACAATCCTAGCCAACGGGAAACAAAGGGAATTTGCTAGAAGACTTCTAGGAAACGTTTTTCTCTATGATTAGAAACAGTGAGAACAAAATGAATAAAATACCTAGCAATACAGCTAACCATGGAGGTTAAAAATCCCTACAATGAGAATTAAAAAACACCGCTCAAAAAAATGAAAGATAACACAAATGAAAAACCGTGAATGCTCATGGATAGGAAGAACCAATATTATTAAAATGGCCATACTACTCAAAGCAATTTACAGATTCAATGCTATTTCTATCAAACTACCAATGACATTCTTCACAGAATTAGAAAAAACTATTTTAAAATTCATATGGAATCAAAAGAGAGCTCAAATAGCCAGGGCAATTCTAAGCAAAAGTAACAAAACTGGAGGCATCACACTACCCAACTTCAAACTATACTACAAGGCTACAGTAGCCAAAACAGCATGGTACTGGTACAAATACAGACCCATAGACCAGTGGAATAGAACAGAGAGCCTAGAAATACAACTGTACACCTAGAGCCATCTGATCTTCAACAAAGCCAACAAAACAGCCAGTGGGTAAAGGACTTCCTATTCAATAAATGGTGTTATGGGATCCTTAGGGTGTCACTTTGCCAGCTGGAAACTGCTGGGCCCACTTGGCCTGGCAGGTTGTGCTCAGCTTGCACTACCGGCCTGGATTCTATGCTTGCCAAGGGCAAGCGGAACAGTGAGGGCTGTGTCAGCAAGCAAGCATGGGCTCTGTCCCATGTGCACAGCCAGGCACACTGGCTGTGGCGAGGCAGGCAGCTCTAGGTGCTGGCATGGGTGCCAGCTCCCTGTAAGGCTGTGGCTGGACGAGGTGTCCTGGAAGTAGCTTTCACAGCTGGCACCAGGTAATGTGGTGGCACCCAGAAGCTTGGAGACACCAGGAACCTCAGAGCCCCAAAGAGGGTGTCACAGCCCTGGCTCAGGGAGCTCCTAGGTCCAGGCTCCCCAAATGTCCACAGCTCTTCTCTCCTCGTCACCTGCAACGTGGTGAGCAAGGGGCACGTTTCAACCCATTTGTGTTACAGTTCTTTCAGCCCCGCCATTCACCAGGTCCAGAGTTCTTGTCCCATTCCCAGAATGAATGAGGCATGTGCACAAGTGGAGGGTGAGCAGTGTGAAGAGGAGCTTTACTGAGCCGTAGAGTAGCTCAGCAGAGACTTGCAGTTGGTAGCTCCTCTCTGCAGCCAGGATGTTCTGATGAGTGTTCAGCTGTCAGCAGAGAGGAGACCCTGGAGTGGGTAGCTTCTCTCTGCAGCTGGTTGTCCCATCTTCTCTGTAAATCTGACTTAGTCTGGGGGTTTTATGGACTTCAAAGGGGAGAGAGTTCATGTTGATTGGTTCACGAGTGGACCCAGAAAAAACACAAGTTCCCAATCTGGTTAACAGGGCTGGCAGCCCAGTCCCTAGGCTTCAGGGCTTCCCCAGCTTGAAGGTGAGGCTTCACCAGAGACTCGCCCCTTTCTGCTCAGAAGTCTGTCTGCCTCCTGCTGCTGTTCATGGCACTCATGCTGTTGGTGCTGAGGGGTGCCTGCAGGCCAGCACTGAGCTATCCTCAGCCCCTCCTCGGCTTCCCTCCCATGCTCATTAGCATTCAAAATCCAGAGCAGGCCAAGGCGGCATGGGGCTGGCATGTCAGCACTGTCCCCAGCATGCACATACCCAGCCAGGTTGCAAGAGCACCCTGGCTTGTCCTGAGCTTTTCTCTGAGATTAGAGCAGTAACCAGG
>NW_012114855.1:358794-359224 GCF_000951035.1 Colobus angolensis palliatus | reverse complement strand
GATAAAACCAGTGCAATGGATGCAGCACAATTCACAATAGCTAAGATCTGCAAGCAACCAGGTGTCCATCAATGGATGATAGACAAAGAAAATGTGGTGTATATATACACAACAGAATACTATTCAGCCTTGAAAAGAAGGAAATCCAGTAGGACAATGATAATTAACAAGAATTTATTTTATATTTCAAAATAGTTAGAAAAGAAGATTTAGAATATTTTCAGCACAAAGAAATGATAAATGTTTGAGGTAATGGATATTCCAATTACCCTGATTTTATTATTATGCATTGTATGCATGTATCAAAATATCACATGCATGCTGTAAATATATACAACTATCATGTATCAATAAAAATTAATTAATTAAAATTCACATTTTTAAAAAAGGAAATCTATCATTTGCAACAACAAGGATGAACCTGGATGAC
>NW_012114855.1:351932-355609 GCF_000951035.1 Colobus angolensis palliatus | reverse complement strand
CCCCAGAATGTAAGTCCCTCAGGTCAGGGGCCATATCTCCTTCATCTACATCTCCAGAGTGTTTGGCCCATAGTAGATACTCAAGAAGTATTCATGGAATAAGCACACACGTGAGTAATAAAATAACTGAAGTCAGTAACGTCAGGGTTATGGCTAACCATGGGAGAGAGGGGAGCAAGTGTCCAGGTCTACACCACAGAAGGGTGTTCTGTTAACCTGTTCAGGGGCCAGTCACACCTTGGAAAGAGGCAAAATGAAAGGAAATCAAGCAAGGCGCTGAAAACAACAGGTGTAACTCTGGTGGCAACTTTTCTCTCTGCTGCTCAGTTCTTCACCTGTGAAATGAGAGGGCTGAGCCAGATGGTCTCTGGGGATTACAGCAAAGTGGGAGGAGTGTGAGGTGCAGAGCCAGACTCACCTGGGTTTGAATCTTGCTGCCTTTGGTGGCTAGCTGTGTAGCCCTACACTCATCACTCCACTTCTCTGGGTCTATCTCCTCAGTTGTTCAATGGCATTAATGACACCTAATTGATAAGGCTGTTGAATGGATTCAGTGAAATGGTGAGCATACAGCTGCAGGTCTGAGGCCCAGCAAAGAGAAAGGGCTCCATCGCCTCTCTCTTTTCACCTCTGCCACTTCCACCCCCAAAGATCCTGTCCTAGCCCTTGACCAAGCATCTCAAGTACCCGTCAGAGCTTCCTCTGCCCTGAGTGTAAGGAACCTCGTCCTCCCATCCAACAACCCCTTCCATGGACCAATGCTGGACCTGACTTCTAGGGGACTCTGGCCTCTTCACTGCAAAGGTCACCAAAATAGTTCATTTTTCTCCTGGCACAGGAAAATTCTCCTGTCCAGCCCTAGGAGAGGGATAGGTCTAAGCAGGGTCATGCGACTCCCTCTGGCCACAGAATGTGAGCAGAAGGTCTATCAACCCCTTCTACTTCTGACTCATCAAAATTTCTCCTTTGAACAGAAAACCAAATACTGCATGTTCTCACTTATAGGCGGGAGTTGAACAATGTGAACACATGGACACAGGGAGAGGAACAACACATGCTGGGGCCGGTCAGGGGGTTGGGGGCAAGGGGAGGGACAGCATTAGGACAAATACCTAATGCATGCAGGACTTAAACCTAGATGATGGGGTGATAGGTACAGCAAAGCACCAAGGCACATGTATACCTATGTAACAAATCTGCACATTCTGCGCATGTATCCCAGAACTTAAAGTAAAATTAAAAAAATAATAATTTCTCCTTTGCTGTCTCCCTTTCCCCAGAAAACTTGGAGCCAATGATTGGAGAATGGTGGCATCACTGTTTGAAAGGAATCTGGGTCCCTACATGACTACGTTAGAATGTGATGTGGGTGAGATATTATACGTTCCCCAGATGCTAGGGTTTACTTGTTACTGCAGCACAGCCTAGTCCACCCTAATTAAATCAGACAGCCTGACACTTCCAAGGAGCACAGCTCCTCAAATGGGGCATCTTTACCTGTTCCTTCTCTCGGGATGAGTCCCTCCCTCTCCTGACTCACTCTTCTCAGGGAGTAGAGACCAGCTTTCCCTACCCCCAGCCTCCCACCCCTGCCCTCTATGAAAGATCTATATTCTAACATCCAAATTCACATTCACAGTCTCTTCCAGGGTATCCATCCCTCTTGTACAAATTGGCTCCTCGTGGCCAGCAAGGCATTGTGGAGGTCCCCAAGGGAGGGCTGTGATCAGGCCCTGCCATCATATTTTCTGCACCACCTTGTTTCTGGACCTCAGTTTCCCTACATCAGAAAACCCCGGAATGCTTTTCCTGATCTGATATTTACAAGCCATGGAAAGCACATCTGAGACCAAATGAATGCCTGAGGCTGACAGCCAGCAGACTGCACCTCAGCCCAGCCTCCCCCACACAGGACCATAGGCTCTCCTGGCTGAGTAAACATGTTTTATTGGGCCTGGGTACACTTCCTGGCCATTCTGCTCCCACCTTCCCTTCCCCTGCTCTGGCCAGTTCCCCAGCACAGCTCCTCCCTGGGGCCGCCAATACCTGTCCTTCAGATCCCCACTGCCTCCTGCCACTTTCCTACCCTGACACCTGCATCCCCAGCCTTAAGAGGCGTGGAGAGTTTCTTCTCTTATCAGCCTGTTTTACTACCCCCTCCTCCTTGGTTACACAGTAAGTTGGAGCAAAATTCCTGGCAAGGACAGATCAACAACTGTCAGCTCCCAGTCGGAGAGAAAGGGCCTCTTCAGTTCTGTCTCAGGAGACTGGGAGAAGCAGCAGGAAGGACCCCATAAGGAAGGGAGAGGTACCCTGGGTCAGGTGCCTGTGGAGAGAGTGCTTCACATGTGAAGTGAGGTCAGGAAAAATAGAATAGAAAAAAACCAGGGCCAGCCCAGAGACACCTGAGAAGAATCAGACTCACAGCTCAGCCCAGCCCTGGCACAGAGAAGAGACAGGCCTGGCAGCACCCAGGGACCCCCTTTCCTCAGCCTCCACCTGCAGGACAGCAGGAGCACTGATGCACTGAAGGTATGTTCTGGAGTCTGGACGGAGCAGAACTGAAGGAAGTGAAGATGGGTGTCTGGGAACACCGCTCAAGCTGCAGTAAAGCCCAGGACTGAATTGGCCGCCTGAGGCCAAGGGTGGCACTCCAGCCTCCCAGAGGCTGGCTAGAGCCACAGGAAAGGGCCAGAAGCCAGAGAAAGGGCAAAGGTGGACGCCCTGCCTCCATACCTCCTCTGGAGACTGACCTCCTCTTTCCTGTGCCTTACTGTTTCTCCCTCTTCTCTTTGTTCGCCACTGGGCAGTGACCTCAGGGATCCTGGCCTAAGCTGGTGATTGTGCAGGCAATGCGTCCGAGAAGACCCTTCTCTGGAAGGTTGAACCCCAATTCAGCCATGGTGACTCCTTTGACATCAAACTGGTAAGGGCTGTGAGCTGTAGGCACAGGATACCCCTCCTTCCAGCTCTTCTGTTGTCATCTGCCCATGGAAATCCCTGCAGACGGGAAATCCTGCTTGGATCATCTAACTGCAGCCTCTCTGTTCTTCACCTCCACGCACCCTCTTGACCCCAGGAGGTTCAGGGGAGGAAGTACGCCACTCTCCACTGGCACCCTCCTTTGCCTACACAGAGTCACCCCTGAGCCCCTCAATGTGTGCTGAGGTGGGCCCTGCTCTCTGCGGGGGTATGGAGAGAAATAGCTTGGGGTGCTCTGAGGCCCCAAAGAAGCTGGGCCTGTCCTTCTCCATCGAGGCGATCCTAAAGAGGCCTGCCAGGAGAAATGACGTGGACAGACCAGAGGGGCCAGGCGGAGAGGGCCCCAGAGAAGCTGTGGCCTCAGGCTCTGGGCTAGAAAAGCCTCCACAGGACCAGTCCCAGGGTAAGTGTCTTCTGATCATTTCTTTCTGTTTCCTGGTCTCCAAGACCCAGCTGGGCTCAGGCAGAGAAAACGTTTTTCTGTCCATATCAACTGGATAGAGGACTCTAAAATTCAGAGCAAGACCTGGCTCTGGGCTGGTTTCCTGATACACCTTTCAATCTAACCCAAAACTGTGGTTTTTCAGCTGCAGACACCAAAGCTCAGTTAGTTGCAGAATGCAGGGACCTGGGGCTTGTTACTGTAACCAGGCCCCGGCTAAGAATGCTAGTTACCGTTTATTCGGTATTAACAA
>NW_012114855.1:345782-350997 GCF_000951035.1 Colobus angolensis palliatus | reverse complement strand
TGTATAAATCTATGATCACCCCGTGTCATGAGAGAGAGGTCTTGCCTTTCCTACCAGAGCAGCTTCCCTTCCCCTAGCCTGATGACGGCAGGCTTCAGAAAGGAAGCCACTCTTTCTAGGCCTCCACGGAAGATTCTGGCATGTTCCGTGTCAGCTATCCATCTGGTCCCAGAACGGATCCCAGTAAGTGCCGACCAGACTAGCGGTGGTGACATCGGATGGTGTTTTATGACTTCCACAGCACTTTTGTGGCCATTTTCCCATCTCATTGTCACACTTGGGAGCCCATCTTACAGATGATGAAACCAAGAAGAGAAGATAAATCCCCCACAAAAACTATGTGAGTAATGAGCACTAGAATTGCACCCTGGTGGCCTGAGACCATCTACTCTAGATTATTCCTGAACATAGTTTAAATCCATCCATCTCCCACTATGCTGAAATTCAGCATTTCTGGAAGCTTGGAGAGAGTCCCACTGGCAGCTCTCAAGATGACTTTGGTGGGTATATAAAGACGATCTAGCTCAATAGTCCTGTAATTACTTCTACACTAACCTTGTATTTATGATGAAAGACACTGCTATCCACGTATGGTCATGATATAAGGTATTATTTTAAAATACATTTATTATTTGAGTCAAACAAAAAAGTCTATTTGGGAAAATGCTAAACAAATAATACAGATGGGATCCGAACATGCCAGAAACTATACAAAAGAAATGCAGAAATTGCAAATGAGCTGGAGTCTGTGAAACACACTGGGTGAGGAGGGCAGGGATTCAGGAAACCTGCCCTCTAAGCCCAGATCTGGCCCCAGTGCACAAGAGGACCTCAGGCCAGTCACTTCCCTCTCTGGCCTCCATCTCCCCACCTGTAACGTGAAAGGGCAGGGCTAGAATACTCATAAGGTCTCTCCCAGCTCTGACATGCCATGACCAATTTAACAGCAAATTAGTTGCTGAAAAAACTTGGAAGATTCCCTCGTGGTGATTTTCCACCGTACAATCTTTCTCCCCGTGGAAGGGATGGTCTTGATCCCAGGCAGGGCAGGAGCAGAGAGACTGGAAGGCCTCTCCCTACCCTCACAGAAGCCCTCATGCCCAGCCCTGTGCTTATTGCTGCTGGCTGATGCTTCTCTACTTCCCTGTTTTATGTGCCTCCTCTTGTGCAGGACCCCTCAGCAGAGAACAACAGGACCAGAAATAGCAACACCTTCTCCTTCCCCAAGAATAATGGTAGAGGAATAAGTTCCCCTTTGTCTCCACTTAACGTTTAAAAGGCTTCCTAGACTGGCTCACAGACAACCCTTGCCATCTCACCTAGGGAGCTATTAAAATGCAGCCTGTCAGGCGCAGCACCCAAGACTCTGACTCTAAGTCAAAAGGCCCAGGAATCTGCATTCTAACACGCTCTCCCAAATGATTCTGATGTTGGTGGCCCAAGGAAGTGGTCCTTTGAGGAAGCTGAGACTCAAAAAGGTAAAGTGGTTTGTTCCAAGCTACAGAGCCAGTACATGCGAGAGATGGGATCAGGCTAGTTATCTGGGCTCCAAGGCTAGTGTAGTGCTCTACTGTCCTCATTTCTCATGGCAGGGACAAAGGTCCCCCCTGACATCTTCCCACTCCTGCAGGGACCTTCATGATCTATAGGTTGGACGCTCCCAGGTCTTAAAAGTCAATGGGAAAATCCAAGACGACCTCTCTATCTGAAAAGATTCTACACCGAGCCTCCTGCTCTCTCTCCTCCAAGGAGAGAGAAGCCCTCCAAAACCCAGGACCCTCCAAAGTTAAGGGAGACCCATTCAGGAGGAAGCCTCTTTATACTGAAAGCTCAGACCCTGGGAAGAAAGAGAGAGAGACCATCTTTGCACCTCTACCACTGATAATCCTCTGTGGGGAAATCATGGGCCACAGGGGAAAGGTGATGGAAAATTGACAAGGAAGAGAGACCACCCCAGTGGGTAAACCAGTATGGATTGCCTGGCCTCTGGGGAACCCAGGGATCTTCCCTTGCCTGCTCACCAGCTATTCATTCAGTGAATAACCACTGAGTGCTTACTCTGGGCCAGGCTGGGGGCTGGGAAGGTGAAGGTGAATAAAACAAGATGCAGTGACTACTCACCTAGAGGGGCATGGAAGTCCCTGGCAGTGCCACCCTGGGGCAGTGCTGACTTCTGCCCATCTTGTCTGGTGGAGCTGGCTAGGGGCATGGTAGAATTCTTGGCATTTTAGAAGCATCCTGTAGCAAGGGATAGCAATACTTTCTGCAAAGGAACAGATGGTAATTTTAAGCTTTGATGGTCAGATGGTCTCTATCACAATTACACAACTCTTCTGTCGCAGCTGAAACTCATCTGTAGACAATGTGTAAATAAATGGGCAGGCTTATTTCCAATAAAACTTTATATACAAAAACAGGGGTCAGTCGGGCCAGATTTGGCCCTCATGCTGCAGTTCGTCAAGGGCCTGCCCCTGACATATTAGTGTGGCACTCAAAGTCCTTCCCAGACTGGCCTTGTTCATCCCAGGCTCACCTCCCATCAAACCCTCCCCAGCCCTGTCTATCCTCGAGGTGCAGGCAACTCCTCTTCAAATTCCAAACCTTTCTTGCCCTTGAAATGCTTTGGTGTCTTTGCCATTTAGAAGCCACTGCTCCTCCTGCCACCTCTTCCTCTTCTTTCCCCTCTTCCTCCCTGTCTGTATTAATTTTCCATGGCTGTTGTAACAAATTACCACAACCTGAGTGGCTCAAAACACAGAAATATATTCTCTTACCATTCAGAAATCCAGAAGTCTGAAATCCAGGTGTTGGCAGAGATAGCTCCTTCTGGAGGCTCCAAGGGAAAATCTGATCCATGCCTCTCTCGTAGTTTCTGGGGGTTCCAGCAACCCTTATCCTTCTTTGACTTGTAGACACATCACTCCACTTTGCCTCCATCTTCTCACAGCCTTGCCGTGTGTGTGTGTGTGTGTGTGTGTGTGAGATGTCCCTTTCTCTTATAAGGACACCTGTCATTGGATTTAGGGCCCACCCTAAATCTGTGATGATCTTATGCCCAGAACCTTAATTATATCTACAAAGACTCTATTTACAAAAAAAAAAAAAATTAGCAATTCCCAGGGGTTAGGACTTAGACATATCCTTTTGGGGGTCACTATTCTGCCCATTCTGCCCATTACACTTTCCATCACTTCTTTGTCCCCTCATATTCCTCTTTCTCCTTTTCCTTCCCTGTTCCTCACCTCTTTCTCCTCTCCTCCTCCTTCTCTTCTCCCTCTTTTCCCTAGCCCTCCTCCTCCCCTGAACTACCTGAAATCAAAGACAGCTGCTCTGCTATGGGAACTGGGAGAGGCAGCCCTGGTTTGAGGCTGTGATTAAGGCCTGTGTGTATCTCATCACCTGGTGATTAACAGCTCTGGCTCTTACCCAGGTAGATCCAAGAGCTCCCATCAGAGCAGACGAGAATAGGGCAAAAGGACGTGGAGTTAAAACTGGGCACTTTCCCAAGAGAAGGTCTTCCTCCAATGTACTCCATCTCTCAGTTCCTGACACCAGAGCTATGGGAGACCTTCCTACAGGGATACCGGGAGACTTGTTCTAGAATGGAGAACCTGACTCAGTCTCAGGCCCTGGGGGGTCACAAGAACGTACATGGCATGGCCCCTACCTGCAAAAAGAGTACTGTATTAGTGTGGGGTCTCCCAAAAAAGCAGACCCTAAGGAAAGGATCTGAGCACAAGTAGTTGATATGGGACACGCAAGGAAGTAGTGAAATAATACAAGGAAGGGGAGGCAATGAATAAAGGGTATGTTATTAAGCCAGTGGCCCCTATGGGTAATTGAAGCTCAAATCCTTTGGGAAATGGAGCAAACATACTCCCCAGAATTATCCAAGGATTTGATCCCTAAAGACAAACGCTGGCAGTAAGAAGCAGATACGGAGCACAGAAAGGCCTAGGTGATACAAGCCAGCCATGGACAACATCAACTATAATCATAAGGCCCAGAATGTCAGAGCTAGAAGAAATCCAAATGGGCAGAGGAGGAGGCTTAAAACCTTGGCTATAATTTAAGTTTGATTTATCCATTGTATTCTTTATCCAGACACGCAACAAATAGCCACTGAATATCTACTGAGTGCCAGGCATACCTATTGCACAACATATCATCCCAAAACTTAGTGGCTTAAAATAATAAATATTTATTATCTCACTCAGTTTTGTGGATCAGGAATTTGGGAGCAACTTAACTGGGTGGTTCTGGCTCAGGGTCCCTCGTAAGATTGCAGTAAAGATGTTATTTGGGGTTGCAGTCATCTGGAGGCTGGACTGGAATAAAAGATTTATGTCCACGGTGGTTCACTCACATGGCTGGTGAGTTGGTAACAGCCACTGGTGGGAGGACCCAGTTCTTCCCTATATAGGAACCTCCACATGCTGCTTGAGTGTCCTCACAAAATGGCAGATAGCCTTTCTCAAAGTAAACAATCCTAGAGGGACAGCCAAGTGGAAGCAGTTTCCTTTTAGGACTTAGCCTGAGAAATCACATCGCATCACTTTCACTGCATTTCATTCATTAGAAATGAGTTCACCAAGTTGGGCCCACGTAAAGAGAATTTGAAAGAAGTGTCCATGAAGTTGCAAACCCCTCTGACAGCCACTACGGTACTGAACTGGGCACTGGAGATGGTGTAGAGCATCACAAAACCTTTTTGGCTGGTTTTGTGGAAGATGATTTTTCCATGGACAATGGGTGGGGAAATGGTTTCAGGATGATTCCAGCACATAACATTTATTGTGCACTTTATTTCTATTATTATTACATACTCACCATAATGTAGAATCAATGGGAGCCCTGAGTTTATTTTTCCTATGAGAATCTAATGCTGCCACTGATCTGACAGCAGGTTAGACAAATAACCACCAAATAATCACAAATGAAAGTACAATTACAATTGTGACAAGTGCTGGAGAGATGGTGACATGGTACTCCAAGGGACTATTCCATGGGAGGTTGGTCTGTAGGGAGGTCAGAAAATGCTTCCCAGAGAAGTTATGGTTGGTCTGTAATCTGAAGACTGAGTAGGGTGGAAGGGAGGGCATTCCACATGGAGGGAGCCCCAAGGGCAAGAGCCTATTAATAGATGATGCCCAAGGATACAATTTGAGGTCTAGGAGCCAGAAAGGAGCCAACCCACACGGCCTTGTAGGCTACA
>NW_012114855.1:330931-345732 GCF_000951035.1 Colobus angolensis palliatus | reverse complement strand
TGGGAGCAACTTAACTGGGTGGTTCTGGCTCAGGGTCCCTCGTAAGATTGCAGTAAAGATGTTATTTGGGGTTGCAGTCATCTGGAGGCTGGACTGGAATAAAAGATTTATGTCCACGGTGGTTCACTCACATGGCTGGTGAGTTGGTAACAGCCACTGGTGGGAGGACCCAGTTCTTCCCTATATAGGAACCTCCACATGCTGCTTGAGTGTCCTCACAAAATGGCAGATAGCCTTTCTCAAAGTAAACAATCCTAGAGGGACAGCCAAGTGGAAGCAGTTTCCTTTTAGGACTTAGCCTGAGAAATCACATCGCATCACTTTCACTGCATTTCATTCATTAGAAATGAGTTCACCAAGTTGGGCCCACGTAAAGAGAATTTGAAAGAAGTGTCCATGAAGTTGCAAACCCCTCTGACAGCCACTACGGTACTGAACTGGGCACTGGAGATGGTGTAGAGCATCACAAAACCTTTTTGGCTGGTTTTGTGGAAGATGATTTTTCCATGGACAATGGGTGGGGAAATGGTTTCAGGATGATTCCAGCACATAACATTTATTGTGCACTTTATTTCTATTATTATTACATACTCACCATAATGTAGAATCAATGGGAGCCCTGAGTTTATTTTTCCTATGAGAATCTAATGCTGCCACTGATCTGACAGCAGGTTAGACAAATAACCACCAAATAATCACAAATGAAAGTACAATTACAATTGTGACAAGTGCTGGAGAGATGGTGACATGGTACTCCAAGGGACTATTCCATGGGAGGTTGGTCTGTAGGGAGGTCAGAAAATGCTTCCCAGAGAAGTTATGGTTGGTCTGTAATCTGAAGACTGAGTAGGGTGGAAGGGAGGGCATTCCACATGGAGGGAGCCCCAAGGGCAAGAGCCTATTAATAGATGATGCCCAAGGATACAATTTGAGGTCTAGGAGCCAGAAAGGAGCCAACCCACACGGCCTTGTAGGCTACAGTAGAGATTTTTATTTTTGCTTTGTATTCCTAGGGGAAATGAAGAATCATTTTCAGATTTTAGGCAAAAAAAGTGTACAATGATCAGTATTAATGAGAGTTATTTGGTTACAATTGACAAAAATTATCTTAGGTTAGCTAAAATGGAGAGGGACGTGTATTGCCTTGGAGGAAATTAAGAAATCAGTTCCCAGACTAAGCCACGTGAAGGGCAGAATGATAAGTAACCTTCAGCTGTGATGGGATGCAGACCCAATAATGTCATCAAGTCTCTGCAGCTGTTTCTCTCTGCATGTGAGCTCACCTCTTTCTTGCTGCTAATTGGCATTCTCCTAATAGCTTCCAATAGTTCCAAGAGTTAGATCAGTCTCCAGTGATGTCCTCAAGCCCTCTAAAATCCCATGTTCAAAAGCCCCAGAGGAGGGACACCCATTGGCCGAGCTTAAGTGAGATGTCCACCTCCAAACCAGTCAACTGAGACCAGAGGGTGTGGCTGGAGGAGTTGTGTGTGCTTGGGACTTGTCTGGAGTCTTCATCTTGCTCTTCTCCTTCTACTTCACTGTTCCATGCTGGGATGATGGTTCCTTATTTCAGTACCCTTAGAACCCTTTGTACATCATTTTAGACTCCATATATGGAAACCTCAAGTTTCTTTATCAATGGTGTGTTGCTGAAGAGGTTTCCTCCCCACTCCTTGTAAGGAGGCAGTTGTTAATAATTTGTCGGCCAGAAATGTCTCTTCCTCCTGTTTGAAAGCCCTGTGGCTTTGTATATCTCTAATCTGGGCACTCAGCACATTTGCCACCTTGGTCGGCCTTCCGTAGGTATTTAAGCAAAGAGAACAATTAAATTCCTCCTCAGTTCTTGGTAAGAAGGGTAACTAAATATGGATTTCCCCATTGAACAGGAACAAGTTCTAGGACACTTCCTGTGTCACACCTTGAAACATCCCCTGACTGCACAGCTTGTGTTGTCTGATTATTCCCCTGCATCAACATATTATAGATTGGAGAGGAAGTGGAGAGGGTCTGAAACATAAACACACACTCATACACACACACACATGCACACATGCACACATGCAACACATACACACATGCACACAACTTCCCAGCAAGGAAGAGAGTTAGAACTGTTGAAATATTATAGCGCACATGAAATCAACCCATTGCTACCCTGTCCCAATAATCTGTGCCCATGCTTCATGTTTTAGTCTCACCAGACCTAAGCACATTGTCATTAGTCACATTGTCATAGCACAAATATGATATACAAACCTAACAAAGTGCTTTAAAACACAGAAGAGGAAATAATGAACCCTGCATAACACCATCAGAGACAGCCCTTCAGAGAAGAAGTGGCTTTTGAGATGGAGTCAGGCAGAGAAAGGGAGAGGACATTCCAGGAAGAGGAAAGCCTGTGAAGCAGCACCCAAGAGGTATAAAAAGGAATAATCCTTGAGAAACAACAAAATCGAGTAGCTGGAGTCTAAAATTCATGGCGCACAGTCACAAGAGATGAAAGAAGTAAGGTAGATGGAAGGTCAAGTGTGTCAAGCCAAGAACTTTGGCCTTTATATGTGTATATCAGCATTTTTTAAGCCTTAGATTTTAAAATGTTTTGGGAACTTCAGGCTTTCATTGAGATGCATGACCAGAGCTGCCTTGGATGAAGGGAAGATGGAGTAGGCCCCACACACGCTACAATAAAGGAGCTCTACTGCTGTTTGTTTTGTAGGATTTCCTTATAATTTCATTTAAACAAAGGGTACAGTTGCTTTAAAATAAAAAAGGAAGAAAGAAAAAATAATTTAAATACATAAGTAAAAAGTATGGGTGAGTGTGGGTGTGTGTGGGTGTGTGGTGGGGGAGTACATATGCTAAAATTCCTACATACAAAATATTATGAAAGTGAGACCACAGGTGTGGAAGATGCAAGCCTCACACTGCCTAGAGAGTGCTAAGCCAGTCACCCCTGGGAGTGGCCCTCCCTTTCTGGTGAGTTTTGCAAGGGTCTCCTCCTAATTGTTCCAGTGATTTCTTTATTCTCATCTCTTTCCACCTTGCTGTTTTATTTCGTTATTTATTTACACAAGAAGTTCCTGTGTATTACAGAAAAATAGAAAATACAGATTAAAAGGCAAAAGAAATGTAACTATAATTCTACCATCTCACCATCTAGTAATAATCACTACAGATATTTTGACTGATTGACTCACAGAGACTCATAGAAAAAAAAATGTTTACAAATATGGAAGCTAGTTTGTTGTAAGCTGAAATTTCACACTCTTAAATTTAAAAAAAAAACTACTGTGTTTCAACTAGGAGATTCACAACATACCTTAGAAAGAAATATTTGATTTATTTGAGCTTTGACGGATGAGTAGGAGTTCGCTAGGCAAAGGAGGAGGACAAGGCATTCCAGACTCAGGGAGCACAGAACAAGGGCCTGGAAAATAAAAGTGCATAGCTGATTTGGGGAATGTGGAAATGGTCAGGTGGGACTAAAATTATAGAAATGACAATTGAGGGAAAGCAGATGATACTAGAAAGATGGAATGGGAAAGGCCTTGAATGCCATGCTAAGAAGCTTGCCTTGTTCCCTGTGGGCACAGGGAGCCCAAGAAAGTCTGTGGCCTGACTAGGGAAATGAGGCCAGCACAGGTCAGCCATGGGGAGACTCCTGCCCTGCACCCCACCTTCGTGTGTCAGGAGGTGTCCCCTACAGGAGGGCTGCAAAGAGGGCCCTGGGTGTCCTCCATGGTGAACCCACTGTTTTCAGAAGACAAGGGTGAGGCCTGTTTCCAGAGACTGCCCAGCGGCAATGTCCCCGGGGCCTTTAGCTGCGCAACTAGGACCAATTAGCAGACCCCAGAGAAGAAGCAATCAGGGGAGGGCGCCGAGCGTGGAGAAACATCAGTTTATAATTAGGTGGCCTACTCACCTGTGTAAATTGTGTATTTCTTATGATCGATGTGCTAAATGGCTCAGTTTTAATTAAGTTCTGCTGACTCATTCTCTTCGAAGACCTATTAAAGTGTGAGTCACAGCTTGTACCATTAACAATGGGGACAGGAGCAACTTGAAAAGGGTGGCAGTTCCCTGCTGCCTCCACCCCCTCCACTGTTGTCCCCATGTGCCCACTCCCCAGGTAGGCTGGGCTGGGACCACCTGCTTCTCGGCTTCTCTGCCCAGAACCTGGTAGGGAGATGCTGGGCTGGATGGGAACTGAAGGGTTTTCTGACTCCTGATCCAGTGCTCCTTCCAGGATGATCCATGCTGCCTCAGAAGTGTCCCCTCTTATCAGGGACCCAGAACACCCTGGTTTCTCCTGGTGATTGAGAATCCTATCCTATGCATGGGCCAGGGCCATCAATGAGCTTGTATTTTCCAGCCTCTTGCCTAACGAGTTTCCAAAATTCTACACACTGAACTGCATTCTACCTTCTCTGTTCCATATTATGCTGTTCTGCCTTCTCCCACCTTATTCCCTTATTCGTAATTCTCTGTGGTCTGTAACCCAAGCATCAGCCTTCCTGGTGCCCTCACAGTCTCCTCTTTTCCTGCAGGAAAGTTGAAGTGCTGACCTTCATCATTCCTGAGCTGCCCCCTTGGACACTGCCTTTTACACTCCCACACTGCTTTGTGGGCCATAATTAGGGGACTCTGCTCTGACTCATCGCCCAGAGCTCCTGGGCACCATCCTCTCCCCTGGTCATCCTCCATCTCCCCAGGCACCAGCGGAGATGTGAGTGTGGGGCAGTCCTCTCTTCCTCTCGCCTTCCCTATACTTCCGGTTTTCCCAAAGCCATCAAAGCTGATACTGTACTTTCTTTCCTGGTATACCTGTCAGATACTTTCTTTCTTTCCTGCTGCCTCCATCCCCCTCCACTGTTGTCCCCACATGCCCACTCCCCAGGTAGGCTGGGCTGGGACCACCTGCTTCTTGGCTTCTCTGCCCAGAACCTGGTAGGGAGATGCTGGGCTGGATGGGAACTCAAGGGTTTTCTTACTCCTGATCCAGTTCTTCTTCCAGGTGGGAGATTTCAGTGATCTTTCCTAATTGTTTCAGTGATTTCTTTATTCTCATCTCTTTCCACCCTGCTGTTTTATTTGGTTGTTTATTTACACAAGAAATTCCTGTATATTACAGAAAAATAGAAAATACAGATAAAAAGGTAAAACAAATGTAACTAGAATTCTACTATGTGGCAATTAGAGGAACTTGCAATGCGGGGAGAAACTTAAAATTAGACCCAGAATATGACTTTTCCAAAAATCCAGTGGGAGACCCTCTAAGGCAGCACTGTCCAGCAGAACTTTCTGTGATGATAACAATGTCCTATATCTGCACTATCCAATATCGTAGCTACTAGCCACATGTGGCTATCGAGCGATGGAGGGTATGACTAAGAAACTGAATGTTTGTACTCTATTTAAGTTAAATAGTCACATATAGCTAGGGGCTATCATATTGGACAGTGCAGTTCGAAGGAGTTAAACCCTTCACAAGGTACAACCTCAGATCCTAATCTCATTTCCATGACTCCAGGTTGAAGTCTGCCTCAGATCCTAATCTCATTTCCATGACTCCAGGTTGAAGTCTGCCTCAGATCCTAACCTCATTTCCCTGGCTCCAGGTTGAAGTTTATTTGTCTCTCCCAAAACTGCTCTTGGCCTTCTGGTTGGGTCTTCGCAGTCATACTTCCTCACCAGTATGAATTTTAGGCACCCCTCCTTACTCCGAGACAGGCCACTAAAACTGTGAGACACAGGGACAACACCATCATCACCATCATCATCACCACTCAAAGACAAACATTTATCCTGAGAATGTGTAGTTCAAAGCTAATGAGAAAACATATTTTTCTCACCAGCCTATGACTTGGCAGGCAGCCCCTCCTCCATGAAGTCAGCAGTCAGGTTGTTTTGCAGAGCAGAGTTTAGATCCTTTCCTTCTTCACCCCACCTCTAAATTACCTTCTTCCAGTACTCTTGGGAACAGGAAAAAGCCATCATGTCTTAAAAGCTGCTCCTTTAGTTACACAAATGGAAGCTTTGAAATGTTTATTTTATTATGGATTCTATTCTTAGTCATAAATCCTTGTTCACCTGCGTTTCCTTCTTGGGTAAATGGAGGAGATGGCTTATTTTCATTACGACCCATCTTATGTTTCTACTCCTGTGTTTTCCACATTATTTCATTTCCTGTATTCTGGTTCCACATCCCACATTCTCTCCCACATTTCTATAGTCCCAGGAAGACCTCAACTCCCTGCTGTCCTTGACACCTCAGTTTTCCAGGTCAACCTGGAATCTTCCCTTTTGTAATTTTTTTTTTTTTGGCAGCTTCCTGCAGAACTGTACCATATCATTTACTATCATATAATATGCTGACTGACTGAATGAATGAAGGAGTAAATCCAATACTGTCAGGCATGGCTTGTTCATTTTGTACTCCTGCAGACAGGCCCTCAGTGCCTATTAGCTGCTGGTTACAGAGACAACATTCACTGAGCTCTTGGAATGAATTAACACCTGCGATTTCTCTCTACGTCAATTCTGACTGATTTCAGCTGTATCTCTTAAACACAACACCAGCTCTCAACATAGAATAAATATCTTTTTAAAAAACCACGAAGTTAAAAAGGCAGTGTGCACTTGGGGAGGGAAAGGGGTCGAGAGGGAGAGACAGAGATGAGGCTCTCCTACAGAGCTGGGTCACAGGCCAATAGCTTACTCTAGTGGGGAGTAATGTTCAAAGCCTCACTGCCTGCGACTCCCAAGAAGCTTCCAAGAATCCACAAAAGTGAGCAAAAGTACTTTGAAAGGATAAAAATGGATTAACAACAAAAGTGAGGGGTGGTAGAAAGGATTGAGAACAAAAGCAAACCTGAAATCCCATTTCTACAACTGAGGCAACTGGGCCTGGTGGCTTCCCGGAGAGAAATCTCACTGGCCCTGTCCCTTTCACCAAGTAAACGCATCCTGCAGGCAAGCCTGAGGCAAGGACTTTTGAGCCATTCATCCTCCATCCCAGAGACGGAGGATTATAAATATCAGGGTGGATTTTGCCTTAGTGACCTGATCATTCAACGTCTCTCTCCCCCTCCATTCTACTGATGGGGAGACTGAGGCCCAGAGAATGAATCTAGAATGTGGCACAAGTTGCATAGTGGAACCAGGAACAGAGCTCGGATTTTCTGATGTCCAGCTCACTGGGTTTTCTACTATCCAATGACAGCAGGATCAATCATAAGCACCAAGAAAGAAAGCAAGTTAGTTGATTTTTTCAGGTGTTAAACCCTCAGAAGTGAAATCTATTTTTCACTGAGTGTCTACTCCAATTCTTAACGTGTGATGACTTTACCTCTCTTATTTGGGGTAAAAAGCAAGTGGGCTGAGTGGGAGTCAGGGGGCCTCAGCTGGAGCTCAGACTCCCACCCCTCCTTTGTAGCAGCTTCAGCTCACGTCAGTCATCCTTTCTGATGTGTGACATCTGACATAGTACAGAGTTTCAGACAAATCCTGTGGAAGTCTTTTCTGTCCAACAGGACTGAGAGCAGAGCCTGAATTCTACTTTTATCCATTTAAGGCACATATTTGTTGAGCTCTCATGGGGAGCCAGTTCCTCAGCTAGTCTCAGATACAGTCAGATACAGTCCCTACTCAGATACAGTCCCTGCCCTCCAGGGGCTCACAGCCTAGAGATGGATGACAGAAGACACATGAGGCTTCCTTCCCTGGGAGACTTAGCATTCTCTGAGCATGAGTATGAGTGACCCTGGGACAGGAACTACCTAGGTTCTCAATTAATTCCTGAGAGCGACTTTTCTTATAAGGAATGAGGAAAAAATCAGGAGAGGCGAGGTGTCAGCTAGAATGGTACGAATTCCCCTGGGCCCCAAAAATGAAGGTGATCTGGGGAGACGGTTTGTGCCTTTTCTACAATCCCTAAAATCACATCATAGGGACAATCTGTGGTCCAATTAAGACAAGGATTTTAATTCTGTCCTCAGAAGTCCATGGTCAGGTAAACAAACCCACTGCCACCTGGTATGGTCCTTCCTCCAACGTCCTCTGTCACCTGGCTCCAACCAGGAGCTACAGGCAATGCTGGCTGAGTCTCCCATTCTGCCGATGGGGCAACCTTCCTTACTCTTCATTGTGTGGCCAGGTCCAAGGACCACTTTTCTGTCCTCATCGTAATTGGTCTGTCTGCAGCATGGACCCAGCTGACTGTGCCTTCTTTCTTGAAACAGTCCTCACTTGCCTCCTCCTTCAGAGACCTCCCTTCTTGGTCTTTTTGTTGCCTTCCCCATTGCTGAACCTCTACATGGTGGAGGCACCACAGACTTGCTCCCAGGCCCTCTCCTTTTCCCTATCTACACTTTCTGCCTGTGTGATACCCATTCCCATGACTACAAAGGCCAAATAGTTGCTGACAATTCCCTAATTCGAACCTCCGTCCTCAGTTCCACTTTGAGCTCCAAACTTATCAATGCATCTTCCTATTCCATAGCTTCCTTTGGCTAGCCAATAGACATCACACACTTAACATGTCCAAAATGAACACCCAATTTCCCCATAATACAAACACATGAACACACACACACAAACACACACATGCACACACACGAACACACACACACACACATCTTTTGCTCAAGCCAAAACCAAACTGTTGTCCCTGATTTATCTCAGCCAAAAGATATCCACCAACCTCACCTGACAGCCTCTCTCCAAAATATACCCCATAATTAGCTCTATACCTCCCTGCAAACAACTTCAGCAGCATGACAAGAGAGATGGTAGTTGATGGATCTCATCCTACTTCTCACATCCACCACTGCTGCACCACTAGAGGGGTTTGATTCTCTTTCCTAGTTGTGTAACAAAAAATTTCCAGGGATTAATTCCAAAAGGTCCAGTTTAGCTTCCCACACTTGAACCAATCCAGTTCCCACTACAACTACTTGGTTGGTGTATGCGAAGAATAGTTTCCAAAAGGAGGGCAGGGCAGGTCCCAGAAAAGAGGCACTTCTGGGCAGATAAATCCCAACAGGTGTCCACTTTCCTCTGTTAGCTCAGTGACCACCATGTGTTCTAGGTCATGAGCAAGCCTATCTGTACCCCCTATCTCACCATATGATGAGTGCTTCCAATCAAGGACCAAGCCTTCAGCTTTTCTACACCTCATTGCCTAGTGTTGTGCCTGGCACAAAGAAGTATGTGCTTAACAAAAAAGGTGGATAAATGAATGACAAAGCTAGCAAGTAGAATGAAGATATTGCCAGTAAGGAAGATCACCCAGGGCTAGAAAGATTAGGACATAATTTTTGGAGATTATAAGAATGAATGCAGGTGCTAAAGAATCAGCAGACATTAGAATTGCAGACGAGAGAGAAGAGGTGATCCCAGACAGAGGGGACTGCCTTAGAAAAAACAAAGTGATAAGCACACACGTGATGTGTTGTGGATATCGTAAGCAGCCCAACTTGAATGAAGCAAGGTATGTGGGTCGACAAAGTATTGGAGGCAGGGCTGGCTTCATGGGCATGTGTGTGACCAATGCAGATGCTCAGGACCCTGTGCTTAGAAGGAGGCCCTGAGAGTGGGATTGAATGCATATTGTCACCATCTTGAAATCTTAATAATTGTATATTTGAATATCTGATTAGTGAAATCCAGTGGAACAGTGGTGAATGCACCAGAAGCGATCAACGGCCTTCTCATAACCTCCCAGCTTCTCTAGGATGGGCTTTTAGTCAACTGTTTCTCTGCTCCTACCCAGCAACTGCTGTTCCCTCCATCTTGGTGGGGAAGGGGACTGGGCAGGGGTTCACGGAGGATTGAGGTCAAGCACTGAGTTGCAGAGTGGAACCAAGTTTCTTCACGGGGTATCCATGACTGTAAGTCTTAGGGTGGGTCCCCAGGTCCCTGTGAGGTCTATTCTCACCCTGTGAGTATCCTTGTGCTCTCTGAGGGATGCATGACCTCACAGGGTGAGGTCTATTCTCACCCTGTGAGTATCCTTGTGCTCTCTGAGGGATGCATGACATATGCAAATAAAAACCCACTATGACAGTTTAAGAGACTACGGAAAAAATAAAAAGCTATTTTTCGGCTTTTTGATGAAAATTGAAAATTTCACATTTTCATCTTGCACTGGGCCCCACAAATGATGCAGCCAGCCCTGACTAAAATGGAAGCTGGACGGGTGGGCTGGAGACAGACTGTCAACAGCTTTGACTGCTACCGAGCTCAGCCTTTACTTTGCAGACCAAGACTGACACACTTTTTCTATGAAGAACCAGGTGGTAATTACTTTAGTCTTTGCAGACCACATGGTCTCTGTTGCAATGATTCAACTCTGCTGTTATAGTGCAAAAACTGTCAGAGACAATATGTAAACCAAAGGGAGAAGCTGTGTTCTAATAAAACTTTATTTAAAGACAGACAGTGGGCCAGGTTTGGCCTGGTGGCCATAGTTTGCCATCTCCTGCTGTAGACAAGAGAGAGTCATTGAAGGCAACTGAGCAGCAGAAAGGCACAATCAGAGAAGATTTTCTAGAAGGTTAACTTGGCCTCACTATCCATGGTGGGTGAGGGTCGGTGTAGAGGCAGAGGATTTTAGGAAAGAGAATACTGTGAAGCTCCAAGCTTGAGGAGCCAGAGGCCAAGGCTCGGGAGCAGCAGTGGGGTGGAAGGGTAGGACAAGTCAACACAAAAACCTCACCTAGGTGCTGACATCAAGGCCACTGACCCAACTTGGACCCTCTCCCATGCAGAAGGAAGGAAGAGCAAGCGGAGGGTTCGTACCACCTTCACCACCGAGCAGCTGCATGAGTTGGAGAAGATCTTCCACTTCACCCACTACCCAGACGTTCACATCCGCAGCCAGCTGGCAGCCAGGATCAACCTCCCAGAAGCTCGGGTGCAGGTACAGCCATCCCTTCCTCAGCCCCCAGCCTCCATGCCCTTGGGACCATGTGTGAGACACAATATATCCTGGGCCCTTTGGGGTTGCCCCATCTAAAAGTTTCTGTTGGCTTTATCCTGTGAGTATAGTCATTTTGGCCAAATATTATTTTCTGTGAAATGAGGTCGCTATAGTTCCAAAATGGTTTCTCTCCTCTGGGAATGGAAAGGGAGTGAAGTAGCATCCGTGATCACCATGGATCTCTGCTCCATACCCTTCCTCCCCAATTGGCGACAGTTCCAAAATGTCGTTCACCATGCAGCCTCATTCACAAAATAGGTCTTAGCCATCTAGACTGGGGGTCAACAACCTTTCTGCAAAGAGCCAGATGGTAATGACGTTAGGCTTTGCAGGGTATATTGTCAGTGTCAGAGCAACTGTTCAAACAGGCCAAGGTAGCACAAAAAAAGCCTCAGAAAATATGTAAACACACTTTATTTATGAACATGAAATTTGAATATTGTGTAATTTGCCCGTGTCATAAAATATTACCCTTCTTTTTTTTTTTTCTAGCCATTTAAAAATGTGAAAACTATTCTTAGTTCGTGAGCCATTCAAAAACAGGTGGAAGGCCAGATTTAGCCTGTAGGCTTCAGTTTGTCAACCCCTGATCTAGAACACATGGGGATTCCTTTGGAGGCAGTGTAGCAAAGTGGAAAAAGTCTTGAATTCACAGTCTTGGTTGGAGACCTGGTTTAAGCACCAACAGGCTAATCTCTCATCTGTGATCTCTTCACCCCAGTTATGTATTGCTTCATAGCAGGGTTAGAAATACAGTAGCCCATTGTCACTCACCAGAGGTATTTCCTGCCCTCTTCACATGCACCCAGCTTTGCAAGTGCCACTCTAGCACATGACATTCCACCAGATCCAACTGTGGCACCGTTAGCATTCTCTCTAAAATAGTTTTGTAAGTCGCTCTCCTTTTTTTCTTTCCACAAATGCAATGGACTCATTCTAATTCAAAATCAGGCCAACATTTGGTTCTTTATTCTATCCTTTCCTTCTGGCTGAGGACCACTCCTCTCTTAGACTTCTCTCCTTTTTCTTCCCATCTAGAATCAGGCACTGGCTAAATGAGAAGCCCCTGTATCAGCCACAAAGCCCAGAATTCAACACCTGCGTGTGCAGAATTACCAAGGATAAATGGCCACAAGTCAGGGACCATCAGCACCTGCTCAGGAACGCAGGGAGCTGCCAATGTTCAGCCTGCCAAGGGGCCCCAGGGGTTGAAAACGGGTGGCCCACTGGTGACCCACACATGACTTCCATTTTGTCTGCACAGTAGTTTAACATTCAGAAGCTTTCACATAAAAATCAAGATTCCACTTTGGAGACTGCATGAACCTGCAACACCAGACTCACATTTCCACGTGGTGACTGTTGACGGGAGCTGAGAAGCTGCCCCATTTTGGCTCTATTCACCACAGACCCCGACACTCCCAATTGTGCAGCACCAGCTGCTTCACTCATGCATGGCCCCCTGGCCTTGTAGGCATTGAAGGTGGAAACCCTGGTTCCCTCTCAGAAAGCTGACCTCCAGATCCAAAGACATCCTGGATGCCACAGAGCTTTACAAACTGTAAAGTGAAGTCCCTTGGAAGGCATAGTTATTATGAATTTGGGGGAGGTGGTATTAGATGGAGGAAAACTCTTACTTATCCCCATCCTTTCTCCCTAATTACAGATCTGGTTCCAGAATCAGCGAGCCAAGTGGCGGAAGCAGGAGAAGATTGGCAGCCTGGGGGCTCCACAGCAGCTGAGTGAAGCCAGCATGGCCCTGCCCACAAATCTGGATGTGGCTGTAAGTGGCTGAGGACTCAAGGTAGAGTGGAGGGAGCCATTGTCTGGGAATATCCCAGTCAGACCCAGGTGTGAAGAAGCATCTTGGGGGCTCTGTCTACAGGAAAAGGTGCAAGGAAAAATCTTTTAGAAACAGCATGGGGCAAGGAGAAATCTGGAAGACTGTGAGGCCTGGGACAAGTGGCTGCCTCTCTGTCCTCATGTCCTCCTCCCTTAGTGATCATCATGGTGCCTGTCCTTCCTGTGCAAAAATTCTCAGTTTACAAAACAGGATCACAGAGGGAAGTGCAGTACACAGACATTGGAGTCAGAGTGCCTGAGTTCGAATCCCAGCTCTGAATTGCCTGAGGTGTGGCTTAGAAGAGTCACCTAATCCCTCAGAGAGTATAATAAAGTTTTTTGATGAGGATGAAATAACTGAGACACAGAGGATGCTTAGCACCTAGGAAGTGCTCCCTAAGTATTTAGGGAGCCATCCATGGGGACAGCACATATTTTTGAGTCGGCACCAGGTGCTAAACACTGGGGACAGAGCAATAAACAAAATAGACAATACTTCTCTGCCCTAGAGTTAAAGGTTTTTACATACCCACAGCAATGCCTGGGATTTTTCATTTATTCATTCTTTGCAAATGCAGAAGCTGGGCGCTGAGAGGCAAAGTGACTTTTCCATGTCAAACAATTGTAAGTACCAGGATTCAAGCCAGGTTTTAAATCCCCAGATCATGCACTTCTCCCCACCTACAGTAGCCAACTGTCCAGGTTTGCATGGGTCCACACAGGACTTTCAGAGCTAAACCCAGAAGGTGCTAAGCAAACTAGAACAAGTGGATCACATTACCCACCCTTAGCTGCCCAAGCCAGGGAGGAAAAGGCTGAGAAGCTGCAGAGACAGCTTAGGACTCACTTCTCTCTCCTGACCTCTCCTTGTGACAGGCGCCCATGTGGACATCAACTGCTCTGCACAGGCTGGCTCCTCCCACAAGCTGTTGTCCATTGGCTCAAGATCAGCTGGCCTCTGCCTGGTTTCCTGCCTGGATCACCCTCTTCCCAGGGCACCCATGGGACACACAGCCTGTCCCAAGTCCTCCCATCCATCAAACTTGCATCCCTGTGTTATGCATCCTTCCACCTCCACACCCCAAATGGGGCAGCATCTGTGCTACTTCAACATAGATTGGACATCCTCTCCCAAATGAGCCATTTTCCTATCTAGGTGAAGGCAGGTAGCAGATGTGCCCTGGGCCTCTGGGGGAATCGATCTCACAATCCAAAAATGGTCCACAGCCCCGGAAGCTACCCTGAACATGCCTGTTGGAAAGCTGCACCAGACTCGAAAGCAAAGCAAACAATAAAGGACAGCTCTCGTCTCTCCTGGCTAAAGCTGCTCTCCTGGTTCAGAAGACAGGCTGGATAAGATCTCAGGCTGAGCTCCGAAATGGGGAGGTAATCCTCCAGCACCTGTGCTTCCTCTAACTTGCTGTGTGACCTCCATCTGGTCACTCACCCTTTCTGGACCTCATCTGTAAGAGGAGCCAGCTGGATAAGATGATTTCTGAAGACCCTTCCATGGTGGGCACCAAGGCACAGAGGCCAAGGAGAGGTTGTTTGTTCATGCATGCGTTCATCCATGACACAGAAGTACCTACTGAGGACTCCATAAACAGAACAGGATGTAGAAATAAACAATTTGAGTTCTGTCCACGTTTGTCAAAGGGTGGTTCTGCCCCACCTCTGAAAGCAGAATACTTGCTCAACGACCTTGCTGTTGGCCCAAATCTAACACATTCTTTATGACTGTGAGCATCTCAGAGTGAGAGAAAAATGCAGGAAGTTTTTAAAATTCTGAATATGATTTAGTGTCTTTCGTTATCTCGTTGGATGGGGAAGGGATGTTGTCATTTCTGGCACAGATGAAAAGTAGAACGGTAAGCTCTGTTCGTTCAGTTTATCTTTCTAGGATATACGAAAAGGGACCAGCTGGAAGACCAGCCTCACTCTGTCTTCGAAAGCCTAAGCTTTCATTCAACTCCCTATT
>NW_012114855.1:323197-330166 GCF_000951035.1 Colobus angolensis palliatus | reverse complement strand
AGCAGGTACCCATTTTAGGACCCTAAACTCAAATGCACAAAATAAAATTTCTATCATTTTGTTGTAACTGGATTTACTTTCTATGTTGTTTTGCAGGAAATGTATTCTGGTAACTTCTAGCCTCTGTTCCCCTTCTTCCCACAGGGCTCTTTGCTAGGCTGAGGGGGAGGGTTGGAGAAGTGTTTATGCAAATGCCACCTCCAGCCTCCCAGAGGGTATGTTTGCTTCTCAGCTTTCTCAGTCTCCTGCTAGTGTCTTATCTAGCCTGGCCTTGGGCATGACCCCTCTGCCCTAGGGACGCATCACCCCATTCAACTCCCTTTGGGGGGTTGACTCCACATCCTCCACTGTAGCCTCTCACCATAGTTGTGAATCCTCACTGGCTTCCTCTCTCTTTCATGAGCAAGAGGAAAAGCTGACAACTCTCCCACACCCTTCTAGGGTCATGGGAGCCCTGGGCCAGGCAGCAGGTCTCACTCATTCTAGACCTCCCACAGCCAGTTCTCATGCCCTGGTGATAGGCAGGTCATGGGTGAGACTTGCAGATCTCCAAACTTGTAAGAAGAGTGGAAAAGATGCAGGTCCTCTCTGCCCTGGGGTCCCACTCCCCTTTCTCAGCAACATACTCTTCTTCCCCAGGCTCCTCTTGAAACAGGATTTTCCCAGCCATAGAGATTCAGATGACCAGATGTCTCAGCTTCACTATTGAGGTAAACGTTGATTTTGTGAGGCCATTTCTTTCCCCCTAGGAATTTTCTCCCCAATAACTATTTTTATTCCCTTTACCTTATGTGTGTGGGATAAAGGAATCACTTTAGAACTCTTGCCAGCTGTGTGACCTTGGGCACGTGGCATGTCCCCTCTCCGTACCTGTTCCCTGGATAACAACAATTTCTTGCCTCTTAGAGTTTCTGTGACAATTAAATGAGTTAATACATTTTGGCACATGGTGGGCACTCAAGCCATATTAAGAAAAACTCATTTTCCCAAATACACCTTCTACCTCTTTCTAATTCTGAGCTTGAATATCCATTCTGATCTCAAGCTCTATTCCAGGAGTTCTTAAACCAGTCTCCAGGAAGTCAAGGAGCTCCCAAGAGACTATGCAAAATTGTGTGTATCTGTGTGTTTATTTTTTCTAAGGAAAGGGTTCATTGCTTTCATCAGTTTTTCAAGGAGCTCTGGGGCTTAAAAACAATAATAATAAAGAATCCCTGTCAGACATATCTGAGTCAGATCTTGACAGCTTCATATTCTAGCTATAAGGACTACAGACTTGAGAGAAGATCAAGGATAACTATTTTAGAAAGGTAAAATAAAAAAATATTGCTGTGGTTTGAATGTGCCTCCCAAAAAGTGTGCATCAGAAACTTAATCACCATTGTAACAGTGTTAAGAGATAGAACTTTTAAGAGGTGATTAGGCCATGAGGCTCTGTCCTTACGAATGGATTAATGTTGTTATTACCAGAATGTGTTCTTTATAAAAGTATAAGTTCAGTCTCTCTCTCTCTCTCTCTCTCTCTCTCTCTCTCTCTCCCTACCCTGCAACCCATGGCACCTTCTCTCCCTTTCTCTCCTCCACTCCCCCACCTTTTTCCTTCCATCATTGGATGACATGCCTTGACATCAAGAAGGCCCTCACAAGACACCAGTCCCTTGTTCTTGGACTTCCCAGTCTTCAGAACCATGAGCCAATAAATTTCTGTTTGTATATTAATTACCCAGGCTGTGGTATGCTGTAATAGCAGCACAAAATGAACTAAGGCCAATAGAAAATGAACAAATGCCCAAGTTTTATTCAGCTTATTAATTAATGAGAGAACTACTAAGACATCATAACCAGCTCAACATATTGCATCCTGTGGGCTGTTGTCTGTAGTTCTGGCATATTGCATGCCTGAAGGCAGAGCTAGCCTTGCTACCTCCAAAACAGATGAGAAAACTGAGGCCCAGAGAGGTTAATGGTAAGGTTACACAGCAAATTAGAAAGAGTGTAGGACTAAGACCTAGGCTTCCCAACTCCCGGTCCAACTCCTGGGTGGGTCAGGGGTGCAGGTGAACACACACACATATTCAAAGACCAGACAAGCATACAGGCAATCAGGGATGCTGAAATGAATTACAAATAAAGAAAAACAAGAGTCAATAGCCATATGGAAATAATGAATTTCATCTCCACTAAACATGACTTATTTGCTTCTCTCGTTACAAGAATCCTTTGCATTTCTAACCATTTTCTACTCATTTAAGTTGAAAAGTAGCTCAAAGATAATAAAGATGCAGATATTCTGAAACAGTGTGCTAGACAATATACCCTGTAATCTTTATAGGCCCTTTTCAAAATCTTTCAAAAATTTTTACCCTCATAAAGTTACTTTGTCTATCTGAATCTCACTTTCCTCATCCATTAAATGGGGATGATAAGACCTGCCTCAGAAGACGGCTGTGAAGATTATATTAGATGATGTGTGTATAGTTTTGTGCTTATAAAACACTTTAGGAGTGTAGGAAAGCTTTATTGCTTTTCAAGCTCCTCTAGAACTCAAGTTTAAAAGCCCATATCTGCAAAGTGTTTTGAACTATAGTAACATTTCTTTAATATCCATTGACCTTTTATAGTTCAATTTCTTAAAAGGCTAACCAGGAGGCCGAGGCGGGTGGATCATGAGGTCAGGAGATTGAGATCATCCTGGCTAACAAGGTGAAACCCCGTCTCTACTAAAAATATAAGAAGTTAGCCGGACGTGGTGGTGGGCGCCTACAGTCTCAGCTACTCTGGAGGCTGAGGCAGAAGAATGGCATGAACCC
Organism: Colobus angolensis palliatus; assembly: GCF_000951035.1. NCBI lineage: Eukaryota > Metazoa > Chordata > Mammalia > Primates > Cercopithecidae > Colobus > Colobus angolensis. The sequence continues at coordinate 327,356 of NW_012114855.1, read as the reverse complement.
AGAAGGCGGAACTTGCAGTGAGCTGAGATCATGCCACTGAAACTCCAGCTTGGGTGACAGAGTGAGACTCTGTCTCAAAAAAAAAAAAAAGAGAGAAAAAGAGAAGGCTAACCAAACAATAGAAAATGGGCAAAAATCAAAAATAAGAAACTCACAGGTAAAACATACAAATAGGTACTAAACATATGAAAATATTCTCAACCTCATTCATAATTAAAAATGTAAGTAAGTTAGTAATGAAATATAATTTTAATCCTTCAGATTGGCCAATATTTAAAATGTTGGTGAGGAATTGATAAAACAGGCACTCTCATATATAAGAAAGTGTGAATTAGTAAATCATTTTTGAAGACAATTTGGCATCAACTATTAATATTCTAAATGCAAATCTCTTGACCTGGTAATTGGATTTGCAAGAATTTATCCAATAAATACACATGTATATAAATACTGCATATAAGAACGTTCACCAAGGCTTTATAATAGCAAAAACTAGAAACCATCTAAATAGGATGCTGGTTGAGTCTATTGTAATATATTCATCTGGCTGTTAAAAATAATAGATTGTAATATACCTCATGAGAAATTATCATCAGATATATCATTAAATAGAAATATCAAGTTGCAGAACAGTATTATGATCTCACTTAAGAAAAACATATCTTTATAAAAACAAGCTTTTGTATAAATGTATGAGATAAAAGTGCCATTTTGTTACATGCATAGATTGTAAAGTGATCATCAAAGCTTTTAGGGTATCCATCCTTCAAATAATGTCCATTGTACCCATTAAGTAATTTCTCATCATCTCTCCCCCGCTCACCCCCTCATCCTTTCAATTGTCTATCATTCCACTTGCTATGTCTATGTGTACATATCTTTCAGTTCCTACTTACGAGTGATAAATGCAATATTCATCTAACTGTGCCTGATTTACTCCACTTAGATAATGAGCTCTAGTTCCATTCATGCTGCTGCAAAAGACGTAATTTCATTCTTTTTTATGCCTGAATAGTATTCCATTGTGTTTGAACATTACATTTTCTTCATCCAGTCCTCCATTGACAGACACTTAGGTTAATTCCATATTTTTGCTATAGTGAATAGTGCTACAAGAAATGTACGAGTGCAGGTATCTTTTTGATATATTGATTTATTTTTCTTTGCGTAAATACCAAGTAGTGGGACTGCAGGATTAAATGGTAGCTCTATGTTGAGTTCTTTGAGAAGTCTCCATGCTGTGCTTCATGCTTGTACTAATCTACATCCTTTGTATGCCAACGGTTTTTGCATAAGTCAGTTTCTGCTCCATATCAAACTACCCCAAAATTTAGTGACCTGAAACAGCAGTCACTTCTGTGGTTCGTAGTTCTGTGGCTTGACTAGGTTCTTCATCTGGTGTGGGCTGACTCAACTAATCTCAGCTGGTCAGTCTGTGGCCACTGGGTGATCTAGAATGGCCTCACTCACAGGTCTGGGTTGGCAGGCTGTTAGCTGAGGTGAGAGTGAGTGGGCCACACGGCTTTCATCAGCTTCTTCATTTAGGAGTCACTGGATCTCAACAGCACAAAAGCAGAAGCTAGCGAAGGCTCCTGAAGCTTAAGGCTCAGAATTCATACATCACTCCTGTTTCATTCTATTGGTTAAAGCAAGTCACAAAACCAGCCCAGAGTGAAGGCATGGGAAAGTAAATTCCTCCTCTTTGTGGGAAGTGCTGCCAAGTGCCATTCTGTATTAGCATGTTTTCATACTGCTATAAAGAACTACCCCAAACTGGGTAATTTCTAAAGGAAAGAAGTTTAATTGATTTACAGCTCAACATGGCTGGGGAGGCCTCAGAAAATGTACAATTATGGCAGAAGGGGAAGGAGAAGCAAGGCATCTCCTTCACATGGCAGCAGGAAGGAGAAGTGCTGAGTGAAGGGGAAGAGCCACTTATAAAACCATGAGATCTCATGAGAATTCATTCACTATCATGAGAATAGCATGGGGGAAACAACCCATGATCCAATTACCTCCACCTGTTCTCTCCTTTTACACGTGGGGATTATGGGGATTATAATTCAAGATGAGATTTGGGTGGGGACACAAAGCCTAACCATATCACATGCCTTGTTTACCACCCACCATGACTCCCAATGCCCGTCTCATCCAGACCTCTTCCCTGAACTCTCCTGACAGCTACACTTGTATGTCTGTCAAATAGGCATTCAAGCTTAACATGTCTATGTACAAACTCTATGAACTACCCTCCCCAAACCTGCTTCTTCCTCGGCCTTCCCCCTCCCAGCAAATGGCAATGACTTTCTTCTAGTTGCTCAGGCTAAAATCCCAACAGCATCCTCAGTAACTTTCTTTTCTTATCAACTGGCAAACACAGCATTCAACCCCACCTCCCTGACACCAAACACCAGTGTGTGTGCTCTAATGCCCACAGACACTCCCTAGTCTCCTTGCTCTCACCTTGCCCACTGGGCTCTATTCCTCACTCGGCAGCCCAAGAACTCTTGGTAAAATGTGAGATCACACCTCTCAGAACCCTAAGTTCTTTTATGTCTCAACAGAAATAAAGTCAAAGTCCTTCGCACGGCCAGCTTGGAAGGCCCTGGGTCTCCTATCACTTCCCCAGTGCTCTCTGCCCCAGCCATGCTGGCCTCCTGCCCACCTGCTGATCCAAGGCACAAATCATCCTGTCCCAAGGCTTCTTCACTTACCATTTACTCATTCTGCCTGAAGCATCCTTCTCTAGCTATTTGCACAGCTCACTCCCTCACTTTCTCCTTGTCTTCCCTCAAATACCACCTACAGATCCACCCCACATACTATCATTCTCTAGCCCTACACCCCAGTTTATTGTTTTTATAACACGTATCCACACCTCACATGTTATACATTTATTTATTTACTTATTGTCTATCTCCCAACAGTAGAATGCTGGTTTATTTCAAGGAAACAAAACAGGGCCTGGCACATCATAGGTACTCAATATTTGTTTTATGCACATGCAGCGTGCACACACATGTGCATGTGTCTATTTATGCATAGAAAATTTCTAGATGAATACACAAAAAAGCATGACAGCAATTACATCCAGAGAGTGAGCTGAAGTATCATGCAATAGAGATAGAAATGTTTATTTTCACTGATGACCCTCAGTGTTTGAATTTTTGCTGTAAGTCTATAATTCTATAAATTAAAATGTCAATAAATAACAGAACAATTAATGGTGTTTCTCCTATCTTTCACATTTTACAATTTTACATTCGTCTACCAAAGAAACTGTTACTCTGCCTCTTCTGGTGCTGGAGGGGTCTCCCATGGGGACTGGGGGTCAGCCAATGAGCCATTCCTGCAAATAACAGGAGGGAGAAGTGAAGGGCTGGAAGGGGTTATCCAGAGGAAGGAGAGCAGGACTCAGGGGACAAGGAGAAGTTAACAGGAAACTCTGGGATCCAAAGCAAAAGGAGATCAGGTCCACTCACAGACAAAAACGGCAGGCCTAGAATTAGAGAAAAGAAGCCCTCCTGCCCAAGAAACAGCTCTTACACATAAGATGGGTTTGTAAAGTAATCTCAGGGGCATTAAGGCAGAAGATGAGCAGGTTAAAAAACAAAACAAACAAACAAAAAAAACACCTCCAGCCAGCCAGGCATGGTGGCTCATGCCTGTAATTCCAGCACTTTGGGAGGCCGAGGCAGGTGGATTGCCTGAGGTCGGGAGTTCGAGACCAGCCTGGCCAACATGGTGAAACCCCGTCTCTACTAAAAGTCCAAAAATTAGCTGGGTGTGGTGGTAGGTGCCTGTAATCCCAGCTACTCGGGAGGCTGAGGCAGGAGAATTGCTTGAACCTGGGAGGCGGAGGTTCCAGTGAGCCGAGAAGGCACCATTGCACTCCAGCCTGGGCAACAGAGCAAGACTGTGTCTCAAAATAAATAAATAAATAAATAAACAAACAAACAAACAAACCAAAACCACCTCCTGTGGAGATTAGGCCAGGGAGCTGGTTCACGGCTTCTTGGACAGATACACATACAGACAATGGCAATGCCTGAGCTGAGGCCTCTAATCAATATCTGAGCAAGATGTTACAGGGGAACCAAGGCAGTGGCAGGGTCGGGAGAGGATTAGGTTCTGGTGTCCTTTTTATAAGCAAGTCATC
>NW_012114855.1:312826-322902 GCF_000951035.1 Colobus angolensis palliatus | reverse complement strand
ATTTTTGTATTTTTAGTAGAGACAGGGTTTCACCATGTTGGCCAGGCTGGTCTTGAACTCCCAACCTTAGGCAATCCACCCGCCTCGGCCTCCCAAAGTGCTGGGATTACAGGCATGAGCCACCGTGCCCAGCCCTATCTAGCCTTTCTTAATCACTGAGTCTAGACTCCTGAAAGGAAAGAGACTCTTTTATGGTTGTGACAAAAACTGGCTTAAGTTCAGACTTCAGCCAGACATTGTAAGTTCAAGTAACTGAAAAGTCCAGTTAGGGCAGGGTCTGAGGCTCAGTCACGTCTCTAGGCTCAGTCCCCATCTCTCCACTCTGCTTTTCCTTCCACCAGCCAGCCGCTCAGGCTCACATCTTTCTAACCTCATGCCAAAGGAAAGAGACTGTTTCCAAGGGTCATCACAAAGGTCCTGGATTGTGTGCCATTGGCCATCCCTGAGGTACACGCCATCCCTCAATGTATCTATCCCTAAGACTGGGGAGGCAGGAGGGAGCTAAGTTCTGACTAAGGCCAGATTGTAGATCCCTCCTGGGGTACAGCAAGAGGTAGAGTCAGTTCCGCCAAAACCATGTGGATTGAGAGTGGAGAAATACGAATCCCTGGGAAAACGATGATGCTGATATCGAAGACAGGGAAATGGATGCTGGGTTGATGAACAATAGGCTTTTATTACAGAACTCAAAATGTTACCTATTTGTACGACTTAGGAGTGCTTTCAGCTGCAGGAAACGGAAGACTAAACCAACCGTGGCTTACACAAATATAGCTTTAAATTTCTCAAATAACAAGGAACTAGAAGTAGGGTCAGCCTATCTATGATTCTCTTGGCCTGTCCCTCATGGTCACATAGTAATTGCTTCACTTCCAGCCATCACATCTGCATTCAAGTTAGGAAGAAGCAAGAAAGGGAGTGTAGCTATATCTGTATCTTCTATCAAGAAGAACAAACTCTCCCAAAAATCCCCCAGCGGATTTCTACTTAGGACTCTTTATCCAGGACTTGTTCACAAAGCCACACCTAGATGCAAGGGAAGCTGAGAAAGCAAGTACTTAGATTTTCCAAACCTCTATAGTAGATGCTGGCAATGGAGAAGGAGGTTGGGAATGGGTATCGGGTAATCCAAAACAATTGTGTCTGCCACCCTCTCTGGGCCCTTTGATGACCTTACAGGTAGAGTGGCACAGTGGAAAAGTCACTGGACTGGGAGTCAGAATTGCTGAGTTCTAATCTGAGCCAAACCACAAGGTGTTTGACTTTGGACAGTCGCTTTACCTCTCTGGGCCTTGGATATCTAATGGACTCTTGGAGAACACTAGAAACAGATATTGTGAACTACCAATATTCATTCAATTCACATCTGTTAAGCACCCTGAATATCACCAGACATGCTACTAAGGGCTGCCAGTGATAGAAAAGTAAGAGAAAAGATGTCCCTTCTTGCATTGGATCCTATATGTCTAATGCTTTGAGATGTAGATAACAAAAAAAAACACAACTCAAGTTGGTTTAAACGGCAAGGGAAATCATTATTTCCCTGAAGTCCAGATTTAGAGTAAGCTGCAGGGTTGGTCGATTCGGAAGCTCCACAATATCACTAGAAACTCATGGCTTAGGGTTACGTTGCTCTGCCAGCCTCAGGGCTGGCCTCATCCTCAGCAGTTTTAGGCATGTCCAGGTATGGCAATGTCCAAATGGGGAGAGAGCAATAACTGATCTGAAAATGAAGAAACCTTCCCAAAAAGCCCCTTGGTGGACTTCCCCTCACATTATTGGTCAAAACGGTGTCACAACCCAATCCTAATCAATTACTAGCAAAGAGAAGAGGATGGCATGATTAACTTAGACACATTCTCACAGAGCGAATGAATGTTGGAAGACCAGCCATAATGTTCATTACATTAGCAATAATGACAATAACAGCAATAATAACAGCAAATGTTTGTTTATTTGTTTATTTATTTATTTATTTTGAGACATAGTTTCACTCTTGTTGTCCAGGCTGAAGTGCAATGGCATGATCTCAGCTCACTGCAACTTCCGCCTCCTGAGTTCAAGTGATTCTCTTGCCTCAGCCTCCTGAGTAGCTGGGATTACAGGCGCCCGCCACCACGCCCGGCAAATTTTTGTATTTTTGGTAGAGATGGGGTTTCATCATGTTGGCCAGCCTGGTATCGAACTCCTGACCTCAGGTGATCCACCTGCCTCAGCCTCCCAAAGTGCTGGGATAACAGGCATGAGCCACCATGCCCAGCCCAGCAAATGTTTATTGAGCACTTAACGCCAGGCACTTAACATGTATTATTTTGTTTATTGCTTCCAGCAACAATTTTTTTGGACAGGGTCTCATTCTGTTGCCCTCGCTGGAGTGCAGTGGTGCAATTATGGCTCACTGCAGCTTTGAACTCCTGGGTTCAAGCCATCTTCCCACCTCAGCTTCCCAGTTAGCTGGGACTACAGGAATGTACTACCACACCTGGCTAATTTTTTTATTTTTTTTGTAGAGGTAGAGTCTCACTATGTTGCCCAGGATCTAGCAACTTATCTCCATTTGAGATTCAAACTCAGTTCCATGTGGCTCCAAAGCCTAGACTCTTACCCCTCAGGCTGTACACATAGTACTTTACACCATGCCATGTTGAAATACACCAGGGCCCTCACCATCTGGCCCCCATGAGTGACTCTCCTGCCCTCTAGTCTTTGTTTCTGCTGTTCACACCAAGTCTACCTTATCTCCACCTACACAAATCAGAGCCCACCTCTCGTTTCAGCCCCATTTCCTGCTTCCCCCCTCCCAGGGCCCTGGTCAGACTTAACCTCTTCCACACGGGTCTTTAGGCATTCTTTCTTCGTTCAGACGTTCATGATATAATGTAAACTTCTGGCCTGGGATTTGGGAAGCCTGAGTTTTGGTCACATCCCCACCCCACATGGCAGGCAGTGACCGATTTGCCACCCACTCTAAGCAACTCAGTTTCCTCATCGGTCCAATAAGACTGATCAATATGACTTCTGAGGTATCTTCCAGTTCTGATATTCTGGAACGCTCTCCAGTTTGCAGAAAGCCAGATTCTGAGCCCAGACTCCTTGCCTGAGTTCCCAGGAGATGTCGAGTCACTTTCTCTCTATGCCCCAGGATCCCAGGCAGAAACTGGCTCAAATAGCACTAGCTCCTTTCTCCCCGAAAGGTGAAGGCCAGGACTAATAAGCATGGTTTGCCATGAGCATCAGGGTCTGCAGAGAAAGGTTCCAAATGGAAGTTATTACTAATCTTTCTCTGGGGCCATGGCTAACAAAATGGTCCCTTGTGGGCTGAGTCACTCAAGTTAATTGTTTGGTTTCTTTTTTTATGATTGACACATAATAATTATACATAAAATGTGATACAATATGATGTTTCAATACATGCATACATTGTGTACTGATCAAATCAGGGTAATCAACATATCCATCACCTCAAACATCTATCTGGAGCTAAATACAAAGCAAGAGCAGAAGGGGCTGGAGTCATGGGGGAGGTCAGGGAAAACTGCGAACCACTGGCAAAATAGAAGATTGGGTGTCAGGACCAGCTGCAAGCTTCACAGGGCCCAGTGCAAATGAAATCAAGGGCCCCATTTTAAAAGAGGATTAGGACACAGATAGGGGAACCTCACACACTGGGGCCTATTGTGGGGAGGGGGGAGCGGGGAGGGATAGCATTAGGAGATATACCTAATGTAAATGACGAGTTAATGGGTGCAGCACACCAACGTGGCACATGTATACATATGTAACAAACCTGCATGTTGTGCACATGTACCCTAGAACTTAAAGTATAATAATAAAAAAAAAAAGGATTAAGAATTTCAAGACTACAACAGCTGAGCATTAAACTAAGTGTGTGCTCCTCTTAAGAAGAGAGCCCTGGGTAACAACACAGGTCACATACTGAGGCTGGCCCTGTTGGGTGTCCTTCCCATGGAGAGCTGGGCATTGCCTAGTAGACCCCAGGGGCAAGCGGACTCTGCAGGGTCTGCACCTAGGGCTGTCTTGGCTGGACTCTTCTGCAGCTCTGTATAGATAGAAGTTAACTTGCAGAGGACTCCCAATGATCTAGATGTTTCCCATTCATAGCGCTGCATGGGGTTCCTGTCCATGGTAGCACAAATGAATTTTGTCCAATAGAGAATAGAGCTCTCCCTGAAGTTCAATTTTCATTGAACCACTTGTAACATCTTACTGGCTCCCTCATTAATTAATGAGTTAAATGAAATCTCTGCCAGGTGTTTGTTTTATGTTTCTAAGAGAATTACAATTTTAATTTTGAAAATGATCCTTTAAGGGGAAACAAGTTCAGATAGTCATAACCAGGATGGCCAGATAATTTAGCACCCCAACCAGGACACCCTTGAGAACAAAAAGGAAAGGCTGTTAATAGTCATAGTAGGACAACTAGGTATAAACCAGGACTGTACCAAACAAACTGGGACCTTGGTCACACTGACTGCAACAGACAAATGCGTGTTGTCGAAGCGTTTGATGAAGACTTTTACTTTCATGGAAAACTTGGAGAAATACTGGCTTGATGCAAGTCCAAGTGGACAAGTTAAAGAGACTAAAGGACATATACCAAAGGCACACTCCTGCCTCAGGGTCTTGGCACTGGCTGTTTCCACAGTCTGGAACCCTCTTTCCCCACAATCCCACATGACCCCTCCCGCACCTTCCTTAAGCTTTTATTCCACCTTCCCAGGGAGGCCTTCCCTGACCAGACGGCTTACCATGAAAACTCTCCCACTCCCACCCCCTCATAACCATAGCCCTTTCTCTGCTTTCTTGTCCTCCATAGTACCTGGTATACCCTATGATTTACTTTTCTTTTAGTTTGCTCCCTATCTCCCCTATAGCATGCAAGCTTCAGACTCCTGACTGCTTTGTGCACTGGTGGGTCCTAAGTGTCTAGAACAGCGCCTGGCACACAGTAAGGACTCAATAAATACTTGTGAAATGATGGCATTAATTACCAGATTTCTATCACCCTAAGAAATATTCAACACTTCCACTAACTGTTTGGATAATGATATAGACAGTATGATTAGAACATTGGAGGAGAACCAGAATCTTAGAGAAAGAGTAGATTCATTCATCCATACAACCAATAATATCAAGTCCCTATGTGTCAGGCCCTGTTCCAAGTGCTAGGATTCAGTGGTGAACAAGACAGACCAAAGCCCTGCTCTGGTAGAGACTACCCATATGTGTGTGTATGTATATATATATATATGTTCAGCAGCCTCATAAGGGGCTTATCCTCTAGCAGAGAAAGACAGAACCAAAATAAACACAGTAAAGAAGCAAACTGTATAGGATACCAAAATATAATAAGTGATATAGAATAAAAGCAAAGATGTGGCAGGGTTAAGGGGAAAGAGGAGCACTGCAGGTGGGCTGCAGGTTGCAGTAATGAAGGGAAGCCTCTACAAGAAGATTTGACTTGAGCAAAGGTTTAAAAGTGAATGCCCACCTTAAAGACAAATGGCCCGAGGAGATAGGCTGGCCCTACGGAGAGGGATTGGCACTCTGAGTCAGAAGTGGGTTCTTATCCCAGCTTCCATAGACAGCTCTGTTTCCATATCCATTACTGTATAACAAACCACCCCAAAAGCAGAAGCTTGACAGCCACAATTGATCATTTCTTATGATTCTGTGGGTTGACCAGGCTCAGCTGACGGTTCTTCTGCTCACATAGCATAGGGTGAGGTCCCTCATGCTGCTGGGGCTAGAACATGCAGGCTGAGGCCTCTTACCCTCTAGGCCTCCTGACCATGTAGTCAGGTCTGATCTTTTTTACATTGAGGTGGCTGGCTTCCCAGAGCTAGCATTCCAAGGAGACAAGCCCCAGTGTGCAAGTGCTGATTGAGCTTTTGCTTACGTTGCTTGCTGATGTCACAAGGCCACACCCAGGGTCCATGTGGGAGGAGACTACACAAGCATGTGAAGATCTGGAAATGTGATTCACCGGGGGGCCACCAGTCTAACAGTCTACCCCATGGTGCACGACCTTGAACAACTTAATTCAAAACAATCTCTCTGTACTCCATTTTCCTCATCTGTAAAGTGAAAGCATGAACATCAATGCTCTCTGAGGTCCCTTCTCCTACCAGCCTTCTTACAATGGAAAAATCACAATGGAAAAAAACCTTGAAGAGCTGGCTGAAACAAGATGAAACTTCATGTTAATAAATATAAAGACCTGCTCTTGAGACCAGAAAACCAACCAGGAAAGTTCATGAAGAAAAAGAGATGGCTTAGTAATCGTCTACGAGAAAAAGGTTAGGTAATTTATTCCTAGGTGAGCTCAGTGGAAGTTAGCAATGTGTTACAGCCCCCCTAATGAGTTAATGGGACCTTCAGCTGCATAAATGGGAGCATTAGGTGAAGACTAAGAGAGGTGATACTCCTCTGTAATCCAGCCCTAACTGGAGTGATGCATTTCATTCTTGGTGCTTCCTCGTAAGAGAGAAATGTAGACAAAGTGGACCAAGCACAACAGAAATGACTTGCTGAGACATCAGGCTGGCACCATCTGAACCCACAATCAGTCTTAGTCTCACTGAAGACTGGAATAGACCACATTGTGTGAATCCTGACCTAAGGCGATAGGAAGTAGACAGTGCCACCTGTGAGGTGTTCTCACCTAAACAATTGAACTTGACTCCAGTTCTTCTCTAGACTTAAGTACCTATTTATAGCAAGCATAGAGGATAGAAAAAAAAAAAATTAAACACCATGCAGAAGTAGTCAGCCATGTTCAGAATATAGAACAGTCAGCAGGACAAATGCTTCCATTTCTCCAACAAATCTATGGCATGGACCGGGCATGGTGGCTCGCGCCTGTAATCCCAGCACTTTGGGAGGCCGAGGCAGGAGGATCACTTGAGGTCAGGAGTTTAAGACTAACCTGGCCCACATGGTGAAACTCCGTCTGTACTAAAAATACAAAAAGTAGCCAGGTTTGGTGGCACAAGCCTGTAATCCCAACTACTCAGGAGGCTGAGGCAGGAGAATTGCTTGAACCCAGGACGTGGAGGTTTGCAGTTAGCCGAGATTGTGCCTCTGCACTGCAGCCTGGGCAAGAGAGAGAGACTCTGTCTTAAAAAACAAACAAACAAACAAAAACAAATCTACAGTGTGGAAAAAATGGGAGAGGAACTATTCCAGATTAAAAGAAACTCAGGTACATAGCAAGCAAAAACACTATGTAAATCTTTTCTAAACTCTGATTTTGAAAAAAAAAAAAAAAAACACTAAGAAAAACCTTAGATACAATCAAGGTACTCTGAATATGGACTGAGTAATAGACGATGTTAAAATTTTCTGTTAATTCTGTTGATTGTCATAATAATATGGGTTTTTTTACTTGTACAAATTTATGGGATACCTGCGAATTGTGTTGCATGTATATAATGCATAGTGATCGAGTCAGGGTATTTAAGATATCCATCCCCCAAGTACAATTCTGCTATCAAACACTGAATATATTCCTTTTATATTACCATATGGTTGCACCCTTTAACCAAGGGGTATTCAATATTTTGGCTTCTCTGGGCCACATTGGATGAAAGAATTGTCTTGAGCCACACATAAAATACACTAACAATAGCTGATGAGCTTTAAAAAAAATCGCAAAAAAAACCATAATGTTTTTGACAAGTTTGTTTTTGGCATCCTCACTCTGTCGCCTAGGATGGAGTGCAGTGGCGCAATCTCAGCTCACGGCAACCTCCGCCTCCCGGGTTCAAGTGATTCTCCTGCCTCAGCCTGCTGAGTAGCTGGGATTAGAGGCGTACACCACCATGCCTAGCTAGTTTTTGTATCTTTAGTAGAGACGGGGTTTCACCATCTTGGTCACGCTGGTCTTGGACTCCTGACCTCGTGATCCAACTGCCTCAGCCTCCCAAAGTGCTGAGATTACAGGCAAAAATTATAATGTTTTAAGACAGTTTATGAATTTGTGTTTGGGGGCATTCAAAGCCATCCTGGGCCACATGTGGCCAGCGGATCATGGATTGGACAAGCTTGCTTAACCCATAATTTGATTTTTTAATGTTCCTCTGATGCATGTGAAAATGTTATGAGTAAAAAGACATAATATTTTGGCCCTGCTTTAAAATACTCCAGAAAACACACACACACACACACACACACACACACACACACACAAAAGGGTTGGAGAGAGTTTTAAAAATGACTAGCAAAACGTCACTAGATCTTGCAACTTGCTGGCAGGCATATGGGGTTTCATTAAGCTATCTTCTCTACCTTTGTATATGCTAGAAATTTTCCGTAATAAAATATTTTAATCCAGATATCATTTATTTATTTTTTAATAAAAGGAAGAAAAGAACAGAAAAAAATTATCTGGAAGGCACAGGTTCTCCAAATCAGGTCTCCTGAGGGTCACATGGAAGAACTAGGGTGCTTGGGAGGCAGCTGGGGGCCTCTGAAATACACCCCAATGGTCAAATATTTGAACAGCTTGTCTGGTGTAAGAGGGAAGACTTGCTCTGCACTGCCCCACCAAGCAAAACCAGGACCAAAATGCAAAATCTAGAAAGGCAAGTTTAAGTTTAATATGAAACTTCCTCTCCAGAACCGCAAAATATCAGAGCTAGAAAGCCTCAAGAAACATCTAGTCCAGCGTTTCCCAAATAGAAACCCTGGATATCACTTTCACCAGCCCGGGCTGCTCCCAGGCACTCTCAGGTTTGGGAAAAAGAAGTTTCCCGAACTCCCCTTCTCCCTCCACCTCTGCAACCCCTCCTCCACCACAGCCCTGCAGGAGCCCTGCCTCCCAACCACTCTGAATCATCTGAGGCTCCAGGAACATTCCGAGCTCTCAGGTACATTCCTAGCGCACACTCTTCCCCTGCGCTGTCCTTGGTCAGGAATATCCTCTCCTCTCTTCAGCTATTGTAACTCTACTCAAACTTCAAGGCCCTATTCAAACAGCTGCCCTCCTCCCACCCCTCACGGTCCTCACTCCCTCCTTTAAAATAAGAACACCCTTTATATAACACAACTGCTTAGAATGTGCTGGGGGTTATTACAGGCATATGACTTTGCAGCTTAGAAAAAGCGTTATGTTATCTTTATAGATAGGTATCATAGATCAGTTATATATTATCTTTTATAGTGATTCTTCCTTTTCACTCCCACAACATTATATACCTTTATTGAGATTATAGAGGCCCCATATACTGAGGTCCTACCACGTGCCAAATGCTTTAATTCTCATACCAATCCCATGACACAGGCATCATAAGTGTCAGAGAGGGGAGGCAACTTACTCAGTGTTACACAGCAGGGGTCTTATTTGAATTCAGGCTTGCATAATGTCAAAGCCTCTATAAATGTGCACATGATGTGTGCATGTATGTATGCCTAGCTCGTGCATGTATACACTGTGTATATACACACAGCCTCCCCTTCTGCACTGTGTTCTCTTTTCTAGCAGTGTCTAGCATATGGTAAATGCTCAATAAATATTAGATGAATGAATAAATCCTGCATTCTGACTACTTAGCTTTGTGCCTCTCCCTACAATAACCCCCACTACTATAAACTTGTGAATGCTGGAATAAATAAATGGCTTTAGGCTCCAGGATTCCATCTGGGATAGAGAAGCAGTCCGGAAGATGAGTGTCAAGACTCAGACAGAGAGTGGCAGGGGTCTGCCAAGGTCACCAGGAGGTCGATGGAGGGCTGGAGGGAGGAGAGGGGCTGAGGGGGCCTCCACTGTGGTCACTTTCACAGCCCGGGCTGCTCCCAGGCACTCTCAGGGTTTGGGAAAAAGAAGGCCTCTCACCTCTTCCCCAGCAGCCTGGGCCCTGACCGCTGTGTGACCCCTGGGAATGGGGACCTGTACTCCCCAGGGAGGAAGGCTACAGCCAGGAGGCAATAAAGTCATTTCGTGGTAATTAGAATCCTAACCAATTTAAGTCATTTACAGCTCTCAAACAATTACAGGGTGGTTCTTATCGCCCCAAGAATCCCAAGATGTTATTTGAAGGGGGCCATAAACTGGG
>NW_012114855.1:308912-312776 GCF_000951035.1 Colobus angolensis palliatus | reverse complement strand
TAATAAAATATTTTAATCCAGATATCATTTATTTATTTTTTAATAAAAGGAAGAAAAGAACAGAAAAAAATTATCTGGAAGGCACAGGTTCTCCAAATCAGGTCTCCTGAGGGTCACATGGAAGAACTAGGGTGCTTGGGAGGCAGCTGGGGGCCTCTGAAATACACCCCAATGGTCAAATATTTGAACAGCTTGTCTGGTGTAAGAGGGAAGACTTGCTCTGCACTGCCCCACCAAGCAAAACCAGGACCAAAATGCAAAATCTAGAAAGGCAAGTTTAAGTTTAATATGAAACTTCCTCTCCAGAACCGCAAAATATCAGAGCTAGAAAGCCTCAAGAAACATCTAGTCCAGCGTTTCCCAAATAGAAACCCTGGATATCACTTTCACCAGCCCGGGCTGCTCCCAGGCACTCTCAGGTTTGGGAAAAAGAAGTTTCCCGAACTCCCCTTCTCCCTCCACCTCTGCAACCCCTCCTCCACCACAGCCCTGCAGGAGCCCTGCCTCCCAACCACTCTGAATCATCTGAGGCTCCAGGAACATTCCGAGCTCTCAGGTACATTCCTAGCGCACACTCTTCCCCTGCGCTGTCCTTGGTCAGGAATATCCTCTCCTCTCTTCAGCTATTGTAACTCTACTCAAACTTCAAGGCCCTATTCAAACAGCTGCCCTCCTCCCACCCCTCACGGTCCTCACTCCCTCCTTTAAAATAAGAACACCCTTTATATAACACAACTGCTTAGAATGTGCTGGGGGTTATTACAGGCATATGACTTTGCAGCTTAGAAAAAGCGTTATGTTATCTTTATAGATAGGTATCATAGATCAGTTATATATTATCTTTTATAGTGATTCTTCCTTTTCACTCCCACAACATTATATACCTTTATTGAGATTATAGAGGCCCCATATACTGAGGTCCTACCACGTGCCAAATGCTTTAATTCTCATACCAATCCCATGACACAGGCATCATAAGTGTCAGAGAGGGGAGGCAACTTACTCAGTGTTACACAGCAGGGGTCTTATTTGAATTCAGGCTTGCATAATGTCAAAGCCTCTATAAATGTGCACATGATGTGTGCATGTATGTATGCCTAGCTCGTGCATGTATACACTGTGTATATACACACAGCCTCCCCTTCTGCACTGTGTTCTCTTTTCTAGCAGTGTCTAGCATATGGTAAATGCTCAATAAATATTAGATGAATGAATAAATCCTGCATTCTGACTACTTAGCTTTGTGCCTCTCCCTACAATAACCCCCACTACTATAAACTTGTGAATGCTGGAATAAATAAATGGCTTTAGGCTCCAGGATTCCATCTGGGATAGAGAAGCAGTCCGGAAGATGAGTGTCAAGACTCAGACAGAGAGTGGCAGGGGTCTGCCAAGGTCACCAGGAGGTCGATGGAGGGCTGGAGGGAGGAGAGGGGCTGAGGGGGCCTCCACTGTGGTCACTTTCACAGCCCGGGCTGCTCCCAGGCACTCTCAGGGTTTGGGAAAAAGAAGGCCTCTCACCTCTTCCCCAGCAGCCTGGGCCCTGACCGCTGTGTGACCCCTGGGAATGGGGACCTGTACTCCCCAGGGAGGAAGGCTACAGCCAGGAGGCAATAAAGTCATTTCGTGGTAATTAGAATCCTAACCAATTTAAGTCATTTACAGCTCTCAAACAATTACAGGGTGGTTCTTATCGCCCCAAGAATCCCAAGATGTTATTTGAAGGGGGCCATAAACTGGGGACCTGGTTGGGGGTGGGGAGTAGACAGGGAAGACGAGAGAAGGAAAGATGGCTGCTCATGGCAATGGGAAAAGGGGAGGCTTTTTAAAGCTCTATGGCGGGCTGCTCTCTATCTACGGCAGATGTGAGTGGGACATGCCCCTTGCTGTGGATTTAGTGGGAGAAACATGTCCCATCCCTGTAAGTTTCCTCTCCAGAACCGCAAAATATCAGAGCTAGAAAGCCTCAAGAAACATGTAGTCCAGCGTTTCCCAAATAGAAACCCTGGATATCTTGTGGTTCTTGAGATGTTTCTAGGTATTTGATTAAAAGTTTCCTAGGACAAATGGATTTGGGAAATTTGTGAAGTGTGGCTCCCTCGTACAGAGGGATCAGCGCTCATTGCGTGTCCAAGGTTCTGGGAAGATCTACAGGAAAGAAACCAGGTTCCACAGGAAAGCGTAACTCTGTGGAACCCAGTGTGTCTCAGACTTTGACCACCAAGCTTTTTAACCCCCACCGAAATCTGTTAATAACACAACAAAGCTCAGGAAATCTGCACCTGCATCTCTCGTTTCCTTCCCACTCTGGGGCTGAAGCTAGACTGAGTGGCTTTCTGTTCAATGACAATACACGCCCTTGGTTGGGGCAGGTATTTGCACCCAAAACAGTGGGCAGTCAGCCTTTTCAGGGTACTTTTGGAAGATAAGGGGGGTGGTAGAAATAACATACAGAGATCTCAAATATCCTTTACCCAGTTTTCTCCAACGGTAAGATCTGGCAAAACACCATCACAACTAGGATATTGACATGGACACAGTTAAGATACATAAAATTTCCAAAAACACAAGATTCCTCATGTTTCCCTTTATAACCATACTCACACCCCTCCCACCTTCACTTTGTCTTTAATCCCTGGCAGACACTAATCCGTTCTGCATTTCTATCGTTTTGTCCTTTCAATCATTTATACAAGTGGAATCATGCAGTTTGTAACCTTTAGTGATTAGCTTTGTTTACTCAGTATAACTCTCCCTAGATCCATTCAAGTTGCTTCGTGTGCCAACGTTCCATCGCTTTTTACCACTGAGCACTACGCCATGGTGTGGATGCCCCACAGTTTGTTTTATCATTATTCACTCCCTGAAAAACACCTGAGTTCCTTCCAGCGTGGCTATTGTGAATAATGATGCCTTAAATATTTGAATACAGGTTTTCATGTGAACGCATCTTCATTTCTCTGACATGAATGACTGGGAATGCCATGGCCACATTGCATGTTTAGTTTTTAAAGAAACTGCCAAGCTGTTTGCCAGAGTAGCTGTACCATCTTAAATTCCCACCAGCAACCATGAGTGATCCAGTGTCTCTGCATCCTCATCAACATTTAATGTTAACTTTACTTTTAAGTTTAGCCATGATGATAGATGTATAGTGATATCTCATTGTGGTTTTAATTTGCGTTTCTCTAGTGGCTCATGACATAGAATATCATTTCATGTGCTTATTTGCCACCTGTTTATCTTCTTCAGTGAAATTTTTTCATATCTTTTGACTGTGTTCTCACTGAATGGTTTGCTTTTTAGTATTGAATTTTGACAGTCATTTAAATATTATAAGTATTATCATTTTACTGATATGCAGATCAGAAGGATTTTCTCCTACACAACAGCTTGTGCTTTTATCCCCCTAACAGGGTTTTCACAGAGAAATAGTTATTAATTTTGATAAAGCCTGATTTATTGTTGTTCCCTTGTAGATCTTGCTTTACGTGGCAAGTCTAAGATTCTTTGCCTAGCGAGAGAGCCCAAAGATGTTCTATTTTTTTCTAGAAGTTTCATCATTTTGCTTTTTACATTTACGTCTATGCTTCATTGGAAGTTAATTTTTATCTAAGGAGTGAAATGTAGGTTGGGGTTTCTATTTTGCCTATGGGTGCCCAATTGTTCTAGCACCACTCATTAAAAAGGCTATCTTTCATCAATTCGATTGCTTCTGCACCTTTATTGAAAACAGATTGAACATATTTGTGTTCTGTTCTTTCTGGGTTCTACATTCTCCTCCACCATAGGTGAAAGAGAATGTAAACCAGCAACACTACACAGTCTTCATTACTGTAGCTGTACAGTAAGTCTTGAAAGTAG
>NW_012114855.1:294203-307382 GCF_000951035.1 Colobus angolensis palliatus | reverse complement strand
ACATTCTCACCTTATTCTTGATCTTAGGGGAAAATCATTCATTCTTTCACCATGAAGTGTAATGTGAGCTTTAGATTTCTTTTTTTTTGAAGATGTTCTTTATCAAGCTGAGGAAGTTCTCCCCATTTCTATTTTTCTGAGAATTTTTGCACGAATGGGTATTGAATTTTTAAAATGCTTTTTCTGAATTAAATGATATGATCATGTAATTTTTCTTTTTCAGGCTGTTAATATGGTAAGTTACACTGATTGATTTTTTTAATGTTAAACCAACTTTGCATTCCTGGAATAAACCCCATTTGATCATAGTGTATAATTATTTCTATATATTACTGTATTCTATTTGCTTATATTTTGTTAAAGATTTTTGCATCTGTATTCACAAGAAAAACTGGTTTGTAATTTACTTTTTTGTACTATCTTTTAAATCCACTCTACCCATCTCTGTTTTTAATTGGTATGTTTTAATTAATGTAATTATTAATATGTTAAGGCTTGAGTCTATCATCTAATTTTTTTTCTGTTTGTTCTCTGTGTTTTGGTTTCTCTGTTTTATTTTTTGTGGCATATTGGAACGTATTTTCCATTTTTAATTATCTATAGTATTTCTGAGTGTATATCTTTTTATTGGTTGCTCTAGGTATTACATAATATATACCTATGACTTACCATAGTCTTACCAGGTGTCATCAAGTAAAATGATGACTTACCAGGTGTCATCATTTTATCAGTTCAAGTAAAATATGGAAGCTTGCTTCCCTATATGTTCCTTTACTCTCTCCCATTTATAATATGTCTTAAATATTTCCTCTATCTACGTTTAGAACCACGTCAGGCAGTGTTATAATTTTTGCTTTGGCGATCAAGCAATTTATAAAGCTCACAAGGAGAAAGAAAGTGCTTTTTCAGTCCTATCTTTTTCCTCCTTTCCTTCTGGAACTCCGATGACATGCATGTTTGAACTTTTGTTATAGTGCCCCAGGGCCCTGAGGCTCTGTTCATTTTTTTCCAATCTATTTTCTCTCTGTTGTTCAGATATCTGCTATTCTATCTTCAGGTTCACCAAATCTTTCCTCTGTCTCCTCCATGCTGATGTTGAGCCTAACCATGGAGGTTTTATTTTTTTCGATTATTGTACTTCCCAGTTCCAAAATTTTCATTTGTTTTTTTCTTTATTTCTTCTATTTCTTTCCTGAGACTTTCTATGTTTTCGTTTGTTTCAAGTATATTCTTTATTGCTTGTTGAAGCATTTTTATTGCAACTTCTTTAAAATATTTGAGATAATCCTGACATCTCTGTCATCTTAGCATTGACATCTATTAACAATCTTTTTCATTCACTTTGACAGCCTCTTGGTTCTTATGAGGGGTGATTTTCTAGTGAAACATGAACATTTTTATATTATATTTTGAGATTAAATCTTATTTTGAACCTTCTCTTTTTGCCATATGTCTCAGACACCATTCCATTCTGGTCGAGGAAAGAAGGGTACCAGCTCATTACTGTCACATAGAGGTAGAAGTCCAGATTGCCCACACTGACACCCAAGGTAGGGGGAAGGGCTTCTCATTACCACTGGAGGGGATGGGGTTAGCTCTCCATCTGATCTTCATTGGCACTGCAATGAGTAGGTGGCCTCATTAACTATGGGCAATAATGAAAGTCCTGACTCTCTACAAGGCCTCCTCTGATCACTCCAACAGGGAGAGAGAGAGCACTGTTGCCTGGCAGAGTGAAGTCCAGACTCTCCCCATGGTCTCCTCTGATGCCACAGGGTGGAGGCTTGTCTCTGGCCAGTGGGGATAAAATCCTTGGCTCCTTACTCACCCTCCTGAGACACCACCCCAGCAAGGGATTTGGAGAGCCTCGTTATAACCTCATTAGTGTGGAAGTAGAGGCCAGTCCCCACTCAGCCTCTGCTAGCCTGGGTGGGGATTGGGCTATATTTTTCCCTACAGTGTTTGAGTGGAATAGAGCAGTTATTAATCAAAAGATTTCTGTCTTGCTAGGATGCCACTTTTCTGGCCCTTTGGCTAAAGAAAGCAAGCTTTAGGGGGACAAAATGGTCCATTTCCAGGTTACCAGCTTCTTCAACTCCAATTCAGGGAAATGTAAGGAAAAACAAACAAAGAAACAGAAAAACAGGGAACTTACCACCATACCATTCCTTGGATCCCACGTTCCCTAGCCAGTCTATGTCTTCTTTCCACCTCTTAGAGTCTTCCTGTGTTTATTTCCTAGCCGACGTCCATGGTTTTTAGTTGCACTTAGCAGAGGATTCTGGGAAAGTACATCTACTCTATCTTCCCAGAAGGAGACGTCTAGATTATGCTTTTCACATCTTTGCACCTTTGCGTATGCTGTTCCTTCTGTCAAGAATAATCCCTCCTCTCTACCAGGAAGCTGTCGCCAGCCCCACAGACTGGTTAGGTGACCCACAGCATCTGCTGTGCGTGGACCACAGTAGTGATCAGATAGGGGCATCCTCTTTTTGCCTGTCTCATGCTCTAAACCATCAGCTTCTTGAAAGAAGGATGAAGTCCTGGTTGACTTTGCCTCCAGCTCACAGCACAGTGTCTGATGCATGGTAGGTACTTGATGAATGTTTGCTGAATGAATGAATGATATTCACCACAGGATTCCCTTCTGCCCTCGGGCAGTGCACAGCATACAAATGAGGAAAACCGCACTGTATGCCAAATCTTCCTAGACTTTCTTGGTGACCTTGGAAAAATAACCTGAACTGACATCAGTTTCTTCCATGTTGACTAATGAGCAAGAAAATGGGAAAAACTATTATTACCAAAACTAAATATTTTCAGCAATTAGTATGTGCCAGGCACTGTGCAAATTGCTTTATCTTCATTATCTTATTTAATTCTGAAAATACCCCAATGCGATGAGTTCTGTTATCTCCATGGCACAAATAAACAGACCAAGGTTCCATGAGGTTGTATAAATCACTCATGGTTGCAGTCGATGTAAGGTGAATGTAGGGCAAAAGTCAAATGCAGGTATCTCTGCCTCCATCACCCCATGCCACGTGAAATTCCACAAGACACTCCTCCTGGGCCTAACTTGGATCAATTCACAAAAATTATGGGACATCCACCATATTCTGGGAGTTGAAGATTTTCTTTGAATCCCAACATATATAAAGGTTACAATCAAAATCAGATAAAGATTTTAGAGGAGCTTAAAGCATTAAATGGGGAATGGGAAGGAGAACAACATGTATTAGACATTCTTGGGCAGCCAGGGACTATGGGTACTGCTTCACATGTAACATCCCCCCCAGTCCTCTCAGTGGCCCTAGAGGGTTGCTACTGTCAGTTGCACTCAATGTCAAAGGACAGTAAACTTTGAAGCCATGCCTAGAACCAGGACCATCTGTCTCCAAGGCTCTCACTCTTTCCAATATATACATTCCCATACAAGGCCTTAGTTCAAGAAATGAATAAACCAATGGCGCAGGGGGCGGGGGCCTCATCTCACCAGTCCCTATAGGGTTTGAGCCCACTGACTGTGATGAGTTGAGTGTCCAGGCTCTGGAAGTCCTGGGCTTGTGTTCCAACTCTGCCACCACTGCCCAGCTATGCAAGCTTGAGCTATCAACCCCAATGTTTCCATCTGTAAAATGGGATTGACAAGAGCACTGTATACCTACAGCCCAAAGAATGAGATGTTCATCCTTTAAGCAACTTATCATAGCACTGGCACATGGCAAATGTTAAATTAATGGTACTGAGAGTCACTGTGCTAAGCTCCAGCATGTCCAATCCTATGCCACATGCTGAGATTAGAAGATGTGGCACATGGCCTTTAGAAAATGTGGCCTCTGGCTAGGGAAATCAGCAATTAAATAGTTAAACCTCAAGGGAAGAGCCCAAAGATGTGGCAAAAGTAATTGCTTTGAAGGGTCTGAAAAAGTGTCATGAAAATGTGGTAGATTTCTAACCCCTAAAAAAGTAAGAAAGAACAACACACAGGCTGAGTGCAGTGGCTCACTCCTGTAATTCCAGCAATTTGGGAGGCCAAAGTGGGCAGATCACTTAAGGTCAGGAGTTTGAGCCCAGCCTGGTCAACATGGTGAAACCCCATTTCTACTAAAAATACAAATAAATTAGCCAGGCATGGTGGTGTATGCCTGTGATCCCAGCTACGCAGGAGGCTGAGACAGGAGAATTGCTACTCAAGAGGCTGAGACAGGAGAACTGCTTGAACTTGGGAGGCAGAGGTTGCAGTGAGCCAAGATCATGCCACTGCACTCCAGTCCAACCTTGGTGACAGAGTGAGACTTCGTCGAAGGGAAGGGAAGGGAAGGGACAGACAGAGAGAAGTGGAGGGCTGGTTTTTCAGTACAGGAACAGCACGAGCAAAAACCCCAGAGACAGGAAGAGAAGGCTGGTGGGAAGGGAGCAATGGGTCTTAACTGGAACAGAGTCAGGGAGGACCAGGGTATAAGAGCCCGAGAAACCTGATTCTCCATCCTGGGATCCTTCCTCGAGTTTTTCATAATGATGCAATCAAGCTCAGGACAAAGTTGTTTTCTTATCCAGCTTGTGATCTCTGAAATCGCATTAATGGCCCTAAAGCAAAGTTCAGTTTCTACTTTCAAATGACCCTCAGGACTGAGTGTTGATCCTTTTGGCAGCATTCACTGAGAACCTACTGTGTGCCAGGCACTGCCCTGGTGCTAAGAATTCACCAGCAAACATGACAGACACACCTGCTGTGATCTCCAAGCTTGCTTCCGAGGAGGGGAGTTGGAGAGTAAGCGACTTCCTACAAGGTTCTATTAATTCCTCAGCTGTCATGGTGCTGTGTGCACAAAAGTTAGTATGTGATGAGGTGACTGATATGTCCTAGGCTCAGGGAAATAGGATGGGGTGTGAAGCCTCTGGCAAAACCAGGGCAGAAGTCACAGCCAGGAACTCACTTACATCCGAAGTTGCCGAATGCCTGGCACACCAACATTTTTAAGGGCCAAAGAGAAGCCTGTAAGACAGTCTTCATATATCCGTGGGCCATCATCTGTCATAGAAACCAGTGACAAAAGGCAGGAACTGGGATGACTGTACGGTTTACAAATTCAGGCTCCCTTGGCAATGACAGGGTATTGGAGAGGAAAGCTCACTGCTCTAGAAGTCTCTGAGAGGGTCTAGGTTTCAGGGTGAGGTGGGTCATCACGTTAAGCAAGTTCCAAGAGGTGGGATCTTTTGTAGATACATGTTTCTAGAGTATGTTCTGTTGAACACAGCACTGCCTTGCAATATCTGAATAGGGGTTCCATTTAAAAACAAAACAAATTTCTTCAGATTTTTTTTTTTTTGCAGGACTTCTCAGAGCCTTAAATGTGCTGATATGCATTGTGGTTTCCTGAGATGGACCAACACTTTCCAATCTTATTTGACCTAGAACATTTTTTTCTAGGGATTCATATTAATATTTTTCCCTATACAGATAGAAAATCACCCCCTTAGGGTTAATCTCCTGGCTGGACAAGCCAATGAGCCCTGAGAAAGAGGCCTTTTTTTTTTTTTTTTTTTTGAGACGGAGTCTCACTCTGTCACCTAGCCTGGAGTGCAGTAGCAAGATCTCTCAGCTCACTGCAACCTCCGCCCCCTAGGTTCAAGCAATTCACCTGCCTCAGCCTCCTAAGCACTTGGAATGACAGTCACCTGCCACCATGCCCAGATAATTTTTGTATTTTTAGTAGAGATGGGGTTTCACCATTCTGGACAGGCTGGTCTCGAACTCCTGACCTCGGGTGATTCACCCACCTCGGCCTCCCAAGTGCTGGGATTACAGGCATCCACCACCATGCCTGGCTAATTTTTCTAATTTTAGTAGGGACGGATTTCGCCATGTTGGTCAGGCTGGTCTCGAACTCCTGACCTCAGGTGATCCACACACCTCGCCCTCCCAAAGTGCTGGGATTACAGGCATGAGCCACTGCACCTGGCCCCTATTTTCAAACTGGAAGGTGCGCTGAATGTAAATAATGCAGCTTTGCATCACTAATGGATTTCCTCCATTCCATCCCTGGGAAGCAATCCCTGGGTCCCTGCTTGAATGCCTCCAGCCACAAGACACTCATGACCTGTCAAGGAAGCTCACTCCCACTGTTGAAGGTGAGATTCCATCCGGAGCCCTTCCTTGGGCTGAGCTGAAATTCACCTCCCTGATTCTTTCATCATCAATAACAGTAACGTTTATCCTACTACCATTTATTTAACATCTTTTATAGGCCCCATACTGTGCTGAGTATTTTTCATGTATGATCTCAGTGAAACTCTTCAAGTACTCTATGAGGTCAGAGTGTGCCTCTCCTACAGCTGAGGAATCGGAGGTTTGGAGAAGTTCCATTACTCTCCTTGCTCACCCAGCTAACAAGAAGTAGATGGATGACTCAAGTCTGACCCAAAGGCCAAGGACTTGGATGTACCTAACCACACCACTCTCCTGCCCTTCCTCACAAAGTTCCTCCCTCTGAAGCCCTGTAGAATGAAAACACCCACGTCTGTGGCCCTCCCGGCATGCCAGACTTCATTCTCATGAACTAACACATCTGAGTCTCACAGCAGCCTGTGAGGTGGGGTCGGTGATTATTCCCAGTACCCAGGGGAGACGCTGACCAATGACCCGCCCTGAATCCCAGGTGGCAGATCCTTGGTGCCCAAGCCATCTGGCTCCAGAGCCCACCGTTTAGCCACCACTCTGCCTGCCCCCTCACCGTGTCTACAGCCTTGTCCATGTGCCCACCCATGCTCTGGCTGAAGGGACTGTGTCCCCTGTGAGCCTCATCTTTCCCAGCTCCATGTTCCCTGGTCCTTCTGTGCTTCCTCGTAAGCCAGGGTCTCTAGCCCTTCTCTATCTTGCCTCTGTCCTGTGGGCCCATCCCAGGATTCTGTGCAAATAGCCAGGCCATTTCTATGGCCCCAGGGAGGAAAAAAGTCAGGAACCCAGGACTGAGGACAAAAACATGGAGAGGAATCAAAGTGTGTCTCCAGTGGGGACTTGCTGAGCCCAGACTCTTTGGGGGAATTATCTCATTTAACTCATATGGCAGCTGCTGACATCTGAAGAAGCCCCAGGACACATTCGTTGAATGAAATCAGGCAGTCCTCACTTTCTTCATTTTACAGATAAGGAAAGAGATGTCCTGAAGATCTTAGAAGATCTTAGAACAGGCTCAACATCACAAAGCTATGACAAATTCAGGATTCAAAGCCAGCTCCTCCTGGCTCCCTCATTTTTGCTCTTTCTTCCACCCCCATATTACAATGCTTGGTCCACATTTGGAGTCCAAAGAAATGGATTCTCACTCCAGCTGTGTCTTGGACTTCTTTGTTGACCTTGAGCCAGGCTCTCTGGAAAAGGTATCCTGAGGTCTCCAAGGAATCTTTAGGAAGAGGAACTTCCTGGGTTTGGCGACCATGAATGGAGGAGAGAAAGAATCCACCAGCTGGAGCTCCACGTGCAGGCAGCCAGCTCTCGCTGCGCAACATCTTTGACAACAGGAAGACACACGCTCTCAAGTGGCTCACTCAAGTGTCTTTAAAGAATTCTCTAAAACTCTGCATTTCAGTGCATGACCAGTGAGTGGAGAAAGCAAATGTGGTGTGCTGGGCATACAGAACACATGGAAGAATCACAGGCAGAGAGTCCCACGTGAGGAATTAGACAGAGACAGGCTGGGATCCAGAGCTCTGCCCTCCTCCACCCAAGATGTGCTCAGCGGCACCACAGGGAAGGCTCTAAGCCCGATGGAGAAGCCGTGGGACTTTCAACAATTCCTCTAAAATACACAACTGGGATTCCCTTCTGTGTTATCCATTCAGCGTTTATTGACAAATATGTGCCTAGGACGGTTGCTGTGAGAACTGAGGAAACACAAAGGGGATTGGAAGGCGCTTCAGCTGCAGAGCATTTCATGCGTGGGTGGGAGAGCTGTGGGGACCCATGGAACATTCCCACCACCACTGCCTCCCCTCTCTGGTGCAACCCTGGATGGGTGAGGTCCGTGCAAATGAGCCACGCTGTAACCTGATGCTAGAAGCTATCCGGGTGTCCTGCGGGTGTGGCAGAGGTCACTCTCTGCCACACAATGAGGCAGTGGCCAGGCAGCTGCCCCTCAGCTTCTAGAAAAGGAAGGTGGTGGCTGGGCACGGTGGCTCACACCTGTAATCCTAGCACTTTGGGAGGCTGAGGCAGGCGTATCACGAGGTCAGGAGATCAAGACCATCCTGGCCAGCATGGTAAAACCCCCTCTCTACTAAACAAAATACAAAAAAATAGCCGGGCATGGTGGCAGGTGCCTGTAGCCCTAGTTACTCAGGAGGCTGAGGCAGGAGAATGGCGTGAACCTGGGAGGCGGAGCTTGCAGTGAGCCGAGATGGCGCCACTGCACTCTAGCCTGGGTGACAGAGTGAGATTCTGTCCCAAAAAAAAAAAAGAAAGAAAGAAAAGGAAGGTGGACAGTGGATTCGAGCACAGATCCCAGCCCCAGATCCCATAGCTGCTAGGGAAGGGTGCAAATGTTTTCTACGAACAGCCAGATAGTAAATAGTTTAAGCTTTATGGGCCTTAAGATCCCTGTAGCAATTACTCAACTCTGGAGTTGTAGCTCAAACGTAGCCAGAGACAATGCATCGGTGAACGGCCATGGCTGTGTTCAAATAAAACTTTATTTACAAAATCAGTCTGTGGATTGGATTTGTCCCACAGGCCATCATTGGCCCTTGGTAATCCCAAAATATTGCTGGCCTCCGGTGGTGTTAAAGAGGATTTGAATACAAAGTTGCTGTGACTGGCCATTTTTCTCACCACCCCACAAAATCTGCCTTGCCAGTGACACTCAACTGGATTCTGAGAAATCCCAGTTAGAAGATGCAACAGTGCCTTCCTTCTTCAGACCAAGCTCCCAGCTGGGTGACGCTGGGAAAGTCCTCCCACCTCTCTAAGCCTCATTCTCCCCTCGGTAAATGCACTTATTGAAAGCCTCCCCTAGGACCAGGCACAGTGGCCAGGTACAGCAGGGTATCCAGAGAACAGTCCCAGAACATTGGCACCAAAATCCGCCTTCTATGGAGGTAGAAATTGGGACTCAGAGAGGTTAAGCAACTTGCCTGAGATCACAGAGCTAAGAAGTGTTCGTAAGGGAACTAGAACCTAGTACTTTGGGCTCCAGAGGCCAGAGCTCCTACCTCTGCCCCTCTCAGGCTAGGATGACTCCAAGGCCCCATCGGGTCCACATCTCTGAGTGCTGGGAAGGTGCAAAGTCCAGCAGGAGAGAGCATGGGGATGGTAGAGGAAGTCCAGGGAGCCGCCTTTGTTATCCACCGTGTGTCAGGATGTAAGCTCAGTTATGGGAGGTATTATCCTCCCCCAGGAAAAGGTGTGGAAACAGGCCCAGAGAGGAAGAGGGCCTTGCCCAAGGCCACAGAGGCAGTAAGTGGTGAGTCAGGACATGAACTCAGGCCAAGGAACCCCACATGGCCAAGCTCAGCTGACTTCCCTGGCCACACTCCACCCCTCCCTTTATGTGCCCAGAATGAGACAGGAGCCCGGGGAAACTTCCTCCCCAGGTGGCATAGAAGTGAGAGCCCAAAAAGATGCACCCCACCCCCAGTGCCCTGACTTGGGAACACCACTCAAGCCTACAGGTGTTCATCAGTCCAAGTTGAGAACCATCAACAATGGCCCCCTTCATTCAGACGCTGAGGAGCCCCAGGACTGGGGCGCAGCCGGGTTCAGCACCAGGAGGATTATCAGTCACCCAGGAAATGCCTGGAGGTCTTGAACTTCTGAACTCCTGTCTCACCTCCACCTGAACCCAGCAAAATGGCCTCTTTCCTGTTATTACTTTATTGCCTTGATTGTAAATTCTTTCCTGATCCCACATTATGGCTGCAGGATAAAAACATGTGCCCCGGGCACAGCTTTCAAGGAGAGCGCCTGGTTTATAAAGTGGTGCTGTCATAGCACAGAGAAGGGGTGCAGCTCAGCCAACCAAGGCAGTGCATCCCGGGGCTCACTCCTGGCATCCAGGAAGGGCAGGCTGACCAGACTCTGCCAGGGCACCGAGCCAGGTACGCTGCAGAGCCCTGGAAGCTGGGCAGCAGTTCCCACCCTTATCCAGGGATGGCAGCATGCCTTTGTTCGCTGCATCCTCGAGGCAACCCTGAGAAACAGGCCAGGTGCTATGGCTACCTTCACTCTACAAATGAGGGGCTGAGGCTGGGATAGGTGGCGTGTACAGGACCACACAGCCAGGATGAGAACTCAGACCCAGAGCTCCTTCATCACCTGCTCTCTCAGAATAAACCCTTGAGTGTCTACAAGACAACTCATCTCAACAGAATTGCTTCAGCCTCATTGAATCCTCAGCTGTCCTGGGAGCATGAGTATCACCCTCCCCACTTTGCAGACCCTCTTACTGCACAGATGTTTACGAAGCATCCTCTGCCTGCCCTCAGCACCCTACTCCTGGCCCTGCTGCCCTCGTACCTGTGGACTGATGGGGAAGAGAAGCGGGACCCCTGCAACGATGCCCTTTTTTCTTCCCTCTATCTTAGGAGCCAGATGCTCAGATAGAGGACCTAAACCCTTGGTCCTCTATAGGGGCCCCTGTCCATAGATAGATTCAGGGAAGAGCAGGGGGCTGTGCCCACCCAGCCAGTACCCCGGGTGGGCTATGAAACCCTGGCCTCAGGATTTAAGCCCCATTCGCCATGCCAGGCACAATCGGTAATGAAGGTGCTATTTGGGCTGCCTTTCTCCATGATCTTACTTCAAGATGCAGGCCGAAGCTGAAAGGTGGCAAATGCTAGTGTGTCTAGGTGATGGTCAGATCCAACAGAAGCAAAGACCCTCTCTCTCACCACAACGACGGTCCCTCTCGGTACTCCTTCTGCCGTAACTTCCACAATTCCTTGGTCCTGGGGTGTTTGGAGGCCCTGACTTGTGATATAATCAAGGCTGGCCAGAAGAAAGTGGCCCGTGGAAGGACAAGGCCACAAGAGTGGGGACCAGGGAGAAACCAGAGCTGCCCAGGAAAGGGATGGCAAGGCTCACATTCGAGGCCATGGCTGCAGAGCTGAGTGGTACAAGAAAAAGCCCCACACCAGAGCCAGGAGATCCGCTTCTAGGCCCCACCCATGCTCAACACGCCCTTCACGCACCTCCTCAGCTTCCTGGACCTCAGGTTCTTGACTCACCTGTGAAATGGGCGAAGACAGGGCACGGAACCAGAAGATCTCAGGAGATTTTTCTAGAGCTAGGATTCTGCATCTTTTCCTTCAGCTGTGACTGTCAGTCCAGGCCACACACTAGAACCTCGTGGGGAAGCTTTCATAAACACCGATGCCCAGGTCTTCTGACTACCGTGCTATAATGATGCTCAACCTCAAACTGGGATATGTTGACTTTAAAGCCAAGAACAGAAGCTGGAAGGACTATGAAGAGGTGATACCAGGAGATGTCCAAGCGTAAGAAACAAAGCTGAAATAAATATCAGCATAGTAGGTGAGAGTTGGGTTTTGGAGTCAGACAGACTTGAGTACCAAGTCCTGCTCCCTTACTCACCAAGAAAGGCCACCCAGGAAAGCTACCCCTTCATTACCGATAGCACCTGGCATAGAGAGTGGGACTTAAATCTGAAGGCCAGACTCTGACAGCTCACCCGGGGTACTGGCTGAGGGGGCACAGCCTCCCGCCCTTCCCTGAATCCATCGATGGACAGAGATCCCTATAGAGGGCCCAGAGCCTTCAGTGTCAGGTGGCCTAAGCTCAGTAGTGAGTCTGCCCCGTGACTGGGCCTGGGCATTTGACTCATTTTCCAGTCCTGCCTGCTGAGCAGCATTGAGAAAAGGGATACGAAAGCACTTTGTGGATATGGAATACTTTGCAGAGGCACAGACCAAGGCTGGAAAGAGACCAGAGTGGCTGGAGAATCTAATCTGTGGCTCTGATCCCCACCACCAGTGTGCTGAGCAAAGGTCACAAACTCTCAGCAGCAGGTTTGACATCAGAAACTTCCTCTTCAAGGCAGAGCCTGGAGAGCCCCTCTTTCCATCTGTCTCAGAATCCAGGAGGAGAAAGAGAAGTGATCTTGGAGTCAGACAGCCCTGGGCTTGTGTGTCCTGGTCCCACCACTGATAAGGGATGTTCTTCTCATGGGCCTCATTTTCCCCACCTGTAAGAAGAGAACATGTCCCTAGCCCCAGGCGTTCATTTTAAAGATCAACTGAGAGCATGTCTGTGCAAAACCTTCAAGAAATCCTGAAATAAGGCTCGTTCTTACTAGCTATGGGACCTTAGGAAAATTACTTCATCTCCCACAACCTCAGTTTCTCAATCTGTAAGACAGGGATAATGGTATTCACTTCGTAGGGCTGTTATTCAAATTAAATATGATAATGGGAGTCAACACTTAGGTCACTGGCACATACTAAGTGCTCAGTTCACAGCAGCTAGTATTACTGTCACTGTAGCTTATCCCACGGCACCTTCTTCCCCCAGACCCAGCCCCTGGAGGGCAAGCATGGCTGTCTCCTCTCTGCAGTTGAAAAAAGCTTTTGGTCCAGAAGATCCAAGGCCTTTGGTGGGGGTCCAGCCTCCCAGAAGCCCCCCGCAGGCATTACCCCTTGCACCTGGGAATGAAGCCATTCTCAGGTCTTACGCTCACTCATTGTTCAGCCTGACTGGACATAAGCAGCTCTACGTGGAGTTATTTTAATCTTTCCTCACAAATCAATAACTGCTTACCTTGAAGCAGTTTTAATTAGTTAAGACCTGCTGAGTGCTCTGCTGATAAACTAGTCTGCTATTAATGCTAAGTATCTGCCATGTGGTTGCTATTTTTATTATTGTTGTTCTTATGAAATCCTCATTTCCTGAGCCACACAGCTGGGACTATTATTTAAAAATCACCTTAGGCTTGAGGCTCCTTCCCTGAAACCTGGGGAAAGGGCCCTTTCCGGACAGCTCAGCTCACCCCTTTCCACGCCTGCCACGTGCAATACCCTTATCACAAAATTATATTAATAGAAAGATGCTTCCTTCAATAACAGAAAACAATAACAATAAAACATATACATAAATAACAGAAAAACCTCCACGACTTTTGATTTCTGACTTCTGTAGCAACAGAGCCCCCTAAGTTCTGTGAGCCC
>NW_012114855.1:285206-288698 GCF_000951035.1 Colobus angolensis palliatus | reverse complement strand
TGGCTGTAATCCCAGCTACTCAGTAGGCTGAGGAAGGAGAATCGCTTGAACCAGGAGGCAGAGGTTGCAGTGAGCTGAGATTGCACCATTGCACTCCAGCCTGGGCAACAGAGCAAGGCTCTGTCTCAAAATAAAGAAGGAAAAGAAAAGAAAGATACATCCTCTTCCCCTCTACAGAGCAGTGCTCTATTTCCTTGCCTAGAGACCCTTCAGAGACTGAGGCTGGTATCTCACAAATTGATGCTTGTCCTACTCAAGATCTACTCCTATAGCCCCTCATTACCTTCAGGATGATAAACAGAATAAAGTCTAGGCACAGCCCAAGCAGTAACATACAAGTGCGGCTCTAGGTTGGGGCAGTTTTCACACTGAAGGAGTTGCAAGACCCAGCTAAAAAGACTCACGGGTTAGGGAAGAATGTATTGACACAAGAATACTTGATTGTGACCTGTTTTAACAAGGATACTGGGACTCATCCTAAACACTCTGTTGGGACAGCTCCTTGTAGCTGGAACACAGTGATTTATTTGTTGGGTTTTTTTTTTTGTTTGCTTGGTTTTGTTTGGTTTTGTTTTGTTTTTTGAGACAGAGTCTCACTCTGTCACCCAGGCTGGAGTGCAGTGTCGTGATCTCGGCTCACCTCAACCTCCGTCTCCCAGACTCAAGCAATTCTGCCTCAGCCTCCCAAGTAGCTGGGATTACAGGTGCACGCCACTACCACCTGGCTGATTTTTGTATTTTTAGTAGAGTCAGGGTTTCACCATGTTGGTCAGGTTGGTCTTGAACTCCTGACCTCAAATGATCCACGTGCTTCAGCCTCCCAAAGTATAATTAGATGAAGTGAAGATGCTAGAACTGCTCTGGCACAATATTGAGAAAGGGACCATAAGGCTTAGGGAGGCAGGGCAGCTAGCTAGATTTATTATGTGAGATGGGTAAACCCACCCTCCACTGAGGCAATAAGCCACACGCTATTGGGAGGGAGGCAGGCAAAGGTGTAGGGAGAGTAAACCAGTATCTCTGAGAAGCCTGGGGCAGCCACCTCTGCAGGCGTCAGTTCCAAAATGAAATGTCATCTGGAGGATTGCTTTCAAGGGACACTTTCAGTTCCTAATGTTTATCCTGGATTCCCCCAAAAGTTTATGTGGATAGTTTATTTGGGAATGTGATCCCAGAATGAAGGCATGAGGATCAGGGGGAATAAAAGTAGTTAAGAAGGGGAGCTAATACGATGACCTCTTATCCTTTCGATAAGAGTGGGAGATGTTGCCATGGAACTGGTATGCCCAGTGTTGGTGGACACGGTGAATTCCAGTCAAATGGCAGCTGCTCATCTTCAGAGGCCAAGTGGATGAATTCACCGAGATAGCAATGTTGAGTGGCAATGAAGGGATTCACTCATTATTCTTGGACCGAGGCTTTCCTTTGGGGGAAACCCAGATTTATCTGG
Source organism: Colobus angolensis palliatus (assembly GCF_000951035.1). Taxonomy (NCBI): domain Eukaryota; kingdom Metazoa; phylum Chordata; class Mammalia; order Primates; family Cercopithecidae; genus Colobus; species Colobus angolensis. Next base: position 287,248 of record NW_012114855.1, on the reverse strand, counting down.
CTGGGGACATTATCTAATTTTAGTATCACTGAACCCCACTAAGCTGAAATAGCCCCAGTCCTTTTTACAGGTGAGAAAACTGAAACTCCGAGAGTTTGCCTAAGGGAGGGATGAAAATGAGTGCTCTGACCACATCCTGGCCCTCATCACCACGGGATTCCGAGGAACAAGCCCAGGGGAGTTGCAGCATCCTCTGTCTACCCTATCTATGTGACCTCCCTTTGTGGTTTTAAATCCCACTGCTTGCTGACAGATTTGTCACCTGTTTTAAGGGCAGAATCCATTATTATTATCAATAGTAGTAATGGAAATTAAACAATAAATGCAGTAGTCTCATTAAGCCACTTATTTAATTAATTTATTTTAATTCATCTAATTAGTTAATATGATAATACTTCCTTTCATCCAAAGACAGCCTGCAGGCTCTCCAAGCATGCTGTATTATGATTAATGGATTTTCACATGTTGAGGAGGAAGGAGTTTGGGGAAATCTCAAAGTCAGAGTTGTCTGGTGGGGGTCACTTAGCCCATGGAGAAGCCCACTGCTCTCTATCTGATGACTGTTCTTCCACCCACCGGCGCTAAGCTCTCACTGGCTTTCTTGACACTAACCTGGAAAGTCCTCTCCTTTTCTCCCTGAGTAGCAATACCACCCATCCTTCAAGACTCAGCTTAGGGGTCACCTCCAGCAGGAAGCCACCTGATGTTTCCCAGCTGGATGAGACAGCTATCCTGAGATACCCTGTGTAGCGCATGTCACAACTATGGGATGTCCCCTGCTTAAAAACAAATCCTTTGAGAGAAGGCGCTGGGCTATGACTACAGCATCAGCAACCACAAACGCAGCAACCACCATTATTCACTGAGCATCTATTCTGCACCATGCATCTTCCCAAGCACATTGCAAAGATAGTCCCTTTCCATCTTCGCCCAACATCAAACAGTGGGAATTGTTTCCTCGTTTCTTGGAATAAGGAAACAGAAACTTCAAGCAGTTAGATAACTTGCCCAGAGCCACCCACCAGAACCGGAATTCGAACTCAGGTTCAGATGGTCCCAAAGCCTGAATCCTTAACTACCGTGCCAGACCTCTTACTTGTCTTCGCAGCCTCCACCCCCAGCACAGGGCCTGCTTACTCAAAACTTGTATAATGAATGAATGCCCCAAATGCTTTCTTAACAAATTTGGATCTCATAGTGAGAGAAACAAGAAGACCTTGCGGCTGAAAGAGGAGTGATCATCAGAGGATTAGAGGAATTCTGTTATTATGTTGATCTTTCATGGTAATGTTTAAGGACATTAAAATTTTCAATACCATTGATGGAATTACATTTTACTCTAAGGCCTAAAACCACAAACAAACAGAAATAGTAATTCCATTAGTGGTTGAAAATGGTAATAATCCTGGTGAGTATGAATTTTATTGCTATAGCAACTGGAAAGCGCAGAAATGATAAATAAAAAGTTCTTGCATGCTGTGAGGAGTACATTTTCGTTGCCAATACTCCATCAAACATTATAATTCCATCAGTAGTTAAAAATTGTAATAATACCCTTGACAATAATTTTTATTGCTATACCTGTAAAACACAAAGATAAGAAATAATTTTGTCAACTGGAACGTGGTGATCATAACTCAATGGTATTAGTGAGAAGCCTGTGGTTCAGTTTCAGTGTGACTAGCATCTTGATTTGGAGCCTTAGCACCTGAAACCGTGACTCAAAAGCCATTTCAAACTTAAGCCATTTCCCTCTTTCATTTCTAGAGTTCTCGTGGCAAAGAAAGGCTGCACTCAGAAGCAGGTTGATGGTGGCTCTGCTACTATCTTGTAACCTACCCTGGCTCTCAGTCTTCTAATCTGTTAAATGGGACTATACAGGCTCTATTTTAGTTTAGTCTAATACCTGGGGATACAGTCATGTATTATGTAGATGGTGACCCTGACCACATGGAGCTTATGGTTTTGGGGGAAGATGGATATTATTTATTATCAGCAGCATTGAAGGCAGTGATTTTCAGGAGCTCACCCAGAGGCTACCA
>NW_012114855.1:278068-283711 GCF_000951035.1 Colobus angolensis palliatus | reverse complement strand
TATTTTTGACAACTAAATAACTTTTCCCTCTCCTTGGGATTTAAGGTCATGCAGCCTCCACGACTCCTCCCACCTACATTGCCTCAACATTCTCCCACATCAGCTGGCTCAGGATTACAAAAATATTTAGAAGAAAGACTAAACAGAACCAGGTCTTTAGGGGTGGTGTGGAGATGGGGAACAAGGAGATCATGGGTTCAGTTTTGAATATGTGGATTTTGTGATACACTGGAGACATCCAAGTAGGGATGACAAGGGACAATTTATATGTTGGTCTGGAACCCAGCAGAGGGAGCAGATATAAATGCTGAAGACACGGGATGCAGGTGGCAACTGAAAGCATGGCAGCAGATGAGAATGTAGTGAGGAAGAGCAGAGGAGGTAGGATGGAGCTTTGAAGAACATCAACATTCAGTGCCTGGTAAAGGATGCTCAACCATAATGGAGAAGACAGAGGACAAGCGTCCAGAGCATGAGGAGTTGAGCCAGGACATTCTTGTTTCAAGTAAGCCAAGGGGGAGCTGTTTCAAGGAGATAGGTCTGAAAGTGTCCAGGACTTTAGCAACGTGGAGAATGTCCATGATGCCCTCCATGAGAGCTGTTTGTTGGAGACAATGGGGAAGAATCCAAATAGGGGTGGGTTGAAGAGGGAGAGGATGGGGAGAAGGAACAGTGATCAAGAGTACAGGCAACCTTTGAAGAAGTGTGGCAGCCAAGGGGAGGAGACAGGCGAAGGAAGCCACAAGGGAATGTGGGGCCAAGGTTGTTGTGATGGTGGTTGTGTTTCAAAACACAGGTGGAATTTAAGCATATTTTAAAGATCCAAGACAGTAAAATGCAGGGTGAGGGGAAAGGCAACTAAAGCAAGGCTAAGTTAAGGCAAGGGAGGTCCATGGCGAGTAGGGGGTTGGGTTGGTGGCAAAATTTAAGGAGACGCTCATTCCTTAAAGGGCAGGGCCAGCGTTTGCCCAATGCTGAGAGCATGTGCCTCCTTAATTTTGCATCCTAGAAGCCTGACTGGCTTCACCCGGGCCAGAGCCCAGAACTGAGATCTTGGAGTCCTTGAGGTGATAGCTCCAGAGTACAAGGGTGACTCTCAGAGTGTTACCCTTTTCCAAAAAAAAAAAAACTTGACAAGGAAAGTTATAACCAAACTTGTAAGACTTGAAAGAACTCTAGAGGCCACTTCCTCCTGTGGCTTTTCAGGATGTCTTTAGCTGTGAAACACTTCCTTTAATCTCATGTGGAGGCCCAATAAGTAAAACAGGAAACGCAGACGGCTCTAGCGGAAGCTGGGAGCCAGGAGCCTTGAGCTCTGGTCGCTGCAACACCCGGGTCCACAGAAAGCTTAAGCTGCATGGATCACAGTTTGCAAACCTCTGGGCTGGTTCAAGATTTCCATATATTCATTTGTGAGTTCACTCCAGCTTTCAGTGCAGCCTCTGAGGCTGTGGGGGAGGCTCAGCAAAGGGAAGCCCGACAACAGCCTTGCATCTGTAGAATTGTCTCATAGGTTTCATAGGTGGACTTTGCTTCTACTAACCTGACACATTTAAATTAAATTTATTTATCTCTGCCCTGCCTTGTTCCCCAAAGGATTTGAGGTAGTGTACCAAGATATACATGAGACACAAGATAAAGCACCTAATAACATAAACAAGGAGATAGTAAAATAAGGAAAGGGAAGTTAAAGGAAGAGAGGCTTAGATCTGGGATTTGCTCAGAGTCCCAGCCACTTGCTGCAAAGTGGTCACAGATTTGACTCTAAGTTTTCTAACAATTAAAGCAAACAATGCATCTAGTGGACGAAGGCCAGATAATTGAGGATTCATTTGTCCATTTAAAAACAACACCATCAAGAAGATTAGAGTTAAAGCCACGAAAATAGAATTTGATTTGCAAAATTTTAATTTACTCCTGACGTTCTAAGGATGTTCCCAAGGTATAAAGCAAGGTAATCTGTCATGGAGGAGGTCTGACCATATGTTGACGGGTCAGAAGCTACCCTGTGTTAAAAGAGCTATGCCTACTAACTCCTCTCTTCCAGAATATTCTGGGTCCTTGAGATACAAGTGTGGAGGCCATGACAAGAAGAGAAAGTGCAGTTCAAGATGGTTGTCCCTGGGGTGCTGAGAGACTGGGGGTCTGTGTGTGACAGGTGCACCTTGCCAACTCTTAAGGTCTCAGTTAACCTTTTTTGACTCCAGGAATTCACCCAGGAGCGTTGGCTCTTGATACAGTCTCCTATATCCACTTTCTCCTATGAAGCAATATTTTCCACTATATTTATTCATGAATTATTTTATTCATCAAACATTTATTAATGTCTACCATATGCCATTTATTTTCACATCCGCTATCTCACTCAATCCTCAGACAATCTTACCCACATGAATCTTCCCATTTTATAGATGGGAAAGTTGAGGCTTAAAGAAGTTAAAGTGGCCGGGCACGGTGGCTCAAGCCTGTAATCCCAGCACTTTGGGAGGCCCAGACGGGTGGATCGCGAGGTCAGGAGATCGAGACCATCCTGGCTAACACCGTGAAACCCTGTCTCTACTAAAAAATACAAAAAACTAGCTGGGCGAGGTGGCGGGTGCCTGTAGTCCCAGCTATTCGGGAGGCTGAGGCAGGAGAATGGCGTAAACCCGGGAGGCGGAGCTTGCAGTGAGCTGAGATCCAGCCACTGCGCTCCAGCCTGGGCGACAGAGCGGGACTCCGTCTCAAAAAAAAAAAGAAGTTAAAGTAACTAATTCAGGATTTCACAGCTAGTAAGTGCTAGAGCTTAGCTTTCAGCCAAATCTCTTCACCCCCAGCCTGGTGCCTTTTGCGTTGTATCATAGAACCACCTGAGCTGAACACATCAAGTCTGAGGATCAGAGATTGCTAGTGGCTCCCAACCCAGCTGATATCTGAGAACCAGGAAAACCAAACCAGAGGACCAAGAGGCTTGTTGGAGTGAAAGGGAAGTCTGCTGTCTTGAGATGGTAGGATTAGAATCGGTATCCTTGTGTGCAAAATTCAAGCAATAATCTCTCCTTTGCAGGTTTGTGCTATTGTTTAGAGCCACTATGTACATGTGTGCAGGTCGTTCACTGCACAACTCTAGACGGTACCACTCATAGCAGCAGCAGCGTGGATTTGTATTTTACTATTATGGTCTTCAAGTAGGTAGCAAGAAAATGTACCAAAGAGTAGGCATATTTTCCTAATTTGTACATAGATGCCCAGTATCAGCAGGAGTGCTGGTGTGTGCCTCACAGGTGTATGTTTAGCGACTGGCACAGAGAAAGCCCTTGATAAATGTTAGTTTCCCATATCTCCTTCTGTAATATGAGAACCATCAAACTTGCTCAACCCGCCTTACCATGCAGTTTTGAAGATCAAATAAAATAATAGAATTGAAAGTGTTTTCATAGACACACTGGGCCACTGTTGAGTACAAGTATAGAGAATTAATGGTTTGGCTAAGGAAGTTGAGGGAAGGCTCTGGCACCAAGGCACTGAGACATCAAGGCTAGGTCCCAGTCCACGCAGGGAACAGGTTCTGTGCTTCCCACGGAGTCCACTGCCAGCTTGGGCTTCTGCAGTGGAGTTGGGAGCAGGGCCCCTGTGCCAAGCAGAGGGAGCTCTGACGCTCACTGGCAGAGGAGACAGGCAGAAGTAGAGGCTCCCTGGACCCTCACATAAAAGCGGTTCGCAGGGAGGGAGGAAGAGAAGGGGAAGCATAATATCCACAGAGCAGCGGGAGATGCAGAAAGCAGACAGAGACGGAAAGATAAATGAGAGGGAGAGAGGTAAGGAAAGAGAGCAAGGGAGAGGCTGAGAGGGATGGAGCAGGGCGGCCAGAAAACAGAGAGTGAGAGCAGGATGAGATGGAGACAAGGACAGAAGAAAGGAGAGAGAGGCGACCTGAGGAAGACCCAGGAAAGAGGTGAGCGAGTGTGCCTGTGTGTGCATGTATGTGTGCATGCGTGTGTGTGCACGTGTGTGCAGGTGAGAAAGGCGGGGGGAGGAAAGAAGAGGAAAGAGGAGGGGAAAGGAGGGTCCTGAAGGAAAGGGGACGGAAAATGAGAGACTGGAGGTCCAGTTTCAGCTCTTCTCTCTACTGTCTCTGGAAGGTCCCTTACCATTCCTAGTCTCAGTTTCCTCAACCATGAAGCGTGGATAATAATCTTTACTTCTCCCTGCCCTTCCTCCACCCTCCTCAGTGCCACCCACTCCTTGGACTGCCGCAGGCACCAGGAGATGACAGATGTCAGTCTTTGGAGTTTGGCTGATGTGGGGAATGCCGCTATGTTCCTGAGAAACGTGAGTTTTTCTACACAGCCTGGCGGGCTTTGTGCAGCCCGTTGATTTGGCTGGGCTCAGGGAAGTCCCAGTGCCTCTGTTACAGGGCCTGGCAAGAGGACCATTAAGATGGGGGCTTTGTCTGGATCTAGGGGGGCTAGATTCCTTTCACTGCTTCCTTTCACCAAATGGGAAAGCCAGTTCTGGGATGTTTTCTCGCAACTACCCTGAAACTCTCAGACAGCCGTCAGGTGCCTTCCCTACGTGGGCTCCACCGCACCTGGGTTTTGGGACTTAGGAGTGGTTGACAAGGAGGTAACTGTAGAATAGAAGCCTCAGAAATCAGATGGAGGTGGCTGGCATTTCTCCTCTCTTTTCTGAGTGTGAAGAGGCCATAAAACAATTAGAGCTCCATGTTGTTCTCCCCACAGAGGAGGGCGGGTGTCTCTGCCTTGTTGAGTGTAATCAGCACCGAGATAAGGGTTCCCCTGCAACTGTAGGAGAAGATAGGCTGCTCCATAAACCTGGGTCACCAGCAGGGCACAGGGGTGAAAAGGTAAAGGGAGGAGCCGTGGCACCTCGTGCTGTCCCAGGGAAAGCCTCCAGCTGGAATTCTGACCTGATGGGGAGGGCCGCAGGCCCCTCAGCCTGAGTACCTTCTTCTACCATGGGGCTTGTCCCAGATTTGGGGAAGATGCCTGGCGGGTGGGCATCAGAGGTTAACCCACTTCTCACCAACAGCCAGGGTTGACTGTAAGTCTGGAGGCATAGGGACAGGCAGACCATTTGTCATTGAACCATTTCTGTTCTAAGTCTGAGCCTCTGCCACCCTGCCCCTCCCCCAGGGCCAACTACACCATCACTACCTTCCCCCTCCCCTGCTTCATTCAGCCTCAGGAGCCACAGGGGGTCCCTAGGACTCTGCTCTAGCTACTGTCTACATCAGCCCTGCTTGGACAGTGCCCGGGTCCTGCTGGTGGTTAAATATTCTGAATGCCTCCCCTGCCAACAACCCTGATTTCCTGAGCGTGAAGATCTTAGAGGAGAATGGCTCCATCTGTATTTGAAAGCAGGAGGCCAGGGAGAGGACAGAAGAAGGAACAGCCCTTTCGCCTGCCCCTGGGGAGTGACTGTGCCTCTCATCAAATGCTTTCTTTCATTTAATCCTAACCGCAGGGAAGTGGCACTGCTCTTTGAGAATAACAAGAAAGAGAAAGTAATTTACCAAATCTCCTTCTCTGTGTCTTAAGAAGAGACTTTGGCAAACTGAAGGTGAAGGGTGAAAGCCCACACTCTCAGCCATCCTGATCTGGAAAAGAATTCCAGATCGAACATCAGGGCCTGGTCGCAGCC
>NW_012114855.1:274898-277058 GCF_000951035.1 Colobus angolensis palliatus | reverse complement strand
ATTAAAAACTGGGCTTGTTGTCATTTCCTGGCAGAAATCATGTGAGGCTGAGCCCAGAAAATAAATCTCCAGCATGAAGCACAGAACCTGAACCATAACAGGTACTCAGTTGAAAGAGTTTTCTTCCCACCTCCTCCCTACCTGGGTTTCTCTTGGGAAAATGTTCATCAGTGTTCTGGTGTTGGAAATGACTTCCTACGCCTGGAAATTCTGCCCTGAGAGTCCATCTGCTGGTGGGAGCCTCCCCTTACCACCTGCCCTCACCTCCCAATGTTATTGCCCTAGCATTCCATTTCCATCTTAGAATGCTCACCAGGGTAAGACATGAAGCCTCCCTACGGCAAGAAAGTCGAGACCAGGAGGAAATCTGGTGAAGGTGTCACACACAATAATTGTAGGATGGGATTTTCATTTTTGCATGTAAACCCAAGCGCTTTCAACAGGTAGCTCCCTCTCTCTAGTGGTTTCTGCATCTTCTCTCCCCTCTCCCCACTTGAGAAACAAAGAAACTATGCATGGATCATGAATGTTCAAGCTGGAAGGCCTCAGAGAGGTCATCTGGTTCCATCTATTCACCAAGGATGCTTTAAAGCATCATCAGGCATTATCCAATTATCACACTCTCTTGAACTCACCTGCTGACTGTTTCCCACTGTGCTGAGCACAAGTTGCTAACAGCTTTCTCAGTGGGCGTAATTACCCAATTTTAGGGCTGGAGAGGCACTGAAAGGTGCCAATGGGGATGCACTTAGCGGTACTGTCCCTGGTTACACTCTCCCGCTGTGTTCTGGGTTACTCGTTCTTGATCAAGTCTTGCCTTCAAGACTTCACCACCAAAGGACTTTCATCTCTTAGAATTTAAAGGACAGGAATGCTTCTAGAAAAATCTGAAACAGTGCTTTGTGTACACTAGGCCCTGCTCCCAAGCCTTCAGTGGCTCTCTATTGCCTACAGGATTAATCCCGGTTCATTTAATTGGCCTTTTGTTCTGTATTATGGAAAAATAGAAACAAATGGCACTCAGTTTACCCTCTTAAGGAGTCCAAGTTCTACTGAGAGCGATGGGTACAAAGAAGGTCAATAAGTAAGTCAGGAATGAATAAGACAGCAACCACAATAATTGCTGCCAGTGGACAAGGAGGATGGAGGAATGGCATGTGTGTGGGGACCTGTGGGCCTTTGACGGTGGAAAGTATTTATTCAAATGTCATTTTATAGGCAGAGTAGGAGACCCAGGGAGGAAAAATGAGTTATCTCAGATTGCACAGCAAGACAGAGGCGGAGCCAGAACTAGAACCCAGGACTCCTGAGTCCATGTTTGGGTTCTGTTTGTTCTGTTTCACTGTTTCTTTTATATAGTTCTTAATTATTGAGTCCCCTCCTTTCTAGAGCACAGCTACAGCCTGGCACTGTGAAAAGAGCACCAGGAGACTGGGTAAGGGGTCTGGAGCCTCAAGTGTGAGTCCTGGCTGGCTCTCTGCCCTGTGACACTTGAGAGAGACACTTAAGCTCTCGGAATCTTCTTTTTCTGATCTGTTGTTCATCTACCAGAACTCAGCTCCATTAGGGCAAGAAAAACATCTCATTCATCTTCCCCAGGATAGGTCTGGGGGTCTTTGAGAAAGACAATAACAGATCACAAACAGGAATATTCAGCAGTCTGGGGCTTGGGAGACAAAACTGTGGGGGAAAATAAAGGTTTGGAAGGGGCCAGCATATTGAAGACTTGGCAATGAACGAATGGAAGACAGGGAGAGGAGAATGTGAGCAGGAAAGAAGGGTCTCTCACACTGTTGACTCCCCCTCCAATACCGAGTAAATATTGAGAAAACACCTATTAAAACATGAAGGCTGGCCAAGGGTATAGGCAGCTCACTGTTCAGGCCTCTCCCAATTACAGAACCAGAGAGATTCTGGGACCTTTGTTCTAAGCACCTGAGAAGGAAAAGCTTAGGGGATTCCACTCCGTCTCTGTCTTTGCTGACAGCATCACCACGGACAAGCCGCCACACTGCTACAAGCCTCAGTTTGCTCACCTGTAAAATGGGGGTGGTACTGACTCAGAGGCTATGGGAAGGGTTCCATGTATAGACAATCTGGGACAGAAAGGGGTGGCTGGCATTGCTCCGGACACATTGCAGTTATCAACCCATCCTAGTC
>NW_012114855.1:271127-273533 GCF_000951035.1 Colobus angolensis palliatus | reverse complement strand
TTAGCCAGGATGGTCTCGATCTCCTGACCTCATGATCCACCCGTCTCGGCCTCCCAAAGTGCTGGGATTACAGGCTTGAGCCACCGTGCCCGGCCGGCTCCAGATATTTTATACTAGACCTCAGGCACCTCCCAGCCCAACTGCTTCATACCCCAACCTGCCAGACACCTGCCCTCCCTTCCAGGCAAGTCCAAGGGACACCTCCTCCTGAAAGTTTTTCCTGATTCTGCCAGAAGACCTCTGTTACAGAACTCGGGGGTATTAGAGTCAACCATCTGCACTCAGCTGTGAGCTCCTTGAGGGCAGGGGCTGTGCTTCATTATAATAGCACAGTGTGTAGAACCCAGAAGGTACACAATTAATATGAATAACAGTCATGATGACTGTAATGACTAACAGTAATTGAGCACTAGTGCCAGACATCAGGCTTAGGGATAGGCTCCAAGTATCATCATCATCCTCATTAGCTTATTGAATCCTCACAAAAACCATTTAAGATAGTGCTATTGCTATCCCCATTCTACAGATGAAAAAACTGAGGCTCAGAGAGGCTGTGGCTTGCCCAACGTCAGAGAGCTAGTACATTTCAGGGTCAGAATTCAAATCCCAAAGGCTGGGTCTTATCCACTGAGTATCATGCTTTGTTATGTGATAAATTTGATTGAACCGAATTAATGCCATAATAAAAGGGGGGAACTAGCCAAGCACAGTGACTCACACCTAGAATCCTAGTGCTTTGGGAGGACATCGCAGAAGGATGGCTTGAGGCCAAGAGTTCGAGACCAGCCTGAGCAATATAGCAAGATCTCATCTCTACTAAAAAAAAAAAAAAGGTTTTTAAGTGGGGAGCAAAGTTATTCAAACGAGAAGAAAAAACTATAGGAAATGACATTTGAACTGGGCAAGGAGCATTGCCAGGAAGGTCATTCCAAGAAGAGGGAATAGCAGGAGCCCAAGGTTAGAAACCGCTGTTTGAGGAGCGTGTTTGGCATGTGTTCGACAGTAACTCGTTATATGTGTTTTAAAATTCAAATTGAGGCCAGGCGTGGTGGCTCACACCTGTAATCCCAGCACTTTGGGAGGCCGAGGTGGGTGGATCACCTAAGGTCATGAGTTCGAAACCAGCCTGACCAACATGGTGAAACCCCGTCTCTACTAAAAATATAAAAATTAGCCAGGTGTGGTGGCACATGCCTGTAATCCCAGCTACTCAGGAGGCTGAGGCAAGAGAATCGCTTGAACCCGGGAGGCAGAGGTTGCAGTGAGCTAAGATAGCACCATCACACTCCAGCCTGGGCAATAAGAACGAAACTCCGTCTCAAAAAAAAATCAAATTGAATTGGAATCTGTGAATCATCATGGGTAATAGCATGTAAATTGCTCGGAAGAGAGTAGCAGGAGGAAGGTCTGGAAAGACACAAGGGGCCAGCTCAGGAAAGGCCAGGAATGCCAGGCTAAGGGCTTGGCTCTGACCTGGGGCTTTGAAGAAAAGATCTTCACTGGGAAAGGAGACTTTGGGTTTCAGGGCTGGCTCGCAGGGAACGGAAATTTCACTCCTAATGAGAGGGATTATGGGGAGACAGCGCCCCCACATGGGAGAGCCGGCTGCTCCCCTGAGTAATTCAAGCCCGTGATGTCTTGGGCCACATGGCACAAGGGGGTGGATCAGCTCCATGCCTGACATTTGTGGGGTCTAGAGTGAGAGTTTAAATAGAGCCCATATGGCATCCCCAGTACTGCCCCTAGACCACTGCATGTTCCAGGGGCCCCTCACTGTACCCTGCCTTCCGCAAACACTCTGTATCTTCCACCAGGGCCTGTGACCACCCAGGGCCAGTAGTGCAAACCTAGGGGTGCAATCCAGGCCCAGGCTGGGTCCCACGTGGGCTGCAGTTCCCATTTCTCCCCTGTGGGGCACTCTCTGACCCTCTCCCTTCCCCCCAGCCTCCGTCCTCTGGCCCAAGGCCAGACTCCTGCTCCGGAAAGGAGCCAACAAGCAGATGGCTCCCACTGGCCGGCTTTTCTTGCATGAGATGACCTGTGATTGTGCCAGTAGACTGGTGCTGACACTTATTCGGGGTGACAAATTATTGATATAAACAGGGACATTAAAATATTTGCCCCAGGCCAGGTGCAGTGGCTCATGCCTGTAATCCTAGCACTTTGCCAGGCCAAGGCGGGCGGATCACTTGAAGTCAGGAGTTCAAGACCAGCCTGGCCAATATGACGAAACCCCGTCTCTACTAAAAATACAAAAATTAGCCGGGAATAGTGGTGGGTGCCTGTAATCTCAGCTACTCTGGAGGCTGAGGCAGAAGAATTGCTTGAACCTGGGAGGCAGAGGTTGCATTGAGCCAAGATCGCCCCACTGCATTCCAGCCTGGGTGACAGAGCGACACTCTGTTT
>NW_012114855.1:258931-270539 GCF_000951035.1 Colobus angolensis palliatus | reverse complement strand
CATGATCTAGAAGGGAAGAGGGCACAGCCTCCAGCTATCCATGTTCCCTGAGAGAAGGGACACAGCTGGAGGAGAGCAAATAAGACCTTTTAAAACACAGGACCCCTCTTTCCCAGGCCTAAGTCACTACCAGACAGAGCAACTGTGCCTTAAAGTCAGGTCCCAAGAATTAGTCTTCTGTCATTACCTGGGCCCATGCAAAGGAGGATCTCCTCCTTCTCATTATGCCTTCTAGAAAAGTTCCTGTCTCTCAACTACCACCAAAGCAGGCTCTAGGGCCTTCCACACACAGCTGATTCAGTGACAGGATGGAAGACCGCTCAAGCTGCAGAGGAGAGAAATGAGACCTGAACCTCTCCTCCCACATGGCTTACCAGAAAATCCTACATATAGGATGGAAGTTTGGGGCTCATCTGTCAGGTATTTGCCAAGCCATTAAAAGTTCTATACATTTCCCATCTGGCTATTATTTCGCTACAGGGCCTACCACAGGTGGAAGACATTTAAATTAGTCAATGGCAGTACCAAAACTCCAGCCCCGACCATCCTATCTAAAAGGTTCGTGTGAGACTGAAGTCCAGTTAGAAAGACATGTAGAATTTGTTATCACTCCTCCGTATTTTATGCGGGAATACCCCTATATTTTCCAGTCGTCCTTGTAGCTGGCTAGCCATGTGATTGATTCAGGGCAATGCAATGGAGTGGGAAGTATGTAAGTCACCTCCAAGGAAAGGCAGTAAAGTACCTGGTGTGCCTTCCCCTCACGCACAGAATTGGAAGAGAAGGACTCCAAGATGGTCTAGTGATGGATGAAAGGGGCTTGGATCCCTGAGTCACCACTTGGAGGAGGGAAGCCTAAGAGAGCTGCCCAACCCTCATCAACTTGTTACATGAGTGAGAAATTAACTTTTACTGTGTTAAGCCACTGAGGTTGGTGATTGTTACCACAGCTAATGAGTGTTATTCTATGTAATATGGAACCTGTCGGAGTAGTCAAGGTGAGACATGGTAATGTTAAGGCAATACAGGATGGGGTGGATATGAGAAATATGAGGGGGAGAGATGCTCAGAAGTGAAGGAGAAGGCAAACTGTGTTCCTGCATGAGTCTAATCCAAGGTGGACGATGACAAGAGCCAAATGGGAGGTCCACAAACGGGGCTGTGGGCTGTGAGGAGGACAAGCAGATGACACAGAGAGATCAGAGAGGCGATCGGTGGAAGAGAAACAGAAGAAAATAAAGAAAATTCCTCAGTCTGACAACTCCCCAGCTGCAATGTGCTGGTCGCTTCCTCCAGAGTGGTGTGCCCTGCTGGGACACGGACGAGTGGCCATTCCAGCACCCCCCAGGAAAGGGCTCCTCTTGTCCATGGACACATACAGAGCCAGCCAGCCTGGTTGATTCAATGAGCAGATGTCCTTGGGGTCTAGCCCCAGGTCTGGCTGTGAATCGTCGGCCAGTCAGCCCCCTTCTCTGGGCCTCAGTTTCCCCTACATCAAATGAGGAGGTGGGTTTGATCTAAGTACCTAATGATGACATTGACGGTGAAGGAAACTAAGCAGAAACAAAGGTGGGGGGATTTATGGCTCTTCCAACGGATTCATGATGATAGAGGAAGGGGTGAAGGGGCATCCCCTCAAGAGAGGCCAACTCAGGGGCTGAAACACATCTTTGTCTGTGTCTCTTTGCCATCGCCTTTATCTTCTCTTACCGCAGATGAGCTTTCTCTGCGTGACGAGCATGCGGCCCCAGGATGCTCCAGGTCCCCTAACATACCTGTCTGAGGACGAAGCATTCTGACAGGTCCAGGCTGGATCTCATGCCCCCGCTGTGGAGGGGGGGTGTTACCAGGAGAAACAGTCATGGAACAGGTTTATGTCTGCTGTCCTCCCCAGATGCCTCCTGCCCCGATCCTAGGTGATGCGACCTTCTTGGCCCAGCAGACTCTCCCACCTGCACTCGCCTGGTGGTCACTCCCGGGTAGTGCCTGGCAAAAGCTTTTCCAGCTCTTCTCAGAGGTGACCTCCCCTTCCAAGAAGGTGGAGATGGTTTTCTCACCGATTTGCAGATGGAGCCATCAGACCTGAGGAGGTTAAATAACTCAGCTGTGAGAGGTCACCAGGAAAATTGGAGACACCTGGGGTATGCACACGCCTTCTTTGCTGGCAGTTTGTTCAGGGCTTGGCCCGCTGTGCTAGTTCAATGGGCTTGAGGAGGCCTTTTGCTTCCTTGGAACTTCCTGAGGAAAATGATGTCCAGCCAGCATGATGCTCAAACAGGCAGATGAGTGGTGGGAGCCATGCAGACCCCCACATCCATCTCAGCTCCACCTGCCCTTCCTAGGCACCCACCTGGCAGAAGGGAAGATGGAGGAGGAAGAACGCACTGACCTCGAGCTCCTGCTGGGTGCCACATTCCTACACCCTTCATCTCACACTTTAAATGTTTTTAAGGTGGCATTAAATTACACCAATAATACAACAGCCTTCTAGTAAAAAATGTAAAACATTATGGATAAGTCCGTAAGTGACTTTGATCACTGTAACCTCCCCGCAAACTCTCCCCCAGGAACCACTGTGACCATTTAGCCAACATCATCCTGTCTTTTCTCATGCATTTACTTTTAAGCATATATGTTAAATTTTGGGGGGTTCCTAACATAAATCGTATCAATTGTACCAATTTTGCATGCAGATCATAATACCGAATACATTTTTCCTTTTCTTTTTCTTTTTTTCTTTTCTTTTTTTGAGATGGAGTCTTGCTCTGTCACCCAGGCTAGAGTGCAGTGGCATGTTCTCGGCTCACTGCAACCTCTGTCTCCCAGGTTCAAGCCATTCTCCCGCCTCAGCCTCCCGTGTAGCTGGGATTATAGGCATGTACCACCAAACCCGGCTAATTTTTGTAGAGATGGGGTTTCACCATGTTGGCCAGGCTGGTCTTGAACTCCTGACCTCAGGTGATCTGCCTGCCTTGGCCTCCCAAAGTGCTGGGATTACAGGCGTGAGCCACTGTGCCCTGCCCTGGACGTGTTTTATATAAGTGGCAGCCTAAGCTTCAGCAGACTACTTGACCTCTGTGTGTCTCAGTATCCTCTCCTAGGAAGTGGGGATAATAATAGCACCCTACTCCTGGGGTTGTTGTGAGACCCACACAATCAGGGACATTGCCTGGCATGCACACACACACACATATATATGTATGTACACAGAGCAATAAAAGAGCTACGTAAGCATCAGCCATTCAGGTTGCTTTTCTGTCATTAGTATTGTGCAAATAGGTTTCTTCACTCACTTAGATGTCTTGGAAATCTTTCCAGGTTAGTACTATAGGGTTGCCTCAGCCTTTTACCTGCTGTATACTGTTCCATAGCATGGATTTCTATCCTTTATTTAGTCATTCCCCTTTTGATGGACATTTAGGTTATTTCTTGTGTGAATAATGCTGCAATAAACATCCCAGCATGGACATGCCATTAGTTCATTAAATACTCATAACAACTTGTGAGGCTGGTTATTAGGTGCCAGCTTTTGAAATACTCATAACAACTTGTGAGGCTGGTTATTAGGTGCCAGCTTTTGAAGAAAGGAAACTGAAGTGGGCACAGTCAAGGGGCTGAGCCGGATAATGGCCCAAAGCTGGTGTGGAGCTCATGCTTTTTCCCAACACCAGGCTGCTGCCCTGCCCTACAAACAGCCTCCACCTCTGAGCACCCCTTAAGTCACAACAAATGCCCTTTCTTCCACGTCACTTAAGTATAAATAGATCCTTGTCCTCAAAAGGTTGTGGGGCTACTTACCCACCCCCTGGCTACTGGGGTCCTCTTTTCAAAAAAAGAAAAGGGAGAGGCAGGTTTTGGAAAACACAAAAATCATTTGAAAACCACACTGGATTGTGTGTTTCCAGCTCAGCATCCCCCACTCTCTCTCCAGTTAGGAACCTACAAATCACATTTTCCAGCATCTCTTTGCCCATGTGGTTCTGGGTTTGAGTCTGTCACTGAGAGGAACTGGCACAAGATTTAAAAGGTGGAAGTGAAGGAGAAGCCATCTTTCTCAGAGTAGCTGCTTGGGAACCACTGGTTTTGCTGCTTCCAACCAAAGCAGTTGGAAGGAGCTTCTAGAGATCATCGAGCATTGCAGCAGCTTCCTGCAGGCTTGTGAGAATCACCAGCTTCAATACTTCCGGCTCAGGTTCCTGGCCATGTCAGTGTCCCTGGATTTTGGCAGCAACTCCTCTAACCTCTGACACCCCAGATCTTCCAGCCATTCTGTCAATTCCTGCTTCCGGCAGTCCCATAAGTCCCTGCAACCTTCATGCCTGGAATGCAGAGAGGTTCCTGTTTTTCTGACCAAACTCTGACCAATATAAAAGTTAATGCCAAAAAAGAACATTGACTTTTGACTAGACTATTGATCTATGGAAAGTGTTGAAACTTTAGAAAGAGGTTTCTTTATGTTCTATTAATTCCCCAGAAAGGCCATGATCCAGAAATGAGTTGAATTCATAACGCGTGTCAAAAACGGAGCTTTGGGGACAGACTTGCAAGTGACCATGACTGGCAGGTGAATGGTGACCCAGACTGGGCCTCTCCCTACCAGAACTGTCTCTGGACCATTTTGTCTTTGGAATCCCATTTTAGGAAAATTGAGGGATGCACAACATAGCTCTTTTTCAGAGGGTGCAGAAGCAGGGAGAGGGATGAAGGCAGGGAAGGAAGACAAGACCCACTCTGACCACACAGCTGACCTCCACCCAGACTGCCCCCGGCTGTCATGCTGGATTGGCCTGGGAAGCCCTGACGATAGACCATGTCTCCCGCCAGCAGCTTGGCCTCCCAAGAATGACTCATTCCATCCCTATTAGGTGTGGCAGGCTGAAAAATGGCCCCCAGAAGATACCAAATCCCTGGAATTTGTAGATGCACCTTATTTGAAAACGGGGGTTTTGCAGATGTTAGTAAGTAGAGGATCTTGAGAAGAGGAGCTTAACCTGGATTATCCTGTGGGCCCTAAATATAAAGATTTCAGACAGACACACAGAGAGAAGACAATGTGAAGATGGAGGCGGAGATTGAAATATTGCGGCCACAAGCCCAGAAGCGTCAAAGACTGCCAGCAGCCACCAGAAACTAAGAGAGAGGCACAGAATCCTGTCTCTCCAGAGCCTCTGGAGGGAGCACAACCCTGCTGGCACCTTGATTTCAGACTCTGGCCTGCAAAGCTATGAGAAAATAAATTTCTGTTGTTTTAAACCACCAAGTTGTGAGGGTCATAGGAAGCTAATACAGGAAGATATACTGGAGGGACTTGGAGACGCTCTCGTCAATAATCTTTTAGTTTGTTTTTGAGACAGAGTTTCACTCTTTCACCCAGGTTGGAGTGAAGTGGCACAATCTTGGCTCACTGCAGCCTCCCCACGGCACCCCACGGGTTCAAGCGATTCTCCTGCCTCAGCCTGGAGAATCGTCCGGCTAATGTTTGTATTTTTAGTAGAGACAGGGTTTCACCATGTTGGCCAGGCTGGTCTAGAACTCCTGACCTCAGATGATCCACCCGCCTTGGCCTCCCAAAGTGTTAGGAATACAAGCATGAGCCACCGTGCCCAGCCTGGTCAATAATCTTTAAACCTTGTTCCTCAGAGGGCCTTTTGGGGTATCTTCAGGCAGGAGTGCAGCAGTGCATGGGACAAGTAGGTCAGATTCCGTGCCAGCCATCCCTCGTGGAGCAGAGCAGCTCCCCCACAATCTCCTCTACACACTGGGCAATGAAGTAAGATTAAGTAAGAACAAGCGATGGGGAACTGGGGGGAAGCAATTGTGGAGGGGGTGCAGGCCAGTTTTCAAGCCAAATATCCAACTAGTCCCTTCGGTTTTTCATTTTCTCAGACAGACGGAGTGACTTGCCGCTGGTGATACAAGTTAGCAACAGAGCAGCAATCAGAACCTGAGTCTCCAGCCTTTGCACTGCAGTGCGCAACCCCACACTGCACAATTTCCCAGCGCCAAGGACTAGGATTGGAAGGGACTGCAGGAGGATACGTTATTTGTCTCCTGTCCTCTGATTAGATGGTGGGAAGGTTGTAACTTAGGTAACTTTGCTGAAAAGGAGCTGCAGCATCTGCTGACCAGCTGTCGTGGCTTCTCCTAAGCAAGGTCTCTTCCCTTGGCTGGCTGTGCAGCCAGTTCATCAGCTTCTCTCATAGGTCTGTGAACAAGAAGGCTGGAAACCCAGGTGACCCAGGTCATTGACAGGCAAGAATCAGCTTGCTTCTCGGATTGGGCTCACTAGAAACTGACCCTGAGGTGGAGAACTGCCTGTAGGCAGTTCCTTGGGGAACCCTTTTAGGAATACCATTTATAAGAGAGTGAAAGATACAGGATTGGGGAAAGGAAAAGGGAAGAGATGAGCTGAGATGCAATTAATGATGTAATAAACAGAAACTCGGTTCTACCAAGGGAAGAGACTTTGCTTATGGGAAGCTATGACAGCTGGTCAATACATGCCACTGTTCCTTCTCGCCTGTTACATAAGTCACCACCTTCCCACCATCGAATCAGAGGGCAGGGGACCGATGACATAACCTCCTGCAGTCCCTTCCAGCCGTAGTCCTTGGTGCTGTGAAATTGTGCAGTGTGGAGTTTCTAGTTGCTATAGAGCTGGGACAGACTTAACCGTCCAAACTTGGGAGAAAGTTTTCCTACATTGTATTCCTAAATAGACCAGTCACTGGATACAGATATCCCCTTGGGGAAGGGGGCAAGCAGGACCTAAAACAAAGCCACTCCCTTCAACCCAGTGCAATTCCAGGAAAGGGATCATGAGCCATCAGCAGCCCCCAATCCTGGCAGCTGGGGGAAAGAAGAGAGAACCCCAATCCTAAAGGGGAGAGCTGGGTAGCACGCAAGAGTCCACTACATACATTCACTACCTTTGATAGGAAAAGATGATTTGAAGGACTTGGCAAGAAGCCACAGTAAGGAGAATATTATGGCTGTTTTGATCATAGGATGAATATCCATAAGATTTAATAAGATAGCAGTGTTGGGATGAGCCTTAGAGTTCATACAGTCCAGAGAGGTCGAGTGGCATGTTCATGGCCACCCTCCCAGTCTTGGCCATGGCAGACATCCCCAGTTGAGCATAGCCATTCTTTGAAGAGTCCCATTTGGCCTCCAAACCCTTCTCAGCATGACCTTCAGGCAGCCAGTCAAACAACACTGACCTGCAGGAGAAAACCTACTCCCCTCATTTTCCAGAGGAGGCTCTGCTTAGAGGAGTGGCTTATTCCCCAGCACACAGTCAGTTCTGGAATGGGACTGAACTGGGATGGGACCCAGAGCTGGAAGGGGACACCCAGTACTCTTTCTGACAGTGCCTGTCTCACTGGGTACGTGAGTGAGCAGCAGGAACTCAGCTCCCTTCTCTTTTTGAACATCTAGCAGCAGGAACTCAGCTCCCTTCTCTTTTTGAACATCTGCCTCACCATACCAGGGCATAGCAGCAGGCCTGCTGGCTCTGCTGGCTGCTGGAACAAGTCCTCACACCCCCTGCTCTGACGGCCCTGCATGAAGAGGGGGTGGGTTTGTACCTGTGCCGATTTCTATCATCCTTTCAGCGGGTTAGCAAAAGCTTAAAGTAATCTGTGGCCGAGGCGCCAGGAGGCCCTTCATTAAGCATTATCAGATAATCCTGATTGTATCAAGGAATCTTTCCCTAACTTGGGAGAAAAGATATTGGCATGCACAAAAAAGACAGGGGATGCATCCAAACAAGTTGTCATCGTCTGTCATGCTGCTATTTTTATTCCTCTATGACAGCTGGAGATTACGTCCAGATGTACTAGCTTGGCAGCCCCCTTGCAGAATGCTAACTGGAAGGAAGTTAGGGAGCAGGGGGCAGAGCCTCTCCATTCCACAGATGGGGAGTGCCCAGAGCTGACAAGTGACAAGCCCCAGGACACCCGCTGCACCCACCGAGTCCCCTCCAACCCAGGACTCTAGACAGTCAGGACAGGGCTGCTTGTGCCACTCTGCTGCCTCTGAACTGGGGTCCTGGGTTTGTGCCAGTGACTGGGTGGGAAGCCCCTGGCTTGCCCCAGCAGGTCTGGCTTCCTGCATTGGGGCCAGTGCTATAAGCTCTGGCTCCCCCTACTGGCAAGATTAGAAACGAGCTCAGCGTGACTGTCCAGTGTCAAAGACTGCAAGAGGAAGCAGAGGAGGAAGATACCACTATGGCTGCCCCCAGCCATGCAGCCTAAAAGTCAACATCCCTTCCTCTCTTAGAGTTTTTGGTCCACTTTCCACCCCCATCATAGTAACAGAAGGGGCCTTGGGCCCAGTTACAGCTAAATTTTGTCCCCGTCAAAGTTCGTATGTTGAAGCCCTAAACCCCAGTACCTCGAGATGTGACTGTATTTGAAGATAGCGCCTTCAAAGGGATAATTAAGATAGAGTGAGGTAATGAGAGTGGACCCTAACCAATGTGCCTGGTATCCTTATTAGAAGACATTAAAACACAGACACGCACAGGAGGGAGACCACGTGAGGACCCGGGGAGAAGACAGCCTTCTACAGCCAAGAGAGGTCTCAGAAGAAAGCTGCCCTGATGATCTTCTAGAACTGTGAGAAGTGAATTTCTATTATTTAAGCCACCTAGTGTGTGGTACTTCTGCTTTGGCAGCTCCAGCCGACTCGTCCACCCCTAGTCCTTTTCCTTCCTGGCCTCTTGGCCTGCTTCTCTCTTCCCTCTCCCCTGCCTTACTCTCTTTTTCTCTCCATATCTGAAGATCCCCCTTTGCTCATTTATTCTCCAGATATTTACTGAACCTGAGGATGGACTCGTTCCTAGAGATAGAGAAATGAGTAAGAACTTTTATTCACCAGTAAATATTTACTGAGCACATACTAAGTATCAGGCTGTGTTGTAGGCACTGGGTTATGATGACACACAAGGCATGGTCCTCAAGGTGCAGTCGGTATGGGTGGGGTTGGGGGGTGTCCAGCCTGTCTTCTACTGAGCACTGGGTGCAAATCCCATACGGAATAAGGCAGAACCCAACTCCCACAGAGTAGGGAAAAAAGAACCCAGGAAGCCAGTAAATAGAGGTGAAGTTTGTGCTAAGCTTTGAAGTATAAGGAGGAGTTCTCTCTCTCCCTCTTGTTCTCCATAAAAGTATATCACTAAGCAGTGTTCAGTGAATATATGGTGACCACATGAGCTGAGAAACAGGATTAGTGATAGGGCTCTGATGAGTGGATGAACACCAAGGCTCTTCGTCTTGAGTCAAATTAGATAAAACGACACAGACACACATGGAGTGGTTTTAAGGAGCGGAGAGTTTGATAGGCAAGAAAGAAAGGAGGAGACAGAAGGAAGAAGCTCCCCTGTACAGAGATGGCAGGGGGGCTCCAAAGCTGAGAGAGAAGATCCCAAGTGTAGCAGAAATCAGCCAGGTATATGAGGAGGCTGGAGGAGATGGTGTCTGATTTGCATAGGCCTCAGAGGATTGGTTTGACCAGGCATGTCATTCATGTAGCCCTCGAAAAAAACTGGCCCTCCCAACCTGGCCTTTTAATATGCAAATACAGGGCGCCATGATGTTCTACACACACGGGGATATGTAGGGGCGGCCATGTCGCCAGGCACATGTAGGGGCAAAGGCAAGAGGACAACAGTGGGAATCGCCATGTTGGGTGGACCCACTTTCTTTTTTTTTTTTTTGAGATGGAGTCTCGCTCTATCGCCCAGGCTGGAGTGCAGTGGCCTAATCTCAGCTCACTGCAAGCTCTGCCTCCCGGGTTTATGCCATTCTCCTGCCTCAGCCTCCTGAGTAGCTGGGACCACAGGTGCCCGCCACCTCGCCCGGCTAGTTTTTTTGTATTTTTTAGTAGAGACGGGGTTTCACCGTGTTAGCCAGGATGGTCTCGATCTCCTGACCTCGTGATCTGCTCGTCTGGGCCTCCCAAAGTGCTGGGATTACAGGCTTGAGCCACCGCACCCAGCCTGGACCCACTTTCTAATGGCCTGCATTTGCATATCAAAGGTTGCCAGTGGGCCAGAGCCAGGTCTCTAATCCTATTTCTCTGCTCATGTGGTCAAAATATATTCACTGAGCATTGCTTAGTGATAGACTTTCATGAAGAACAAGAGGGAGAGAGAGAACTCCTCCCATACTTCAAAGCTTAACACAAACTTCACACACATGGGGATATGTGGCGGCTGGGGCTTTCCTGCTAGACAAGAAATGTTTCTGGAGCTGCTTTAAAAGACAGGAAAACTTTCCAAGGACCCCTTTTCCTCTCTATCTGGCTAAAATAATTTCTTAATAACTCCTACCACATTAGGATGCACATCTAGTTGATGGGGTAGGGGAGACACAGGTGAGGGACAGGCAGGCAGCTGCAGGAAGAAGAAAAAGAGACTTGCCCCAGAGGTGTGAGTCCTCCCCAAGTTGACATTTGTTCTGATTTGAAAGTTAATTATGATATTTGGATGTTTTATTTTCGATCCTGCTTAATAATTACAACAGAACCCAAAGTGTGAGACAACACTGAATCATTAAATGGGATTTAATTATTCTCCCAACTCTCAGGAATTAAGGAGCTTCGGAGGAAACGCATGCTTTCACATAACAAAGCACGTGTTTCCCTCTTAATTCCTCCAGTCTCTCAAGGCAGAAGGCAAAGGGCCAAGATGGCAGCACGTGTAGCACAGTGGCTACGGGTATCCTGTCTGTGCGAATGGTCTAGGTGTTCCACTGGGTTTGCAGTATTCCCTGCAGTCAGGGCAGTAGATATGCTCATTCATTCACTCAACAGAAATTCATGGAGTGCCTACTACTACACGCCAGGCATTGCTCGTTCTAGGCCTTAGGGAGACAAGGCAGAAAAGGCAGACAAGGCAGACAAAATCCCCCCTCAAACCCTGATTACACTCTAGTCATGGAGTCTAGACTAATAAACAAGTGGAATATTGGACAATGAGAAGTGCTGCGCAGAGAATTTCAATAAGGTGTTGTGCCAAGAGGGGCTGGCTAGATGGCTACTTCAGACCACAGGTCACTGGGGAGGTGACAGGTAAATGGAGGTCTGAATGAAAAGAAAGAGCCAGCACTCCTAAAGTAAGCTCAGGGACAGCAAATGCAAAGATCCTAAGGTGGGAATGAGGGACAGAGAGTAAGAGGGAGTGGGATGAGTGAGGGGTGAGCAGGACCCCCTGCATAGGACCAGGCAGCAGAAGAGCCTTGCAGCTCAGATAAGGAATTGAGTTTAATTTTAAGGGAAAAGGGAAACTGCTGAAGAGATTTCAGAGGTGCGGAGGGTCATACACTGATTTTTTACTTTAAAATATCACTCTGGGTCAGGTGTGGTGGCTCACACCTGTAATCCCCACACTTTGGGAGGCTGAGGCAGGCAGATCACAGGGTCAAGAGATCAAGACCATCCTGGTCAACATGATGACACCCCATCTCTACTAAAAATACAAAAATTAGCTGGACATGGTGGCACACGCCTGTAGTCCCAGCTACTCAGGAGGCTGAGGCAGGAGAATCGCCTGAACCCAGGAGGCAGAAGTTGCGGTGAGCCGAGATCATGCCACTGCACTCCA
>NW_012114855.1:252638-258690 GCF_000951035.1 Colobus angolensis palliatus | reverse complement strand
TTTCCAGAGCCAAGGTGCAGGGGCAGAAGGGACAAAAGCTTTGGGAGAGAGTATGATGTCTAGACCTGCACTGCCTAGTAGCAAGTTTTTCTGGACAAAAGGAGAGAACTTCTAGAGCCTCAGACCTTTGTGCCTACACTTTTTAAAGAAGTCCCCAGTACAAACTAAACACTGACTCTAACAAGGTGCTCCACGCTCAGGACATTTCCAGAGCCAAGGTGCAGGGGCAGAAGGGACACAGGCTTTGTCGTCGAAGATCCTCAAAGAGGATTCCAAGTCAGTCACCTCCCACCTGGACCCTCTGTCTCCTCAATGACAAGGTGAGTTAACCTGGCTTTGAGGATATCTCCAGGGCCTGAGGCACCTTCTTTGAATCTTCTCTGTGGGGGACATCTTTATCCTGAAGGTTACTTTGATTTTTTTTAAACATTCCAGAGCCGCTGGGATTAGGGGAACACATGGGTGCAGATGGAGGGGATGCTACTTGAAATCCAAAACATTTGTGCCATCTGGCTGAGCCGCTCCTCCCTCTTCTTCGCAGGCATCCCACTGCTCCAGCCATTTTGTCCTCGGCCGAGGCAACACCCCCACCTAGTGGCTACTTTCTCCTCTCTCTCCAGGACTGGTGAAGAGTCAGGTTGACAATGAGGCTTCTCACCGTGCAAACAAATCACCTGGGGATATTGCTAAAAAGCGGATGGGGATGGGGCCTGAGATTCTGCATTTCCAAGGAGCTCCCGGCAAATCCTGCTACTGTATATCCTCAGACCCCACTTTGAAGGGTGAGGAAAATGGAATTTCTGAGCTGTGCTGACCAGTTGCCAATTTGCAAGGGCTTATCTACGCTGCTTTTGTGTGGTCAGTGGTCCCAGTGTGCCCAGCTTCCCCTTGATCTGACCCAAAGAAATAGAGTCAGATTGAGTAACACATGAGGAAAAGCTTTCAGTATCACCAAAACATTGCACATAGGAACAGTATCTGCACAAGCTACCAGCCACAGGACCAGGTGCTCAGGATACAAAGGACAAGGTGCTCCAGGTGGTTGGTAGTCGTGGAGAACCCTGAAAGTTGATTCCTGCATATGCTTAAGAACAGCGACTATTTCCAGAAAAGCCAGTAGGAGGCAGTAGAGGGATGGTGGGGCAGACAAAGCTCTGGAGATAGCATTCAAAGACAAAAATTCTCATCCTAGCCGGGCGCGGTGGCTCAAGCCTGTAATCCCAGCACTTTGGGAGGCCGAGATGGGCGGATCACGAGGTCAGGAGATCGAGACCATCCTAGCTAACACGGTGAAACCCCGTCTCTACTAAAAACTACAAAAAACTAGCCGGGCGACGTGGGGGCGCCTGTAGTCCCAGCTACTCGGGAGGCTGAGGCAGGAGAATGGCATGAACCCGGGAGGCGGAGCTTGCAGTGAGCTGAGATCCGGCCACAGCACTCCAGCCTGGGTGACAGAGCGAGACTCCGTCTCAAAAAAAAAAAAAAAAAAAAATTCTCATCCTAATTGTGCCGTTACTAGGTTGCATGACCTTAAGTAAATGAATTCCCCTCTCTGGTCTTCAATTGCTAAAAAATAAATAAATAAACATGGAGGAGGGGTTGGGGTGCTGGCTGAGATCATCTCCAAGACATTTTTCTAGTAATAAGATTTCAAAATTCTCAAGAGGCAGGCTGTGGATATAGTGGTTAGGCACACAGACAGCTGGACTGCCTGGGTTTGCAGCTTGTCGCTACCACTGGCTAGCTCTGTGACCTTGGCCAAGTTAATTAACCTCTCTGTGCCTCAGTTTCCTGAAAAAGGAGAGTCCCTACTTCATAAGGCTCTTAGAAGGAATACGTGAATTGATGTGTAAACTATGTAAAACACGACCTGGTCCTCCTAAGTACCCATAAGTATTCACAACGCTATAAGGTGAGGTGTTCTTACATCCTCATCAGTCCTTTAAAAACCTCATTAAGCCATGCCGACTGAGAGGAATTCTAAAATGGTGATGTCATGGTTCTAAATTTTGGAATACTTTGAAAGCGAGGTAGTTCTAAAGTGTCCAGCATACATACTTTCCTTGCCCCATTTTTCCGACAACAGAGCAGATTTTGAGGAAAATCCCATCCATCCATTCCAACCTCAACACACACACACACACACACTCTCTCTCTCTCTCTCTCTCTTCAAGGAATAGCCATGTGACCAAGGTTTGGCCAATCAGAGCTCTCTGTCCCCCTGGCTCAGTGATTGGTTCAGGAATGGGCACATGACCCAGCCCAGGCCAATCAAAGGAATCTCTGGGGCTTTTGCTAAAAACCCTAGAAAAGGGAGATACTCTTTTCTCTGGGATCAGTAACTATGAAAAAATATCATTCTGGAGCTACCTGGTCATCCTAGCTGCTACAGGAAGAGTGCCTGCCTGAGAATGGGATCAATACAGAAGAAAGATTAGCCAAAGGGTGGACAGAGATGGAATTCCGAGGGCATGATTTGACTTCCTGGATCCAGGCACACCTGGCTCCAGACACCCAAACTTCTGAGTTATACAGCCCAGTCATTTCTTTTTTATTTATTGAGCTGGGTTTCTCTCACCTGAAACTAAAGAGTCCGAAGATACGTATTATGGAATGTTTGATCCAAACAAGGTTACACAGGTGGCAGAACTTCATCTAACCAGTGTAGGCAGCTTTAAAGGTCATACTTTCTACATCAATCCACATTGCCTTCTGTGAACCACCCACTCCCCTCCCTCAGGAGGAATTACTCACTTGAAAACAATGAGGTTGGATGTTGATTGGTAGTCTACAAAGGGTGGTTCCTGGTTCTGCAGCAGCAGCATTGCCCAGAAACTTGTTAGAAATGCAAATACCAGGCCCCAGCCCAGATCTACGGGGTCAGAAGCACTGAGCGTGGGTCCCATGAGTCTTTTTAACAAGCACTCCAGGGCATTCTGATGTACACTCAAGAATGAGCACCTCTGCCAGAAATGAGCAAATCAACTTCATTTTGGTTTAATCATTTTCTGGGCACTGTTTGCCAGAGCTGGGGGAGTACAGATAAGCAAGATGAGGCTCTTGACCTCAAGGACTCCGAGTCTGGTGGTGACAGCCAAATCAGCACTCCACATCCAGCCAGCCATCTCTGAGCTGGAGGCATTTGCAACCAGCATCCATGTTTTCCTGGTTCATGGCAAACTTTCAAACCTCCAGCCCCTCATACTCATCTCCCCGGCCTCCACTCTCTCATCTGAAAGGCTCCTCCTCATGCTTTAATACCCAGCTTCAATATCCCCTTCCCCGAGGCCTCCCAGCAGAATTAATTGCCCCTCACCTAAGAAGGGTCCTGTAGCAGGGCCTTCCATCCTTGCTCAGGACGTAATCACATTGTATTAGCAGTGCTTGTTGGACAGTAGCGTCTCCAGCCCAGCTGTAAGTAATTTGAGGGTGAGCACTATATTCCCTTCATCTTCTATCCAGAGCCCAGCACAGGACCTGGCACATAGTAGAAACTAATAAATGCTTGATGAATGAATTAATACGTAAATTAAAGGCAGCTCTGAAGGACAGCAAAGGCTCACATGCACAGCCTGAGAGAGTACAGAGTTGACCTGACTGGGAACCCAGAGCCTGCACCCACACACCCAGGAGCTTGTCAGCAACGCACAGTTCAGGACCCACCCCAGACTTACTGAATCAGAGGCAGCTTTCACACAAGATGCCCAGGGAACCTCTGTGCCTTTTAAAGTTTGAGAAATTCTGCAAAGGGCAACCTTACCCTTCTGCATTCATAATTCAAGGGATTATAACCAAAGTTGATGTCATTCACACAGAACACCTACAGAGGCTCTGTCAGTGGAAGCCACTTTCTCCTTCCCTTGGGAAAACTCCCAACTTGACGTGTTCTGGAAAACTGAGGGGCCCAGGGAGAGCCCTTTACTGTCTCTTACCCAGGACATAGCTGGTGGGTAGCATTCTGAGAAGACGGCAGACATCACTTCCTCTCTTGGCCGAACCCTTGGCATTGCAAAGGCTTCCAAGAAAGATACACAGAGCTTAGTTCTGGTCGAAAAGTCGCCACTTATCTAAGAATGCAATCAATAATGGCAAGGGGAAATCAATGGGGCCAGGAGATCTATCTCTCTGTGTATTTATGGAGCGTGGATCCCTTGTTGGCAGGAGGCTTCAGCGGACCGGATGGAGCCTGTGCCTGCTTCCCAGAGATCCTGATTCCCTTTCCAAGAATTATGGGGTGTCCTTTGTCTCTGCTCGATAACACCCTGGAGTTACAGAGCCATTTAGAAATGAATTGGCTCATTTTTCTCCCTCCCCCTTGCTTATAGTGACAGGTCATCCTGGCCAAGGAGTTATTAAAGGGACAGATAGAACACTTTGTACGTTCCATCTGGCCCGTGTCTGGCTCCATCAGCCTTCCTGTCAGTGGCAGGCCCCAAAGCTCTAACTCCTTGTCAGAGATATAACATTCCAGGAAAAAAAAAAAAAAAAAAAAACAGGTAAAAAACTTGAGGCGAGAGTATTTTATTTTATTCCCAGTATTTCTTCCATAAAATTTCCAATTATCCCTCACCTCAAAATATGCATTTCCTAAAAGTCTCATGAGCAAACTGAATGACAATGCATGGTTTATTTTTCCCAAAGTTAGCAAAACCATCTCCTAAAATTAAATTTACCTCCAGAGGAGAATTTAGACAAGTCACTTAACCTCTCTGGTTTCAGTTTCCCCATCTATGACGATGACAATCCCAGCTGCTAAAGTCATGCAAAGGAAGTGCTTCATACGGTGCGTGGAGCCTAGGAGATACTCAACAGTTATTCATTCATATTTATCTACAAAGTATTATTATTAGAATATTAATCGCCATTTCCTGAGCTCTTACATATCTCAGGCTCTGTATGAAGTTGTCAGAACTTTTCACCGGCAGTGGCTTGAGCAGAGGTTGAAGCTCTGGCCCTGCCACTTACTAGATGGGGATGGGGTGTTGGGCCATCACGGGGAAATCAACATCCCTCTAGGCTTGAATCCAGGGCGCCTGCAAGGTAAGGGTGGAGATCCTGCATGAAGCTGCGCTGAGATGTGTGTGCCTAATGTAGACTCAGCTCCACTCTCTGCAGCAACAATTCTATTATGCCCTCCAGAGGGATCTGAGCTCCTCCTGGAAGCCTCTGGTAAGGATTCTGAGGTGATGTTATGTATCTCAGTCCCTGGGGCTGGAGCTTTTGGGGTAGTTGGTAATACTAATAAATTCAGAGCTATATTTAAGTTCCGGTCCTTAATGTTCTCTACAGCTCTCTACAGCTCACATGACTGTCTCCCTGTCCAGGGCTGTGTTATGGCTCACTAGAAGGCAGCTTTTCCAAACTTATCAAATGGATCCTGTCCAGCTCATCTCTGTAAGAATGGAAAGCCTCCTGAGAATGTGCTCTATGACCTTCCACTCACCCCTAGATTAGGATATGTGGGATGCCCATAAGCCCCCAAATCCAAAATACTCTACTCTTGCAGAGTTAAAAAAATAAAAATAAAAAACACTGCCAGGTGCAGTGGCTCACACCTATAATCCCAGCACTTTGGGAGGCCAACATGGGTGGATCACAAGGTCAGGAGGTCGAGACCAGCCTGGCCAATATGGTGAAACGCCGTCTCTACTAAGGATACAAAAAATTAGCTGGGCATGGTGCTGCACACCTGTAGTCCCAGCTACTCGGGAGGCTGAAGCAGGAGAATTGCTTTCACCCTGGAGGCGGAGGTTGCAGTGAACTGAGATCGCACCATTGCACTCCAGCCTGAGCGATAGGGAGAGACTCCGTCTCAAAAAAAATAAAATAAAATAACACCTATATTCTATAGCAGACTGGCTAACAAACTGATTCTGTAACAGAACAATTCTTCCTCCTTCCAAGTATCCATACCCTTTGCCAGGTAACTGCCCCACACCCTTGACTCTGGGCTCAGTGATGGGGCCTTGTCCAGAGGTATGAGAATGCACCTGCTCATTTTGTTCTCACTCTTCCATTTGCTGTCATGAGAAGGACATGCCTGAGACAGCCC
>NW_012114855.1:243734-248313 GCF_000951035.1 Colobus angolensis palliatus | reverse complement strand
CCAGGGGAAGTGCTGCAAAGAGAGTTCTTTGCTGTGCAGGGGCCTTGGATCGCGGTCCTGTGGGGCAAGGGTGGGCTGGGTAGAAAGGCGGGTAAGCAGGCCTGACCCTGCGGCCAGGGCAGGTAAAGCACAGTTGCTGCTCCTCTACCTGCATTGCCAGAGAGCTGCATGGTTAAGATGCAACATACAGCACCCTTGGGAAGCTGGGCTGCAAAGACTCCTGGAGCCCTTTCCTTCCCCTACACCTTCCACTCCCACAGGGGTAAAGAGTAGGCCACTCTCCCTCCTAAGCCTCCATGGTTAGGGGACTAAGTGGGGTTGTTTAGGCCCTGACTTTCCTGAAACAAGAGCATCATAAAGTTTCTACAGCCGCCCCTGCCCCCAACTGCCCATGGCCCTCGTCCTGTGCCATCTCCAGTCCCATTCTGTGCCCACGCTGTGCTCATCTCCT
The DNA here is from genome assembly GCF_000951035.1 of Colobus angolensis palliatus. NCBI lineage: Eukaryota > Metazoa > Chordata > Mammalia > Primates > Cercopithecidae > Colobus > Colobus angolensis. The sequence goes on along the minus strand of NW_012114855.1, from coordinate 247,862 downwards.
GACTCTCCCAAGTCCGGGGAGGACAGTGCTCTCTCCATTTCTGCTTTGGTGGAGCTGTAACCACAACATGCCATCCTGCTAAGAACATGCTTCTACTGGGCTGTTTCCATGTGTGACATCTCCTTAGTCTACTGCCTTCCTCAGGGTAGAACTCTCTATTTCCTCAGTCCTCACTTAGTGAAGTGTGGCTGCATCACCAAACATCTGTGAGATCTTACGTGACTCTGGCCTTTTTTCCCCCACATTGAAATTACCAGATCTGGAGGGCTGATGGACAATGTCCAGGATCTGTTTCCCTTCCAAGAGCTGTCAGTCCATTAGAAAGATTCCTGGGCCAGGCGCGGTGGCTCAAGCCTGTAATCCCAGCACTTTGGGAGGCCGAGACGGGTGGATCACGAGGTCAGGAGTTCGAGACCATCCTGGCTAATACGGTGAAACCCCATCTCTACTAAAAAAACAAAAAAAAAGCTAGCCGGGCGAGGTGGCTGGCGCCTGTAGTCCCAGCTACTCGGGAGGCTGAGGCAGGAGAATGGCGTAAACCCGGGAGGCAGAGCTTGCAGTGAGCTGAGATCCGGCCACTGCACTCCAGCTCGGGCCACAGAGCGAGACTCCGTCTCAAAAAAAAGAAAGATACATACCATAAAAAAGCTAGCCGGGCGAGGTGGCTGGCGCCTGTAGTCCCAGCTACTCGGGAGGCTGAGGCAGGAGAATGGCGTAAACCCGGGAGGCAGAGCTTGCAGTGAGCTGAGATCCGGCCACTGCACTCCAGCTCGGGCCACAGAGCGAGACTCCGTCTCAAAAAAAAGAAAGATTCCTACAGCTCAGAATTTTCAAAGGGGGTGGGAGAAGGAAGGAAAGATTCTCCTTTCTCTGCTGAACCACTAAAGGATCATGAAGTACTCAAAAGTCTAAGGCAACACAAAAATGCTTAATAATTGCCAGGGATTATCTATGAGGAATGGAAGAGAGGAAAGAAATGGGGAAATGAATGATCTCACGCTGGCAAAGTGGTTTTGCTCCCAGAGGATCAACAAAGATGCTTAAAATTCAACTCCTTTTGAAGACAAAATGAAGGATTCAGGGAGCCAGGGGTTGCAGGTCAGGGGCTAACTCTACGGAGAAGGATGTGGGCCAGTGCCATTCTCAAAGAAAACTGGCAGGGTTGGGGGTTAACCTGAATGACACCAGCTCCCTGCCCCTATTTGAAAAGAAGCTTTGAACAAAGAGAACAGGTTTGCCACAAGTATTACAGAACCAGGATTAATACCATTATATGCAAATATATCATACAAATAGATAAGAAGAAAAAACCATTAACCCCAGTAGATAAATGAGCGAAGAACGTAGACAGTTCATAAAGGAAAAAAAAAAGTCACTTTTCTGTTAATAAACAAAATACCGCAAACCCTCACTAACAAAGACATGTACATTAAAATGACAATTAGACACAAAATTTCACCCATAACATAAACAGAGTTGTTTTCTATTAAGGAGTGTTCATTATTAGAACATGTCAAAAGCTGAGATAATATTGTCTTAGTTTCCTTGGGCTGCTATAGCAAAATACCATAAACTGGGTGGTTTGTAAATAACAGAAATTTATTTGTTACGGTTCTAGGGGCTGAAAGTCCAAGATCGAGTACTAGAAGATGCAGTGATGCTGAGGACCCATTTCCCCATAGACGGGGACTTCTCACTGTGTCTTCATACAGTGGAAAAGGCAAGAGGTCTCCCTCGTGTTTCTTTTATAGAGGCATCAATCTTTGTACGAGATTCCCACCTTCATGACCTAGGGGTCATGAGGCCCCACCTCCTAATACCATCACCTTGAGGGTTATGATTTCAACATAAAAATTTTGGGAGGACACAAATATTCAGACCACAGCAGATTCACTTGCTAATAAGTGGGTAAATGTGTCCAATCTTCTTTGAAATATGTAACAACAGTCATAAAAAGTTCATATCCTTTGATCCTGTAATTCTATCCCTAGAAATTTAACCCAAGAAAATAATTAAACATATGAACACAGTACCTATATAGGAATAGTCATCGCAGGATTAATTACAGTAGAGAAATATTGAAGCAACCGGGTTGTCAAACAAGGAAATGGCTAAGTGAAGTAAGGTACGTTCACATAAAGAAATACATGCCGGCATTAGAAGTCATGTTTTCAAAAAACACTTCAATGGCATGAAGAATTTCTCCTAATGTTGAGTGAAAACTAATGTTTTCACTCCTAATGTTGAGTTTTCTGGCTTGTAAGCCAGAAAACTGAATATGTCATAATATCCATAGGTAAAAATGTGTACTTTTGGAATATATAAGCATGGGCATAGAAAAGAAGGTGGAAGAGGCCAGGCGCGGTGGCTCACACCTTTAATCCCAGCACTTTGGGAAGCCGAGGCGGGTGGATCACGAGGTCAGGAGATCAAGACCATTCTGGCTAACACGGTGAAACTCCGTCTCCACTAAAAATACAAAAAATTAGCCAGGCATGGTGGCAGGCACCTGTAGTCCCAGCTACTCAGAAGGCTGAGGCAGGAGAATCACTGGAACCTGGGAGGCGGAGCTTGCAGTGAGCCGAGATCGTGCCCCTGCCCTCCAGCCTGGCGACAGAGTGAGACTCGGTCTCAAAAAAAAAAAGGTGGGGGGGGTGGAAGGAAATACATCAAAATGCTAACAGTCATCAGGACTGGGGAAAGCAGAGCAGAAAAATCTCATAGTGGCCAACATCCACCAGGAAAACAAAGAAACAGCGAAGCCTATTCAGAATGGAGACGAAGACCACTCTTGGGAGGAGGAAAAGGCCACCAGCCTACAAGAAAGAACAAACAAACAGGTTCGTCAACTTGCCCCTAATTTTCTTTTTGTCTTTAACTTCTGGGATACATGCGCAGAACGTGCAGGTTTGTTACATAGGTATACCTGTGCCATGGTGGTTTGCTGCACCTTTCAACCTGTCATTTAGGGTTTTTTTGTTGGTGGTGGGTTTTTTTTGTTGTGTTGTTTTTGTTTTTGTTTTTGAGACGGAGTCTCGCTCTGTCGCCCAGGCTGCAGTGCAGTGGTGCCATCTCGGCTTACTACAAGCTCCACCTCCCGGGTTCACACCATTCTCCCACCTCAGCCTCCCGAGTAGCTGAGCCTACGGGCACCCACCACCACACCCGGCTAATTTTGTTTTTGTATTTTTAGTAGAGAGGGAGTTTCACCGTGTTAGCCAGGATGGTCTTGATCTCCTGACCTCATGATCTCCCAAAGTGCTGGGATTACAAGGCGTGAGCCACCGCTCCTGGCCCATCTAGGTTTTCAGCTCTGCGTGCATTAGGTATTTCTCCTAATGCTATCCCTCCCCTTTCCCTCCACTCCCCCAACAGTCCCCAGTGTGTGATGTTCCCCTCCCTGTGTCCATGTGTTCTCGTTGTTCAAGCTCCTACTTATGGCTGAGAACACGCAGTGTTTGGTTTTCTGTTCCCATGTTAGTTTGCTGAGAATGATGGCGCCAACCTTCATCCACATCCCTGCAAAGGACATGAACTCATTCTTTTTTACTGGCCCCTAATTTTCAATGGGCCATACCCAGTAGGCAGGTCAATGATGGGATGGATAGAGGTGGAGATGACATGGGAATGTTCACGGAGGAGATGAGAGAAATCAGGAGAGAAGAGGGAGCTACAGTTGAGGAATTGTCTGTGTATCCTTATGGGAAGCTCTCTAATCCCCATGACCATCATGATGAATTTTTCCTATGCCTGGACTCCTGCCATTTTCCATGAGGTTAATATTGTGAGTCCCATTGTGTTATCTTTCCTTGCATTTTCCTAATGTCTTTACTCATTTGCTGTGAGCGTTATGTTTTTTCCATGTGTCAGGTGAGTCTTGTGCTTCCAGCTTCTAACTTGATGTTTGTAGATGACTGATAAATATCAATAAATAAAGCCTTTGTACCCAGTCTAAGTTTCTGTCATCAGTAGAGTTTTGCTCATTTGCATGGAAAAATATAAAGTTAATAGAGCAATTAAAAAGCAATCTATGCATTTATTATTGTCTCATTTTCAAGAATGTATACTTACATGTAACATACAAACCAAAAAAAAATCTGAGATTAAATACACCAGAGTGTTAGTTAG
>NW_012114855.1:230098-243024 GCF_000951035.1 Colobus angolensis palliatus | reverse complement strand
AAAAAAAAAAAAAAAAGCCTTCAGATGAAAGTTGAGATCCTACAGGAACAATTAGGCTCAGATGATATTTCCTTTTAAATTATATAAGCCTTCCACCCTCTCTGAATAGAACACTGTAAATATATATATAATATTACATATTATATATATATTAGCCATCTATTCCACAAACACAGAGCACATTTGTGTCCAACATTATGGTAGATTTTAAAGATATGGAGATAATGAAGTCAGAGACCCTGACCCCAAAGACTTTGCAATGGGGGTTGGGGGAAGTACACTAATAATTACGGTAGAATACAAATGGCACAAAAGAAACATGTTGATGGCGAGACTAACTCCCTAGCCAGTGATGGGAAAGTTTCTCGGTGGGAAGTGGGGAAAGTTATTTGAATGGGTCTTCAAAGACACATAGAGGTTAGCCAGATAGACAAAGAGAAGACAGGAAACTTCAGGTAGAAGGAATTGCGTGTGTGTGGTAGGTAGAATGCCCCCTGCCAACCCATCAAAAACATTCATGTCTTAATCCCCAGAACCTGTGAATATGCCACTTTAAGGTAGTGAGCTTCTCTGATGTGATTAAGGTTAAGGCAATTAGCCTGGATTACCCAAATGGGCCCAATCTAATCACATGGGTCCTTAAAATCAGAGACTCCCCTGGCTGTGGTCAGCGGGAGATGTGGCTACATGAGAATGCCAGACAGCTGGGATATTGCTGGCCTTGTAGACGGAGGGAGGGCTGAGGCACATGGCAGCCCCCTGGAGCTGGCGATGATAAGGAAACAGATTCTTCCCTAGAGCCTCCAAGAAGGAAAACAGCCCCACCAACGCTTTGATTTTCAGCTCAGTGAGACATGCTCCAGACTTCTAACTTATAGAAAAGTAAGACCATTTGTGTTGTTTCAAGCCACTAACCTTGTGATTTGTTACAGCAGCAACGTACACTAATGCATCTGCAAAGGCATGAAGACGCAGACTGAAATCACATTCCTTGGCCCTTATCTCTGGTTTTTTCTGCAGACCAGGTTCAGCAGCACCTCCTCCAGGAAGTCTTCCAAAACTTGCCCGGACTAAACAAACTCTTCTCTCTCATGTGCCCCCACTGTGCCTCCGCACACCTCTCCTACTGAATGGCTCACCTATGGAACACAGACGACTATGGGGGTCTGCATCAGAGACTGGTCACATGCTAACAGACTCACCTCTTCTTCAGCTCACAGCTCATTGGTGTCTCGGTGGGACCCTGTGCCTCGTTCTCACTGATGGAATCTGAGCAGAAGTGAGGGATCACTTCCAGGTCAGGGCAGTCAAGGGCAAAAGGGGCTCCTCCAGGCTCTTCTTCTTCCCCCCCCTTCCTCAGATGCTATGTATGAGCTCCAGATGGAAGGAACCAAAGCCCTGAGTCAGCACTTGGAAGAGACCTGCCTAATAGGAGCCTCCACAGAGGTCCGCACATAAACAAGAAATTGGCATTTATTGTCTTAATTCTTTGCATCTGGGCAAATTTATAGCACGAGAACGCTAAGCAACTGGCCAGGCACGGTGGCTCACATCTGTAATCCTAGCACTTTGGGAGGCTGAGGTGGGTGGCTCACTTGAGGTCAGGAGTTCGAGACCAGTCTGGCTAACACGGTGAAACCCCATCTCTACTAAAAACACAAAAAATAGGCCGGGCGCGGTGGCTCAAGCCTGTAATCCCAGCACTTTGGGAGGCCGAGGCGGGCGGATCACGAGGTCAGGAGATCAAGACCATCCTGGCTAACACGGTGAAACCCCGTCTCTACTAAAAATACAAAAACTAGCCGGGCGAGGTGGCGGGCGCCTGTAGTCCCAGCTACTCGGGAGGCTGAGGCAGGAGAATGGCGTAAACCCGGGAGGCGGAGCTTGCAGTGAGCTGAGATCTGGCCACTGCACTCCAGTCCGGTCGACAGAGCGAGACTCCGCCTCAAAAAAAAAAAAAAAAAAAAAAAAATTAGCCAGGCGTGGTGGTGGTAGGTGCCTGTAATTCCAGCTACTCAGGAGGCTGAGGCAGGAGAATTGCTTGAACCTGGGAGGCAGATGGTTGCAGTGAGCCGAGATGGTGCCACTGCACTCCAGCCTGGGCAACAAGAGCGAAACTCCATCTCAAAACAAAGACCCTCACCTCACCCAATACGTCTGCTGTTCCCGAGCTGATGCTCTCTGATCTCCAATGCCTGTGGGCTCCCTGCTTCTTTGTAGGTGCCTTGCTCTGCCTGCCACCGACCAGAACGTGAGATTTTGCCCCCGCTTCAGTTTACACACACTTACATAAAATGCTGCTCAGAGAAACACATTGTGAAGATTGGCAGGGGATCAGAGGGGTTCCCACTGCAGCAAGGCAAACAACCACAGGCAAGCAGCAGGGCCCCCTCCCACGGGAAATCCCCTGGCCCTTGTCCTCACCTGGTTCCAGCTTTCTTCCCTGTTTCTGGTTCCTCTCTCTGTATCCTCCATTCTATCTCAACTCCTATTCAGCAAGAAAATCAGTATCTCATCCAGGTGGCTACGCCTCTGAAATCCTGCACCTGCAAGATATCAAAGCCACCTTAAGCAGGTATTAAGCAGACCAGACTCCTGAACCTACTAAATGACACTTACCTGTGGGATGTGGTGCACACCTGGCGTCCTTCTCAGAGACTGGCCAGGTGAAGCCACGTGCTTCTCAGCTGACCGCCCATTCTAATCCCCTGGGGAGCTTTCAAACGGCAGCTGTCCCTGAAATTCTGATTTAATTGGTGAGAGGCGGGGCCCATCTCATGAGATTGCTATAATGTGAAGCCCAGCAGGAGGGCCCCGGCAGAACCTCCACTTTGGGATGTGGGAGCTCAACACTGTGATCTCAGCACTGAAGCTCCAGCCCTACCAAGGCACTTTCCCAAATGAAGACCCTCCCTCCCTTAGGGGAGCCCCCATGCTGGCTGCTAAGACTTCTCTGTTTACCTTATTACATCCGATTCTGTGCCATTCTCCCTCCCTGGGCTGCGCACTGTCTGCTCCTGGCTGGGGGCTGGGTCTTATCCTTCTGGATGAAGCAGGTGCTCAGCAAATGTTTGGAGAGGGATGGAGCGGGCGGGAGTGGGTCAGTGGGAAAGGGATGGAACAGCAGGACAGGAAAGCCAGCCCAGAGGATGGAGCCAAGGCATCACCAGCCTGCTTTCAGAGAGACACTTCCTACTGCAGAAAGGGTCTGGGTCATAACCCAGTTAGACTAGCATTTTGCACCGCAGCTGAGATGGAAATCATGATCCCCTGGCTTTACTGCCAGCCTGCTTCTCCTACAGCACCATTTCTCAAATGCAGTTCTACTGACATTTTAGGTCAAATAATTCTTCATCAGCCTAGGAGAGATATCCTGTACACTGTAGCATGTTTGCAGCATTCCTGGCCCCTACACACTAGGTAACCCAACTGAAACAACTAAAAACTACTTCAGACACTGCCAAACGCCCCGCCGGCAGCAGAATCACCCCAACTGAGAACCACTGTCCTGGAGGTTTAAGGCTTCTCAACTACAGCCCCTGCCCCAGCCACATCCAGGCTCCCATGAGCCGCTCACAGCAGTTTTGAGAATAGAATGATCTTTATCTGGTAATGTACTTAGCACAGCACTGGCTAACTACTGTGAAGGACTTACTACATGTCAGTTACTAGTAGTACAAACTCTGAGAGACAGACTAGTCACATGCATGGGGAAGGAAACCGAGGTTCAGAGTCATGAGTGACATGCCCAGGGTCACACAGCTGGCATCCAAGTTTAGACCTGTTTGACTTCAAAACTTTTGTCCTATTCATCTGAGACAGTGTCTCTCTTCATCTGGCAATGGAAAGAGAGCATCTGCTCCCACACCTGTGAGCTGAATCCATCATGCCATCCTCAGCAAGGTCTGCAGACAGGATGGCCCAGCCAAGTGCTGAAATCTATAAATCCATCAAGGCCCCAGCCCTGAGGTCAGAGTGGGAGTGACAAGGAAGGACTCCCATGACCTGGAGGAGAACCAGGTCTCTTGCCATCTCTGGACCTCTCTGTCTCTGCATTTCCACACATGGGGTGTGTACCTCCCCTTCAATGGTGAGCCCCAAAGGGCAAAGACTGTGTCTGCTGGTTTCTCAGAGCCACGTGGAAATGCAGTCTGAGAAAGAAGAAAGAAGCCTATCATTAAGACACAAAATCAGAGTAACTCCAGTAGCAGAAACGAAATGAAAATGCAGTTTTGTTCTTATAAACTCATGCTACATCAATCCCTCTCATCTGAGGGAAAGACTGGCCCAGAAGCCTAGGGCAGGCCTGAACCTTCAGGTCAAGGAGCTGCAGCTGTGGGAGCCAGGAGCCGTTGGAGGCCAGGAAGCAGGGCACGTCACGGCCCCCAAAAAGTCTTGTTACTGCCCCAGACCAGGCTCCCAGGTCTCTGATGCCTCCCGAGCTCAGGCAGAGTCAGTGGCTATAGCCACCGCCTGGACTCCCCCTGTAATGCCCCCGAGTACTGTGGTGAAAGGTGACTTCTTTTTCCTTCCTTTTAAGCCCAGGAGGCTAATAATAAAATACTCTGTTTCCGAGTCTATAGGAGAAAATGCCTTCTAAATCCATTAAGTTGCTAATGCGTGCATTTGCAGACCGGAAAGTAAGGTGCAGGATTGATGGATGTACTTGTCATATTTATGGTTTGTAGCCATGTGATTAATGGGCTTTGTGGTTTATAATGCAATGCTCATTTCACTCTCCTCTTTAAGCTCTGGGTGATTTATAGAACATTTATAGGGCATTGCTGTTGCATTTCAATGGAATGACAGTGATAACATTGTATCACCCTGGATTATCAATTAGTCTCCTTTGAGAAAAGGATGTCCCGGACTTAGTATGGGAACAGGGTGAGGAGAGGGGATGCTTCTCGGGAACATTATGCATGGTCACCTGGAGTTCACGGCCTTTCTCCCTGAGAGCTGCCTCCTCATTCTTCTCTAGGATGAGTGGGCTGCACGTGTTCAAAGACAGGACAGGAGCTGGGAGCCTTCTACTCCCAAAGCCTCCTCTCATCCCTCACCATACAGCAGCTACCCATGGGTCTCTCTACCCACCCTGAGCCAGATTCCGCATGCAGCCTCCAGAGAAATCCTCTTCTCACATCACACCCTTTCCTGACCCTCCACAACCCTCACTGCTTTCTCGATGTGTGACCTTGGCCACACTAGATGGCCCCTCTGAATCTCAGTCTCTTCATCTGTAAAATGGAAAATGGGAAACGTTTTTGGAAAAAGTAAAATGAAAAAAAAAATTGCAGAGTTGTCGAGAGCATCAAAGTGTTTAGCACAGTACCTGAGATGCACACCTGATGCTGCAGACACACACACACACAAACACACACATGCAAACACACACACAAACACAAACACACTAACACACACACACGGAAATACACAAACACACACACATGCAAACACACAAACACATGCAAACACATATACATGCAAACACATGCAAACACACGCAAACACACACAAACACACACAGCTTGCTGTTCATCCAGCTGCTGTTACCTCAGGCCAGAATTCCTTCCACTTCTTCATCCAGTGAAATCATATTCCTCCTTCAAGGCCCAACCAGAATGCCCCCTCCTCTCTGAAACCTGCCTGATTCTCCAATATGACATTATTCCTCTGCCCTTTCTCTGCACTCATCCCATTGAATTTTCCCCTGTTTCTCTTTGTTCCCCAAGCCTTGTCTCCTCTGTGAGTCTGTGATGTCCTTGAGGGTGAGACTGGGCCCAAGACACCTCTGTCACCCACACCTAGTGCACGGCCTGGTACCTAGTAGGTGATTAATACAAGGACTCAAAAGGGGCAAAGGCAAGCTGAGCAGGAACCTAGGGCATAGACAGGAGCCCAGGTATATTCTGGTGAGCTCTTGAGAACCAGAACGCACACAGCACAGCCAATGAGGAAACCCAAACATGGGTGTGACCTAACCACACGCAGCCACCTGTCCCTTCCACTTTATTTTCATTCTTTCTTTATCCCCATCCTCTGTTCTGATTCTGCCCTCAGTCACTAATCCAACAGCTATGAATAGATTCCCACAATATGCCAGATGCTAGACATCCACAGTGAACCAGAGACAGCCCCTGCCCTCATGGGCTTACAATCTAGTAGGGACTGTAATAAACAAAGAAGCACACAAATGAGTAATTACACATTTGAGAAGAGCTAAGAAGGCCAAAGAGGAAAGTGAGAACTGAAACAGCAGGGAAGACCTACTCCAGAGAGGATATTAGGGAGGCCTCTCCAAGTGTCTTAGTCTGTTTGCTGTTGCTGTAACAGAATACCTGAAACTGGGTGATTTACTTGAAAAGAGGTTTATTTAGCTCATGATTCTGGAGGCCGGGAAGTCCAAGGAGCATAGCGCTGGCATCTGCTCAGCTTCTGCTGAGGGTCTCGTGCTGCATCACAACATTGCAGAGAAGTTGAAGGGAAAGCCAGAGTGTCAAAGGGCAAACACAAGAGGCAGCCATTCTCAAAGGTAACTATTCCAGACCCTTGAAAACAAACCCAGTCTTAAGAAAACTGCATTAATTCATTCATGAGAGCAGAGCCCACATGACCCAAAGGCCTCTTAAAGTCCTCACCACCTCTCAGTACTGTAACATTGGCAATTAAATTTGAACATGAGTTTTGGTCTGGACAAACCACATCCAAACCATAGCATCCAGGAACTAGCATTCTAGCTGAATGGTGAAAGGAAGCAAGGGTTATTCATAGTCAGGATACCAGCCAGTCTATGTGGCTTTGTGGGAATCAGGGAAAAAAGGCGCCCTTCTCCAGGTAGACACAGCCGTGAGCAAGCACTCATCATGGGAAGAACGCAGGCTGATTTCAGTCCCCACTTGCCCCCTGTGGTAGGAGTGCCCTTGTACAGTGCACAAGCTACACAACTGAACACAGTGTATAATTGTCCCATTTCTCCATTTCTAGATTTGATGACCCCATTGAATTTCCTGATTTTAACCTTTTGGGTTTCTGAGGGTCTAAGTTCACGTTTGCCATTTGTCCCCTCCCATTCCTGGCTGCCCTGGATTACACCCCACCCCACAGATCCAGCTGTTGACTCTGGAAAGCAGATCTTAATTTGAACACCTGACTGGTGTTTCTAGGAACTCCTATCAGTCAGCACATAAGAGGATATAGATACCAAAGCAGATAATTAATCATCAGTTTATAAGTTAGCACACAGAGAAAGCAAAGAGCACTGACTAGAAGCCCCCTAAGGGCAGGGATCATAGTAGATCTCCAGCAGCCGCACAGTGCGTGGCACAGAGAAGGCACACCGTTGCATGAGTAGAAATAGACATCTGTCAGATATATAGCGGTGTAAACACATCTGTAGTTCAAATGTTCCAGGCAGAGGATATAAACTGGAAAGGAGTCAATGTGAAGAAGTCCAGGGGTAGGGCAGCCTTTGGAAACTGGAGAAGAGGAAGAGCCAGATAAGGAGAGTGAGTGGAAATGAGCAATGGGAAGAAAACCAGGAAAATATGGTTTCCTGAAGCCAAAAGAAGGGAGTGCTTCTAGAATGATAGAAAGCTGCCGAGAGGTCAGTTAAGACAATAACACAAATATCTACTAGATGTGACCATCTGGGAGTAATGTTTGTGGGAGAGTAGAAAAGTGCCTGATTAGTGTGGATTCAAGAGCAAATGGGAGACAAGGAATTGGTGACAGTGAGCATAGTAAACTCTTTCAAAGAGTTTAGCTGTAAAAGGGAGTAAAGAAAAGTGGGAGCAACGGGAAAGGATGTGGGGTCAAGGAAGAGTTTGGTTGAAGTTGGGAGACATTACAGCCTGTTTGCATTGTGTGCTGTTGGGAAGGATCCAGAGCTTAGAAGGAAACCTGATGAAGCAGGAGAGAGAGGAGAGTGGCTACAGCGATGTCCTTGAGAAGGAAGGGGTATCTAGTGCACAGGTGGAGAAGGTGGCCTTGGATAGGAGCAGGGATAGCCCATCCATTCTGTTACCAGGAAGGGAACAAAATAAATGGACAGAGACACAAGCCTCACACACGTAAGATGCTCAGTATACATGAAAATTACACTATCCCACCCACCTGATCCCACATGGCTCAGTTGCTTGCCACCTGTCTCCTTGGCCCAGACCCACAGACCTGTGGCTTCCTGGCCTGATTCCTCTTCTGCCTCCCAGGCCTGCTTTTTTGCACTGCCTCCATCCTGGCTTTTCAAGAGCTGGCCTCCATTTTTAGCATGCCAGCAAGCAGCCTCCTGGACATGCACTGACAGGCAGGAGAACGTGGCCAGGCCCTTGGCAGCCACCGTGGAGCTCCAAGAAGCTGGCAGCCTGGGCACTGGGCTGCCTGCACAGCCGCACAGAGTCAGGGACCTTTTGCCAAATGTTGGTGAAATGTCTTAATGGCAAATTTAATTGTGCCTGAGTCTCCATTCTCTGCTTCCTCTCCTCTCTGCAACAAGCCCCTCCACTGCCATGTCTCCCAGAAATTAGAGAAGTGAGGCTGGGCAAGCATGTCTGCCAATACCAGGCGCAGCCTTGATTGAAAAGGGAAATTGCAGGGCACTGAACATCTCAGGAATACTAGGAAGATGAGGCCAACATCCTCTGTGGAGTCTCAGGGTTGGGGCATCCACACAGGCACATGTAAGTATCCCGCACTGCACGGTGGTAGAATGGCTGGCAGAGTGGTACAGCACATTCGGGGAAGCTCCTGGTGATTCCAAAGGGCAGGAGTTGATTCCCTGTCTTCCTCATAGGGAGCTGCCATAAACAACACACAGCTGGCAGGGGAGCCCAGATGGAGCGAGAGTTACAGGCAAGCACCGTATCTCCCCACCCACCCAGGGCACCACTGACTCTGGGGCCAGCTCTGGGAGGACCATTCCCTGGCCCGGCGCAGGACTCTGCTGAGGTCAACCTTGCAAGAGCCATGGTTAATTTGTCTGTAGATATTTCAAAATAGGGAATGATGGTACTGAAATCCCTGTCTTTAGTGAGTCTGAAAGAGCATGGTTCCTGACTTCTCTCTCATCAAAGTTCAAACATCTCTGTCTCTGTCTCTTTCTCTCCTCTTCTGCTCTCTCCCTAGGTGTCTTTCATTCTTGTTCTCTCTTTAACTTACCTCTCTTCTGCCTCATCAACCTTCCTCCTTTGACGATTTCTCTTCACTATCATGCTTGTGCTCCTAAAATAATCAAGATAGGACAGTATATTCCTTAATATTTACTAATGAGCCTCTATTCCATGGTGTAACTGTAAGTATCAATCACTGAACTAAAATCATTAGATAATACTACATACAGAAAATAATACTATATACATTTATATATACAGTCACACACTGCTTCATGACTGCGATATGTTCTGAGAAATGTATCATTAGGTGATTTCCTTGTGCAAACATCATAGACTGCACTTACACAAACCTAGATGTTATAGCCTACTACACACCTAGGCTACATGGTATGACCTATTGCTCCTAGCCACAAACCTGTATAGCATGTTACTGTACTTTACTAGTCCATTCTCACATTGCTACAAAGAAATAACTGAGACTACCTAATTTACAAAGAAAAGAGGTTGAATTGGCTCATGGTCCGCAAGCCGTACAGGAAGCATGGCAGCATCTGCTTCTGGGGAGGCCTCAGGGAACATACAGTCATGGCAGAAGGCAAAGCGGAAACAGACAGGTCTCATATGGTGGGAGCAGGAGAAAGGCTTGGGGGAGGTGACACCCACTTTTAACCAGATCTCACGAGAACTCTACTACAAGAACAGCAACTAGAGACGATGCTAAACCATTCATAAAGGATCCACCCCCATGATCCAATAACCTCCCACCAGGCCCCACCCTCAACACTAGGGATTACAATTCATTATGAGATTTGGGTGGGGACATAGATCCAAACTGTATTATGTACTGAATACTGGAGGCAACTGTAACATAATGGTGTTTGTGTATCTAAATATATCTAAACATAGAAAAGGTATAGTAAAAATACAATATTATAATCTTACGGGACCACTGTCATATATGCAGTCTGTCATCAACCAAAATGTCATTATGGGGTTCAGGACTGCATATAAAATCTGCATCATAACCCCACAAGGCAAAATAGCATTATTAATCATTATAATAATAACCTACATATTTACTGTGTTTCAGAAACTTTTCAAGGCCCTGTCACAAGTAATAATATGTTTAATCCTCTCAATAACCCTAAATCCAGGTACTATTATTACCCCTATTTCACAAAATAAAAATATTGAGGCACAAGTAATTTGCCCAAAGTCACACCATTATGTATTTTGCAGAGACAGAATTCAAATTCAAGTAGTCTAGATTCAAAGCCTGTGCCATTGAAACTCAAACTGAGTGACTTGTGTAAAGTCACACAGCCAAAAATGTGTAGGAACAGGATGCAAGCTCAGGAATGTCTGATCCCAAATCCCAATTTTTCCCTCCCATCAGAACATATCGTCCCCACTTCTAACTTGGAAGGCAAGAGATGGACATTTTACACATTATTTTCTAATTCCTTGTCAAACTTTTAATGTTTCTTTTATAAATGATGCTTGATTAATTATTTTCTCCCTGTGGATCCCAGATTGCCACTACAATTAAAAATTCCCCACTCCTTAGCCTACTTGAATTACCTCTCTTCAAAGGACCCATACAACGAAGTACACTTCCTACTAAAGTTACCACGAACAGGCACTAATCTTTTTTTCCCCCTCTGAAGATTTATAAGTCCCAGTGGTTCACATGAATTAAATCACTTAACCAACATATTTTGGGTATTCACGATGTGTCAGAAGATGAAGTGTTTCCCAGCCCTCAAAAAGCTCACAGTCGGCCGGGCGCAGTGGCTCACGCCTGTAATCCCAGCACTTTGGGAGGCCGAGGCGGGTGGATCACGAGGTCAGGAGATCGAGACCATCCTGGCTATCACGGTGAAACCCCATGTCTACTAAAAATATAAAAAATTAGCCGGGTGTGGTGGCGGCGCCTGTAGTCCCAGCTACTTGGGAGGCTGAGGCAGGAGAATGGTGGGAACCCCTCCGCTCACTGCACTCCAGCCCAGGCGACAGAGCGAGACTCCGTCTCAAAAAAACAAAACAAAACAAAAACAAACAAACAAACAAAAAAAGAAAGCTCATAGTCTGGTAGGATAGAGAAGGCAAGTCTATTAACTCAAAGTCAAGGTAAGAAAGTGATATGAGCCCTAAAAGTAGAACAGATAAATATTACAATGGGAGCTGGGGGAGCTAAAAGGGTCTTGGAAGACTTTCTAAGGGAGGAAGCAAGATAGCTGGGAAATCTATAAGAATACACTGACTGGATTTGGAAGGTAAGAGTCTTGCAGCATCTCAACACCACCACTGGAAGCCCTGCAGATACAAGGACAGAGAAGGTTGTAAAGATCGGACATACTTTACATCATGCTCTGAGAGTTGGATTTTTATTACTGTTACCCCCTCTATGACCATCTGACCCACATCACTTTATATAAGCTAATTCATCTCTTTTTTTCTGAAAAGAAAAGCAAAAAAAAAACTCTACATTTTGTTGTTGTTCCTCTTTGTGTGTTTGGGTTTTTTTTTAAAGCTTCCTGGTTGTCTCAATATCAGAAAAACAAAACTAGTCTTCTTCAAACACCATTTTTATCAAGCCTCTTCTAGGCTTAAAACTCTCAGTGCCTCCTCACCCCACATGCCTGCAGGATCTTGTCCAAACACGTCAGCTTGGCACTGAGGTCTTCCATGATCCAGTTCCAAATGACTGCTCTGGCCTTATCTCCTGCTATTTCTGCACATGCATTTCCTCTAGGTATACTGTGGAAGTAACCTACTCGCTGAAAAAGAATACAGACTGTGCTGAAGTTTGACTAAGAAGGAGAGTTTAAAAGTGTTACTGGATCTAAAACCAGAAATACCATTTGACGCAGTAATTCCATTAGTGGGTATATACCCAAAGGATTATATATCATTCTACTACACATGCACATGTATGTTTATTGTGGCACTATTCACAATAGCAAAGACTTGGAACCAACCCAAATCCTCATCAATGATAGACTGGATAAATAAAATGTGGCACATATATACCACAGAATACTATGCAGCCAAAAAAAAGGACGAGTTCACGTCTTTTGCAGACACATGAATAAAGCTGGAAACCATCATTCTCAGCAAACTAACACAGGAACAGAAAACCAAATGCTGCATGTTCTCACTCATAAGTGGGAGTTGAACAATGAGAGCACATGGACACAGGGAGGGGAACATCACACAATGAGGCCTGTCAAGGGGTGGGGGGCTAGGGGAGGGATAGCATTAGGAAAAATACCTAATGTAGATGACAGGTTCATGGGTGCAGCAAACCACCATGGCACGTGTATAACTATGTAACAAACTTGCACATTCTGCACCTGTATCCCAGAACTTAAAGTATAATTTTTAAAAAGTGTTCCTGGTAGTAAGGGGCAACACTAAAGACCTAGAATATTCCCCAATGAGCTTCCCCTTCCCTATTGACTTTTCGCAACTGGTTCCTCCCTAAATTACAAGTAGTGGCCTAAAAACATCAATCAAGCACTGAAACAGAACATGAATGAGGCATCACAAGACACAAACCAGTGCAACTTTTTTGGCCCAATAGGTCAAAAATGTCAACCATGTGCTTCCACCATTATGAAACATCTAATAAATCACAGGAACAACATAATGTAATACAATAGATAAAGAGACTTATGAGACTTGCTTAAAAATTGGACAGACAAGGAGGACTGGAAGGTACAAGGTAAAGGGCATGATATCCTAATAATAATAATACATAAAAATCCTAGAAGAAAACCTAGGCAATACCATTCAGGACATAGGCATGGGCAAAGA
>NW_012114855.1:218821-220713 GCF_000951035.1 Colobus angolensis palliatus | reverse complement strand
ATTGAGAAGAGTGGAAACTTTATGTGATGATTGGTGAGTTGATCAAAGTTTAATTTTTTTAATTTTGTTTTAAACTTTATCTCCATATGAAATTCAAAAGTTTATTATAGGCCCACAGATCCAAGAACAGTGAATTCTAATCAGAATAAATATAAACAAATCCTCAGTGGAGCACATTATGGTCAAACTGCTGAAAGGACAAAGACAATATGTTTAAAATTTGATAGAGTATAAAAATATGAGTATCTTAAAAAGAGAAAAATGTCACATCATATGTAGACAATTCGTAAGAATGACAGCTAATGTCACAGTAGAAACCAAGGTGGCCAGAAAACAGTGGAACTGCATTTTTGTAGTGCTGGAAGAAAAAAAAAAAAAATCCTGTCAACCAAGTTAATCAAGATTTCTATATCTAATGAAAATACTCTTCAAAAACAAAAGTGAAATGAAAACATTTTTAGACAAGCAAAAAGCTAAGAGAATTTGTCT
The DNA here is from genome assembly GCF_000951035.1 of Colobus angolensis palliatus. NCBI lineage: Eukaryota > Metazoa > Chordata > Mammalia > Primates > Cercopithecidae > Colobus > Colobus angolensis. The sequence goes on along the minus strand of NW_012114855.1, from coordinate 220,224 downwards.
CCAGCAGACTTGCACTATAAGAAATGCTAAAACAAGTTCTTCAGGCTGAAAGGCAGAGGAAATCAGACGTGGAAAGGAATAGAGACATAAGAATAATAAACATCAAGGTAAATATTTATATGTTAATTATATTTGTTTTATATATTATATATTTTAAATTATTTTAAAAGACTGTTTAAGGCACAAATAATAACTATTGTGGGATTCAGAACATACAGAGAGGAAAAATATGCAACAACAAGAGCACAAAAGGCAAGAAGCAGATAGAAAGAATTGCCTTAAGGTTCTTACATTATTTGTCAAACAGTATAATATCCTTTGAAGGTACAGTGATGAGTTAAAGATACATATTGTAATCTCTAGAACAATCCCCTCCAACAAAACACAATTATAGCTAAAAAGTTAATAAAGGAAATTAAATTGAGTAACAAAAATTACTCATTTCATCCAATAAAACTCAGAAGAAACAGAGAAAGAAAGAATAGATAACTCACAGGCAGGTCCTCCAGGCCTCAGCCTCCAGCCACCCCCCACCAGAGCTACCAAACCAGTAGCAACTCAACAACTTCCTGGACAGAGCCTCCAGGGGCACGTGAAAGCCTCTCTGCCACTGCCTCTGCAGTGGAACTGCCCTTGCCACCCTTGGACTAATGAAGGGGCAAACACCCTAAGTTCTTTATCCACACCTCCAACCAACTGCAATGGACCAAAGAAGAGGAGGCCAGTCTATTTTCTGTGAGTCCCACACATCCCTAACTGCTCATTACCACACAGGGAACTCCTGGCTTGGGTCCACAGCACAGACCCTCCATCCTGGGTTGACTGCACTGAGTGATTACTGACCTGAATCTCTCTGAGGAGGAGCCCCCAGCAGACAAGCAAATGACCCTTGGCCATAACCACTACTAAGATCCCTTCCTCTGCTGCCTCCAAGTTGGGGAAGAAACATAAACACTGAGATCACCCCAGAGCTGCAGCAGGCATCCCAGGAGTGCCAAGTCACGACCTACAGCCAGCACTCAAGGCAGAGAGAAACCCACACCTTCAGAGCATTGGGAGGGAAAATGGCTGCAACTGTGAGGAAACACAGGGGAGCCACATAATTGAGCAAGAGTTTACCAACTGACAAATAAGCCTAAGTGTCACCTGCTGAACCACACCCCAAAGCTTCCGCACCAAAAATACCTCACCAACAGACCCCCTCTGAAACCAGAGGAAAGAAGACAGCTTCAAATGAAGACTCTGCACAAAACCTCAGCCCAGTGAAAACATCCAGAAAAGAAGTCTATTGACTGTACGCAATCTACACTGCAGTTAAAGGAACACCCACACGCAGAGGTATAAATGAACCAATGCAAGAACTCCAGTAATTCAAATGACCACAGTGTCGTATGTCCTCTGAA
>NW_012114855.1:215030-217356 GCF_000951035.1 Colobus angolensis palliatus | reverse complement strand
GCCCTGCTTAAAAGGCACAGAGTGTGAAGTTGTATAAAACAGCAAGACCCAATGGTATGCTGTCTTCAGAAGACCCATCTCACATGTAATGACAAATGAGCTCAAAATAAAGCTCAAAATGAGCTCAAAATAAAGGGATTGAGGAAAATCTACCAAACAAATGGAAAACAGAAAAAAGCAGGGGTTGCAAGCCTAATTTCAGACAAAACAGATTTTAACCAACAAAGATCAAAAAAGACCAAGAAGGGCATTACATAATGCCAAAGGGTTCAATTCAACAAGGAGATCCAACTATTCTAAATATATATGCATCCAACACAGGACCACCCAGATTCATAAAGCAAGTTCTTAGAGACCTACAAAGAGACATAGATTCTCACACATTAACAGTGAGAGACTTCAGCACTCCACTGACAGTATTAGACAGATCATCAATCAAGGCAGAAAATTAAAAAAGATATTAAGGACCTAACAACAATGTATACATTCTTCTCATCACCACATGCCACACACTCTAAAATTTACCAAGTAATTAGACATAAAACAATCTTTACCAACTGTAAAAGAACAAAAATCATACCAAACAAACTCTTGGAGCACAGCACAATAAAAATAGAGGTCAAAACTAAGAAAATCGCTCAAAACCATGCAATTACATGGAAATTAAACAGCATACTCCTGAATGACTTTTGGGTAAATATTGAAATTAAGGCAAAATCAAAAAGTTCTTTGAAAATAATGAGAACAAAGATACAGCATGCTAGAATCTCTGGGACACAGCTAAGGCAATGTTAAGAGGGAAATTCACAGCACTAAATGCCCACATCAAAAGCTTAGAAAGATCTCAAAATAACAACCTAAATTCACAACCAAAAGAATTAGAGAAGCAATAATAAATCAACCCCAAAGCTTGCAGAAGACAAGAAATAACAATTCAGAAATGAATGAATGGGGAGAATGATGAAGAAGCTATATTTAAAGAATAAACACAAAATGATTAAGATTATACCAGCACTGATAAAAGACATGAGACTAAAGAGTCAAAGAAACCAAGAAAGCCTTAACCAGGATAAATTTAAAGAAATCAATATCTTCATACATCAGAGGCAAAGTTCAAAATGCCAAAGACCCTAAAATGTAGTTCCATGATGGGAGGGGGTACCTAGCAAATAATAACCATCAACAAATACTTGTGCAATTAATGAATTAAGTAGGAAATCTTAATTCAGAGAAAAGGGATATATGATATTACCTACAAAGGAGCAATTAAACTGACAACTGACTTTGTAGCAACAATGAAAGCCACAAGAAAATAGATTAGTATTTTCAAAGTGTTGAAAGTAACTACCAGGTTAGAATTCTGTATCAAGAAAAAAACTATATTTCAATCAATAAAGGTGAAATAAAGGCATTTGTAGAGAGAAAAAAAGAGAACAGACTATTAACAAACAAGGACATGTTTCACATGGAAGGAAAACGATCTCAGAAGATTTCAGATACAAAAAGGAATAGAAACAAATAAATGGTACATATATGGGGAAATCTAAACAAACATTGATTTTATAAGACATTCACAATGATATGCAATATGTGAAGTTAAAAAATCAAGAGAGAATTAAAATATAAAACAATAACAAATAAGTCAGGAGGCAAGTAATCAAAGTATTCTAAGGCTCTTGCTTTGTTCAGGAGAAAAATAAAATTGTTAATTAACTTGAGAATGTTGATATATATAATACATAAACTTACATACTATATATTATATTCTTATATGTGCACAATTATATGACAGTATATACTATTACATATATTTTATACAATTATGTGTTATAATATAATGCACATATACTTCTAGAGAAACCAGAAAAATAGAAAATAAGTTTAGTATAACTTCTAAACAAGTGGAGAGAAAAGTGAAATAAGGAGAAAAATATCTCAAGGCAAAAGAAAATAGAAAATAAAAGAAAAAGCCTAGAAAATGTGGGTCACAGAAAAGTTAAAATCAGCAGAAATGAATCTAAATAAATTAAAAACCAGGCCGGGCCTGGTGGTTCACACCTATAATCCCAGCACTTTGGGAGGCCAAGGTGGGTAGATCACTTGAGGTCAGGAGTTTCAGACCAGCCTGGCCCCATGGTGAAACCCCATCTCTACTAAAAATACAAAAATTAACCATGCATGGTGGCACAAGCCTGTAATCACAGCTACTTGGGAGGCTGAGGCACAAGAATCACTTGAACCCAGGAAGCGGAAATTGCAGTGAGCCAAGATTGTGCCACTGCACTCCAGCCTGGGTGACAGAGCGAGACTTCATCTCAAAAAAAAA
>NW_012114855.1:211715-214440 GCF_000951035.1 Colobus angolensis palliatus | reverse complement strand
ATTAACCTAATATTCACCAAACACATCAGTTAATATACCAAACATGAAAGAATACAGTACCACTTATTGAGCACTTATTGTGGGTGCTCATTTCCAAAAATTATTTTGCTTAGTCCTTATATCAAGCAGATATCATAATTATTTCCATTTTATACATAAAGAAATCAAGGATTAAAGAACTTAATGTTCACAATATCACATAGCTAGTAATGGTAGAACTGGTATTCTAACTTTAATCTATCTAGCCTTATAACTCAGAACCTTAAAGTGGGTAGTACACAGAAATATAAGGTCGGCACAATACTGCTAAATAAAACTTGCAGATGGCATTGGGGAATTTGTTATAAATAGGCGATTTCCAGCCAACAGAATGAAATTCTGGAAAAATGTCTTCTCCCTATACAGGAGACTGTCCAGAACAAGGAAGAGATGAGGCAGGAACATAGTCCAAGGCAGAAGAGTTGGTACCATAATTGGGTACAGAGTAGGTTCACAGGGACTTACAAGAACCAGAACTGGACATCTCAGTGGAGCTAAATCAGCAGCCAGAGCATGTTGGTGTCAACCTCAAGGTTGTGGGGTTATAGCTGGAACAAAGTCCTGTTTCTCCAGTATAAGATGGGCCTGGTGAGTGGAAGATAAGACTGAGCCTAAGATGGGATCAAATGGTTCCAACTGTGAGAAAGAAACATTAAACAGGGGCTTGTACCAAGACTGATCTCAACAATGCATAGAATAATATTTCATAAATGTTTGCAGAAGTGAGTTAAATGCAAGAGAAACCCTGTGATTCTATCAATGTCAAAACCTTTACAAATTTTTTCCCCAGGATGTGTGTGCCTCTTGTGCCTCCCTTGCTAAAGGTACAACTTGGGTCATAAAGTAAATAGCTTCTGTCATAGAAAAGTCTCTCTGAAATGATGCCATGATGGTGTTACATGGTTGAGCTCGTTAATTAAAAGTAGCAATTTCACACAGAGCCAGCATGGGTGACTTCCAGTCGTGGAATGACTTGGCCTTAGCAGAATCATCAAAACTCTCTGGGGTCACTGAACTTGAGTATGCATTGAGACACGGTTTAGCTCAGAAGGCCACTTAACATGCTTGGAAAATCGTGGCTCTTTAAGTCCCTGCATAAAAATAATACTTACAAGGGGTGTATGAAATTATGCTCTAAAACCAATTTACCACATAATAAATAGGTCTCATAAACAAACATACGACCTGGCCGCTACAACTTCTCTGATCTCATCTTCTATCACCCTTTCATCTTCTCATTTCCCTCCAACTCATTGCACTCCTTTCAGTTCATTGGCTCTGCCAAAAATTCATGCATCTCGGGTTCTTTGCATGTGCTATTTCCTCTCCTTGGAATGTTCTTCCAGATGGCCTCATGGCTCACTCCATTCCTTCAAGCCTTTGCCCAGTGTCTCCTCATCAGCAAGGCCTTCCCTGATAGCCCTGAATAAAATAGCAACCCTATCCATGCCATTTGCATCCTGACCTTTTCCATTCCTTTCTCCTGTTGTATGTTTCTTTACAACACCTACCACCATCTACAGGACTGCTAAATAGGGGAGTGTGGATTGGGCCTGGGGTAGGGGAAGAGTGGCAGGATGGAGTTTTCTTTTACACTCACCAAGTGCCTACTAAACTGTGAACCAGCCACGTTTGCCATCAGGGAGGCCACGACTCTAATTTACACAAAAACAACAAATGGGCTGTCAGATACCCTGACCATCTACTACATTGTATGTATCCTTGTCTATTTGTTTTTATCTGTCTCCCTGTACAGAAAAGAAAAAAAAGTTAACCTAGCACTCATAACTGCCATCCTTCAAAAGCCCTGTTTATAAGGTTGGCCCTTGGCTGGCATCAGAGAATTTGGAAAGCAGAGTCTGAGGCAAAAGCACATGTGCTATAACTATTAGGGAGTGTCACCTAGGGTCACTGGCATGGCTGCTGCTTGTTATTAAGTGCAATGGATTGCTCAGTCGCATGGGGCTGTCACTGGAGAAGTAGGAAAGATGTGACTGAAAAAAGTCCACTTGGGAGACAACAGAGGAAGCCCTTATGGCTGGTTCCCAGCTCCTGTTGGTCAAAGGCTTGCACCAAGCACAACTTTCCTGTACTTCTGGGCAGTGTGGGCACCAAGAGGGTCCCACAGAGTCTCCTGTCACACAGGTGTGGCTGTCAGAGGAGCACTGCTGGAGTGTGCCACTTGGAGCCAGAAAGAAGCCATGCATAGCTGGTTGCTACAGCAAGTGGAGCAGACCAAGTCTAAATGCATACCCTCTCTGATGTCTGGCTTGATCCGGGTACAAAATTGATAAGAAATAGGTAATGATTCTTTACTACTTAGGAGTTGTGGGCCACTCTGAGAATTCAGTTATAGAGGTGTGTCTAAAACATGTCCTGAAAGAGATAACACATTTTCTGAGTCCCAGTTCCAGTTCCCAGGAAGTCCTGCTGTATTGATATATTATCCTGGGATTCCATTAGAGCAGAATAATAATAATAACAACAATGACATTCATAATAAATGATAATAATAAGAACAGCAAGAACAAACACTTATAGAGTGCTATGTAACAGGTTTGTTTTTAAGCACCTGGATGAATTTTGTAAACTCTTCCCCCAGGCACACACTCATTTTTCTTGAGCAAGCTTGTGCAGATTTTCTTTCCTTAGGCAAGGTGTAGGCATATCTTTTTTTTTTTTTTTT
>NW_012114855.1:199099-210995 GCF_000951035.1 Colobus angolensis palliatus | reverse complement strand
TTTTTAGTAGGGATGGGGTTTCACTGTGTTAGCCAAGATGGTCTCGATCTCCCAACCTCGTGATCTGCCCTCCTTGGCTTCCCAAAGTGCTGGGATTACAGGGGTGAGCCACTGCGCCTGGCTCTTGTCTTTATTCATCAAGAAGTTTTAGAAAGGCTATCATGTGCAGTACCCTGAGCTGGGGACTCAGATAAAGACGTAGTCCCCAGCCTGGAAGAGCATCCAGGCTGCAGCCCCCACCTGTGGGGGAAGAGCAACATCCTCCAGGTGCTCAGAGCCTAGCCTAGGAGACAAACATACAAAGAACCAGTGGAGACCAGACGTGGGTGAGCTGCCTGAGCTTGTATTTGGGCTCTGGGGACTCAGAACAGGGTCTGATGGATTCTAATGCTGCTGCTTAGAAACAGGCTGTTGTTCATTGGAAAACAGGAAAAGCCGTGAAGATGATTTCATTCTCCTGAAAACAAGTTAAATCTTGAAACCTTATTACGTGGGGAGAAATGTCACAGGGATTTGAACGCCATTAAAAAATAATCAGGGCTCTTAAGCACATTCGGCTTTTTTATTGCCTATGTTCCAGCAACCACAAACTTCTGTCAAAAAAGAAATAAATAGCCAAATGCCAATGTCAACTTTAAGAGGTGGCCTGGTGGGGCAGGAAGAAAAAAGGACAGAGACTTCGTCTAGTCTGTCCTAGGCAAGTTATGACAGCTCCTTGGATTTTAATTTCCTTGAGCATAAAATATCTGTAACTATTTCTGCCCCACTTCTCTCATAAGCTTCACAACTACCATTTATTGAACACATATGATGAGGCAGACACCGTACTAGGAAGTATGCGTGTATTTATCATCTCAATTCATCTCCACAGTGTCAGAGCAAAGGCAGGTGGTCATTATTCCACTGTGGCCAAGGCCACAGAGGGTTGATGTAACTTTCTGAAGTTCAAAAGCTTATGGGGTAGAGCTATGTTCTGAAGCAGGGCTGTCTTGCTTCAAAATCTGTGCAACTGAAGCCATCTTTGGGAGTCTGGAACTCCAAGAAAATAAACCTGGTGGATCCACCCTAATTGTGAAGCACCTTGACCACACGGCTGAGAAACATGCTTGAAGCATGTCCTCTCCTGACCTAGGCAACTCTGAAGATGATACTAAGGATTCAAGTGTCCAAAGAAAGACATAGGTTCTGGCCAGGTGCAGTGGTTCATACCTGTAATCCCAGCACTTTGGGAGGCTGAAGCAGAAGGATAGTTTGAAACCAGGAGTCAAGACCAGCTTGGATTCCACCTCTACAAAAAGTGAAAGAAAAAAAAAATTAGCCAGGCATGGTGGCACATGTCAGTAGTCCCAGCTATTTGGGAGGCTGAAGCAAGAGGATCCCTTGAGCCCCAGAGGTGAAGGCTGAAGTGAGCTATGATCATGCCACAGCACTCAAGCCTAGATGACAGAACAAGACCCTGTCTCAAAGGGGAAAAAAAAAAAAAAAAAGACATAGGTTCTTAGCACTTGCAACCAAGTCAGCAGGTGCCTGTGAAGTCACAAGTGGATGGAGCTGGATGAAATATTACCTCCCACCTCCACTGCCCTCCCTCCTGCCTCAGCCCCCTCTAATGGGAAGGGGCTGCGCTTTCCAGTCCAGCCCCCACCTCCACGGAACCAAGCATGCAGGCAGACCCACACAGGAATCCTGAATTAGCTCAACCTGCCTCCCAGCTGCTGGATGAGCCTAATTAGACCAAATTAATAATTTATTCAAGCAAAATGAGACATGCCAAGACACTCCAGGGAGGCTGTAAAATGATAATGCCTTCTTATTAGGGAAATGTGTCAACACCCCATGCAAACTCTGGGTCTGGGATAGAAGCAGGAGGCTTAACTTGATTCACCTTCCAAGGACAGTTCCTGGGTCCTTCCACCCGCATCTCCCCATGTGTGGCATCTCTTGTCTCACTACACACTCCTCCTCCTTCTTCATCCCCCCTCCTCCTCCTCTTCTTCCTGCCCCTGGTAATTCTCCCCCTCCTTCTGCTCCTCCGCCTCTCTTCCTCCTCCTTCTCCTCCCTCTCCTCCTTCTTCACCCTGACACCTCATTAACCTAAACCTTCAAGTCATTCTCCCCCACCAGAAAGGAAAGCCAGATGACAAGCTAATACTTCCATGTCACACACTGAGTGATTCTTACATAAAAATTAACAGGCACTTGACAAAGTCATAATTACTAACTAATGATGCATTATGCAATTTCCATAATTAGTGGTGTTATTGATATATCCTCCCAACCACAGAGATGGGGGGGCCACCTTTATTTATAGCTAGAGAAATGGCTAATCTGTGTGCAGGTTGTTGAAAGATAATCTATAGAAAACAGTTCCCTTCTCACCCATGCCCAGACCCAGCACCTGCCCCTCCAGTCCCCTCTGGAGCTGGTTTCTGTCTTCAGAGCAACAGGAACAAACTGATTAATCATGAGGAAGGATTAATTGAGGATATTGAGATGTAGCACTGGGGCAAAGTTTTCAAGTATCCCAGCCACATAAGGCATACCACAAAAGCAGATGTGGAGACTGAAAACTTTCATAGAACTGTGCAAACAGCCTCCTTCACCCCTCATCTCACAACAATCCTCCTGGAGGCTGCATCTATTAATCCATTTTTCAGGTGAGAAAACTAAGGCTTGCAGAGGTGAAACAATGTGCAGTGGGCATGCGCAAAGCTGGGATACTAATGCATATCTTCCAATTAAAAGCCTGGGAGGCAGAGCTGTACAGTGGATTCAGATAGCAAGTTCAAACACTGCCTCCCAGTAGCTCTGATGGCTTAGGCAAGTTACTAACTTCTCTCAGCCCTGGTTTCCTCCCTTTAAAATGAAGGGAAAAAAAAGCCAAAACAAAAACCATATTACAGAGTGTTGTTATGATTAAATAAATCCCTCACCATCACACAATTGGTATTACATGTGACATTATATGACCCTATATAACATTATATCATGGGATGTTTCTTATACATCTTTTTCATTGTTCATTGCTTGTCTTCCTCCCTAGAATATAATCCTGTGGGCAAGTACTTGGGTTGTTTGCTGTTATATTTCCCTGTCTAGAACGGTGTCTGGCACGTATTAGATGCTCCAAGAATGAAAGAATAAATGAAATGCTTAGTACGTTGCCTGGGCCATCATTGACACTCAGTAAAATAAGTCCCCTTCTTTCCCTGTTGCCACAGTCAGGAGCTTTGCCTGGCCATGGTCAAGCTGGACAGGCTTTGATTTCCCTAACATAAACTGGCCTAATTTGAGATGAGGAATCGCCCAGGGACAAGACCAAGCCTCCAATCCAATCAGTCACTGTTTGTTTGATGACCATCAGCACGAAGATTGCTCTCTGGATGATCACATAAGCAGATGCTGCAGGCCCCTTGTCTTTGCTGCTTACCCACGAGGGGAGAGACTGCAGGTGAAGATCAAAAATAGCAACCACCGGGCAGGGTGCAGTGGTTCACACCTGTAATCTCAGCACTTTGGGAGGCCAAGGCAGGCAGATGGCTTTGAGCTCAGGAATCCGAGACCAGCCTGGGCAACATGGCAAAACCCCATCTCTACAGAAAAAAAAAATTTAAATATTAGCCGGGCATGATTGTGGAGTTATGCCCACAATCATGGCTGAAGAATCGCTGGAACCTGGGAGGTAGAGGTTGCAGTGAGCTGAAATCGCACAACAGCCTGGGTGACAGAGCAAGACTCTGTCTCAGAAAAAAAATAAAATAAAATAAATATATATATAGCAACCACCATGACAGGTGTACAAAGGGCTAAGTGAATAATAGAGATAGTGAGTGACCTGAGATGCTGGGAGGGAGAGACAAGGACAGTTTGGTTTGATCTAGAAAGGTTTTATGCCATGCAGAGACAGCGGATTGGAGTTCCCAGAATGCGCCATATTTCTACATCTCCACACGTTTGCACATGTTGCTCCTTCTACCTGGGATGCCCTTGTCCTTGTCCTCTTATCTACCTGCTGAACAACTAGTCAACCTTCAAGACTCAGCTTTCATGGAACCTCCTTTAGAAAGAGTTCCTTGAGCCCTCTAAACACAGATAAGCACCTCCTATTGATGTAAACTCAGATCATTCTATAGGAAGATGAATTATCAAAATATACACATGCAAGCACCTACTGTAAGCACAGCAGTCTGCTAAGCTTGGTGAAGAATATAATGACTGCCCTCAAAGAACTTACCAGAGTACTCTAGTTATGGGGCGGGGGAAGGGATACAAAACCTTCTTTTAGGTGGAAAAATATTAGATTAAATCATATGAAATTGCCATTTTAGTAGGTGATATGGTTTGGCATGTCCCCACCCAATTCTCATCTTGAATTGTACTCCCACAATTCCCATGTTGTGGGAGGGACCTAGTGGGAGATAATTCAATCATGGGGCAGTTTCCCTCATACTCTTCTCTTGGTAGTGAATAAGTCTCATGAGACCTGATGGTTTTATCAGGGGTTTTCACTTTTGTGTCTTCTTCATTCTCTCTTTGCCTGCTGCCATCCGTGTAAGATGTGACTTTCTCCTCCTTGCCTTTCGCCATGATTGTGAGGCTTCCCCAGCCACGTGGAACCGTAAGTATAATTAATCCTCTTTCTTTGTAAATTGTCCAGTCTTGGGTATGTCTTTATCATCAGCATGAAAACAGACTAATACAGCTGGTCAAAATGGCTGAATATTGGTAATTCCATATGGTGCAGCCTAATAATTAACAATGCAAGCTTACCTATAAGCAACCTCATTTTCTAATATCTGCACAGCATTTTCACTTTGCAGGATGCTTTCATGCCCATGATCTCATATGAGCCTCACACTCTGTGCTTTATGCACTTTCATTTATTTACTTACAGATGGGGTCTCACTCTTGCCCAGGCCAGAATGCAGTGGCACAATCACAGCTCACTACAGCCTCAACCTCCTGGGCTCAAGCGATCCTCTTGCCTCAGCCTCTTGAGTAGCTGGGATTACAGGCATGTATCACCACACCTGGCTAAGCTTTAGACACTTTTGTTGTCCCCATTTTACAAATGAGAAAACTGACGCACAGGGTCAGTGATTTCCCCAAGGTTCCTGCAGTTAGTAAAAGGCCAAGACAGAACTTGATCCTGTATCATCTGAATCGTAATATGATGCTCATGTGTATTGCTCAAGGTTAAACAGACTACTCATGTTGAAGGGGCTGGAGAAAGTATACAAGGAGGAAATCAGAAAAATACAGGAAATATCATAAAATTGAGAATTCTGCAGGGATGAGAACTCACCAATCATTCATTTGGCCAATACTTATTACGCAGCTACTAGGTGGTAGGCCCTAAACTAGACACCAGAGAAACAGAAGTGATCTAGGAAAATAAGGTTTCTACCCCCACGGCGGGTGGGGAAGACAACTGTACGCAGGTAAATAAATGATAAGACACTCTCAGAAAATCATTAAGTGCTATGAAGAAAATAAAACAGAGTATGTAATAAAGAGTAAGGGATGGGTGAGTGAAGGAAGCCTGAGACAGGTAAGCAGGGAAGGCCTCCTAGGCATGTTCCCTGTGTGCCAAAAAGAATAGAACCAAGAAGAGTTCTAAGGGAAGAGCATTTCAGGGAGGGTAATTGATATGGTTTGGCTGTGTCCCCACTCAAATCTCATATTGAATTGTAGCTCTCACAATTCACATATGTCATGGGAGGGACCTGGTGGGAGGTCACTGAATCATGAGGGCAGATCTTTCCCATGCTGTTCTTGTGATAGTGAATAAATCTCGTAAGATCTGACGGTTTTTTAAAGGGGAGCTCCCCTGCACAAGCTCTCTCTTGCCTGCCACCATGTAAGACATCCTTTCCTATTCTGCCATGAATGTAAGGCCTCCCTAGCCATGTGGAACTCTGAGACAATTAAACCTCTTTCTTTTATAAATTACCCAGTCTCTGGTATGTCTTTATCAGCAGTGTGAGAACAGACTAATACAGTAGTCAATGCAAAAACCTTGAGGTTAGAATGAGTTTGGTGTCCAACGTCAGAGACAAGGGCAGTGTGACTGGAGCAAGGGACAAAGAGGGAGTGGTATGAGATGAGGTCTCGGCTTGCATGAGTCAAGTCAGAGAATACTTCCTGGGGAAAGTAAGCTGTAACCCACACTGCAAAGATGGAGTAGGATTTGGAGAGGGAGCAGGCAAAGAGGGAGAGAGTTCTGCCATGAGCATCGTCTCTGATCCCTGGCTAGTCCACTGACTCAGCAGGGGCAGTGATCATCACCATCCACAGTTCCTTGATGAAGAAATTTCATCAGGATGAAGTGGTTGGATTTAGCCTGCAGAGCAGACACTTCTAGGAGATTCAATCCTTGTCTTCACCTTCAAACAATTAACTCACTGCTCATAGAAGAAGAATAAAATTTGTGGCACTCCAAAGTGTTGAATCTGGAGCCTTGACCAATGGGTGAAAGCTTCAGAATAGCAAATTTGGATGCAACAGATGGAGAAATAAGCAGAGCTGAACTCCAAGATAGTGGGCTTATGCAGAAAGCAATGAGAGTTCCGGCCTTGGAGGCATGCCAGCCAAAGCCCAAGCAGCATCTAATGGGGATCTGAGAGAGAGCTGAGTGTCAGAGGAGGTTCAAAAAGGATGACTTTAAGTAGAGTGATCCTACATTGCAGTTCACCCAACAGGCCCTGTTATGCTTGTTGTCCCCATGTAGTTGTCCCCATGTAGTTGTCATTACTGCTACCTTCCTTCCTGGAAGTGTCCCAGAATGGGAAATAAATGATGTGGACCCCTAACTGTAAGGCCTCTCTCAACTCTGACACTCTGTGATTCTCCTCCCTACCACGTCGCCTCTCTCCAGCCTCTTCAGCTGTCATCCTACAAGACTTGCTTAAATGTCCCTTCCACCAGGGGCCCTGTCCTCAGTCCTCTGAGCCTGCAGGGAACACCTGCTGGTTCCACCTGCCCAGCAGTCCTTCTGCTATAATGCCAGCCTGAGTTTCCTTTGGGAAACATACTCTTCATTCTCTGGGAGTGGGCACAGGACTCCACCTGGCCAATCAGAGCATGCTGACCATCCTCCTGACCAGGTCATCAGTGTGGGGTTGATGATGCCGCTTTGACAGTCTGCTGAGAACAAAGCTCACACAAGGGCAAACTGAGCAGAGGCATCGTGCTAAAACCAATTTGAACAACAGGATGCAGCCATGCCTGAAGCCAACCCCAACCCCAGCTTGTCACTTACCTGAGCCAGTAACAATCCCTTTTGTTTAACCCAGTTGAGTGGGGTTTCTGTCATTTGCAGAGGAAAGACAATCTGGCCCCTACCCAGTCTAGCCCCCCTGCCGTGTGTCCTCAGAACACCCTGCACTTTTCCTCTGAATATTTATGTCATCCTTCATTCTAAATCCAGGCTGCACATCTGACTCCTACAAAAGTAGAAGCCCCATGAGAGCAGGAACATCTGCCTAAACCCTCCCAGTCCAGTTGGGAGCATGGTTCACTCCTTCCCATCATGGAGAACCCCACTCAAAAGTGATCTCCTTGGAGAAGCTGCCTCCGACCACCCCGTCTAAAATAGCTCCTCCAGTGATGCTTTTCTTCCCAGGCCACCAGCTTCTCTTCAGAGTACCTTTCCTGTCACTTTGCAACATGTCACTCTAGATTACCTCTCTGTTAACCTATCATCTTTCTCCCCACAAGAACGTAACTGAAGTCATTGGCTCATAGCAGGGACCTTGTTGTTTGATTTTCCACTGTCTGCACAACGCCTGGCATAGCCAGAGCTTCTGATAACCATGGTGAATGAATGAGTGGGAGTGAATGAAGGAATGAAGTGTCAGCTTGGGAATTAGTTGAAACCCTGGGTGGAAGAAGCATAACAAAGTGCCTTGGTAAAGGTGAGGGCTCAATAATTGTTAGCTGTTCTTTCTACTACTTCTACTGTAGTCATTCTTCCTGGGCATTAACCATACCCCAGCTCTGTGCCAGGCATGGCACAAGAGCCCTGCTCCTTGCTCTGGAATTGGCAGCCCAGTTCATTGGTACCAAGGTAGGCTGGAGACTCTAGAGCCTAGTTTGAGAGGAAGGGAGTTAAGACCATAAGAGAGACTAGGGGATCAAGATTCCTGGGTTCTCTTTCCTTGTCCTAACACATTAAGCGCTACAGCTAAGAGCTTTACATACATCATTTCACTTAAGCTTCCTAACAACCTCAGGAGGTAAGTATTATTATTATTCCTGGTTTACAGATGAGGAAACTAAGGCACAGAGAGGCAAATTAACTTGCCCTGAGTCACACAGCTAAATGGCAGAACCAGGGCTGGGGTACAGGACACCTGGTACACCATCTGTCACTTAATCACTAACTAAATGGCCTTTGCATCATGGAGGTTACAAAAAAAAAGGCAGAGCCACTGCTCTCCGAGTAGCCCAGATACATGAAATAGTGTGAGTGCCCGGCACATAAGTGCTTAATAAATTAATGCATCATTCATTGAATTGAGGGGAGGGAGAGAGAGCCAGTCTGACCACAGAATTCAAACCTACTTTGTCTCCTCTCTGGTCAGCATACATTTATTTACCCTCATTCAAGCTAAGAGGTAATTTACGCTGTAATTTCAGCTTCCTGCAACTTCAGAAGAATCGATGGAAAGGCAGCCTTCCCTAAGATCTTTTCCTCTAAAAAGAGATGTGGGAAGAGGTGGGTGTGCAGAGAGGAGGCAGAAAGGAACTGTTGATTATATTCAAGATTATATTTGAAATAATTTATAAAGTGTCACATGGTAAATGGGCCTTTAAATGGAGCCTGATACTCCTTCAAACTGCCATTTCTCTCCTTTCCATTCATGAGAAATGTTCTCGCCTCACTCCCTCCACCCCCAACGTCTGAGCAGTGTATAGGCACATTTCAGAGGAGCCAAGAATTAAATCAAAATTACATTTCTCTCACCGTCTCTTGGACAAGTGAAACGGTTCATTCTTATTGGCTCCTGGAGGCCCAGGGGGCCAGGGGAGGGTTAGTAATAATGCTGTGTATTCATAGCCCACTGTTCAGCAAGGAGGGCCTGCAAGCATTATCTTGCAGCAGCCTGTGTTATGCACTGGTAACTGAGCTTTCAGCCCTAAGTCACAGGCTGGAATGAGGCCCCTGAGGTGAGTGAGAACCAAAAGCTGCTTCTAAAAATGGCTAGATCAGGCCAGGCACAGTGGCTTATGCCTATAATTCCAGCACTTCGGGAGACCGAGGTGGGAAGATTCCTTCAGGCCAGGTGTTTGAGACCAGCCTGGGCAACAAGGCAAGACCCCATCTCAATTTAAAAAAAAAAAGAGAGAGAGAGAGAGAGAGAGAAATTAGCCGGGCATGGTGGTGCATGCCTGTAGTCCCAGCTACACCGGAGGATGACTTGAGCTCAGGAGTGTGAGGCCGCAGTGAGCTATGATCTTGCCACTGCACTCCAGCCTGGGCAACAGAGCAAGAGCTTGACTCTAAAAAGAATAAGAAAAGAAAACGGCAGGCTCCCTCTCCCGTCTGAAGTTTCTCCTGGAAGATGGAGCTCACAAAGGGAAAGGCAGAGAGGCTCCAGCAGTTAGGAATGCTTTCTGCTGCCAGTAACAGCACGTCTAATACAAACAAGGAGCTCACAGGTCGATTCAGCAGCTCAGTGATGTCAGGGCAGCGTCCCGCCAATCCTCTTGGCCTTTCCCGCATGGTTATTAGATGGTCACTATAGCTCTAGATATCACACCAAGATAGGATGAAAGGGAGGGAAGAGCTAAGACAAATCCACCCATCCCTTTTACCAGGAAAGCAAAATCTTTCTCAGAAGCCCTACCCTCACCTCCCAGCAGACTTCCACTCACATCCCACTGGCCAAAATGGGGTCACGTTAACATAACAAGCTGCACTCTAAATTAGTTATCAAATGAGAAAAAGTGGGGAGAGGCTGCTGGATTAGCCAGCTAACAGTGCAGGGGGGTGAAAAGAGCACTGACCCAGGAGGCAGACAGTTGGGCTCTTCTACCATCTAGGTCCACGATCCTGGTCTGAGTCTCAGTTGCCTCTCCTGTCACATGGGAAGCACTGAACCAGATGAACTATCTCTCTGACACTGAGTCAGTTGATGACTTCTACAGAAATGACCGTGCTGACCTCATGGGGGCCTCCACTCAAGAGTGACCTCCTTGGAGAAGCTGCCTCTGGCCACCCTGTCTAAAATAGCTCCTCCTCTGCTCCTTGCTCTGGAATTGGCAGCCCAGTTCATTGGTACCACCTAGTTTGAGAGGAAGGGAGTTAAGTCCATAAGAGAGACTGAGGGATCAAGATTCCTGGGTTATCCTTCCTTGGCCTAAGATTTTGAGCAGGTCCAGAATAGAGTCTTCCAATCAAAAGTCATGTAACCTGAAATAATAGTAATAACAATAATGATGCAAACTTTGAATGAAACTTTACTATGCACCAGACACTGTGCAAGAGCTTCACCAGCATAATCTTCTCAGATTCCAACAATCCCACAATGTAGGTGTTATTAATACACCCATCCGATAGATGGGTAAACTGAGGCTCCACATCATGCCCTCGCCTGACCTCACACAGCTAGGAAGTGGAGGAGCTGGGGTTCAGCTCAGGTTCTTACCAACAGCCCAGGTTCTTAACAGAACATTTTATCCTCTACCCATTCCAGAAACTCTACCATTATCCTGCTTATCCTTCTTCCCATCGCAACCCTAGAAGGTTGTCTTAGTCCTTTCAGGGTGCTCTAATAAAATACCTTCAACTGGGTAATTCATAAACAACAGAAATGTATTTCTCATAGTTCTGTAGGCTGGGAAGTCCAAGATCAAGGGACCAGCATATTCCATGTCTGGTGAGGGCCCATTCTTGGGTGGCATCTCCTATATCCTCAAATGACAGAACGGCAAAGAGGGGCAAACAAGCTTTCTTGAGCCTCTTTAATAAGGACACTAATCCCATTCACAAGGACCCCACCCTCATGATTCATTCACCTCTGAAAGGCCCCACCTCTTAATACCAGCATATTGGGGTTCAGGTTTCAATATATGAATTCTGGAGAGACACAAACATCAGGCCATTGCATTCCACCCCGGCCCCCAAAATTATGTCCTTCTCACATGCTAAATATATTTCATCTCAATAGCCCCAAAAGTCTTACTTCTTTCCGGCATCAACTTTGAAGTTGAAGTCCAAAGTGTCATCTAATTATCATCTAAATCAGATCTGTGTGAGACTCAAGGTATAATTCATCCTGCGGCAAGTATTTGTCCAGTTATGCGCTCACTAAATCAGACAAGTTGTGTGCTTCCAAAACACAAGGGAGGGACAAGCATAGGACAGACATGCCCATTCCAAGTAGGAGAAATAGCAAGGCAAAAAGGGATAATTTGTCGAATGTAAGTCCAAACCCCAACAGGACCAACAACATTAAGTCTTAGGGCTGGAGAAGAATCTTTGACTCCGTGCCTTTGGAACATACTGGGGCAGGGATTGAGCTCCCAAGGTTCCAAGTGGTCCTGCCCCATGACTTTGCCGGGTACAGCTCATGCAGCAGCTCAGATTGGAGTTGCATGCCTATGGCTCTCCCAGACTGGAATCACTGGCCAGTGACTCTATTGGTCTTTTTCTTTTTTAGGGGGGTGGGGGGAGGTCTGGGGTCTCAGCCCCACCCCCATGGTTCTGCTAGGCTTTTCCCTAGTGGGGATTCTCACAGGTATTGTTCTGCAGCGGTTCTCTGCTGTGGCCCTGAGTCTCTCTAGGGAATCCCTTGAAATCTAGAAGGAGGTAGCCAGGCTGCCACAGTTTGTGCACTCTGTGTGGCAGCAGACGTGGCACTATGTGGACATTTATAAGGTTTACCACCTG
>NW_012114855.1:188192-198314 GCF_000951035.1 Colobus angolensis palliatus | reverse complement strand
AAAAAAAAAAAAAAAAAAAAGAGAAAGAAAAAGATATACCTGAGACTGGGTAATTTATAAAGGAAAGAGGTTTAATTGACTCCCAGTTCAGCATGGCTAGGGAGGCCTCAGGAAATTTACAATCATGGTGGAAGGCAAAGGAGAAGCAGGGTACCCCTTACATGACAGCAGGTGACAGAGAGAGTGTACAGGGAAAAGCACCAGACACTTACCAAACAACCAGATCTCATGAGAACTCCCTCACTATCATGGGAACAGCATGGGAAAAACCACCCCCACGATCCAATCACCTCCCACCGCGTCCCTCCCTCGACATATGGGAATTATAATTCAAGATGAGATTTGGGTGGAGACACAGAGCCAAACCATTTCACTCACTCAGATGTTCTACCTGCCACAAAGCACTAGGACACACGCACAGTTCAGTCTCATGCTTTGCCAGTGTATAACAAGGATGGCCTTTCCTCCAGTTCCGACAGTATGTTCCCCATTTCCATCTGAGACCTCATCATAATGCCCTTAACCATTCATGTTTCTACCAGCATTCTGTCACTACCTCTTCGGTCATCTCTAAAAAGAAGGCTTTCCCCACAGCTGTCCTTTTCTGAGCCCTCCCGAGAATCGCCCTTAATGTTCAATTCACAGTAATCTAGGCTTTTTCTAGCTTGCACCTCCACCTTCTTCTATTCTCTACCCATTACCCAGTTCCAAAGCCACTTGCACATTTTTAGGTATTTGTTAAAGTAGCACTCCACTTCTCAATAACAATTTTGGTCTTAGTCTGTTTCTGCTGCTATAACAAACTACCATAGACTGAGTGTTTTATAAACAATAGAAAGTTATTGCTCATAGTTCTGAATGCCAAGAAGTTCAGGATTAAGGCACCAGCAGATTCAGGGTCCAGTGAGGACCCGTTCCTCACAGATGGTGCCTTCTGTGTCATCATATAACAGAAGGGCAAAAAGGGACAAACAAGATCACTTGAGCCTCTTTTATAAGAGCACTAATCCCATTCACAAGAGCTCCGCCCTCATGACCTAGTCACCTCTGAAAGGCCTCAGCTCTTCATATCACCACATTGGGGTTTAGGTTTCAACCTATGATTTTCTAAGGAACACATGCAGGCCACAGCAGGGGTATGTATCATCCTCGTCTCTTACAGAAAAGCAAGTCTCAGAGACATTATATGATTCATCTGAGGTAACTGCGGCTAAGTGCTAGAGGCACTCAGCTAGAGGCCAAATTTGAATGGAGCATTCAGTCAGAGCCATGCTCTTCCACAATACCATGCCATGCAGGAGTCTACCCAGGCAAGGGCCTCTGGGAGGCTCCTCATCTTTGGAGCTGCTCTATATAAACCCTTGCCAGCATGGCAGGTTCCAGAAAGCCAATCAATGCTGACCCTACTTGTCTTTCCTGTTAACTCTGGAATTTGTGTTCTCAAGAAGAGCCTGGGAGGGGCATACTGAGTGGGCTTTGCTCCTGTGGGGACTCCTGGGGGTGAGGGGATGGTCTTTGAAGTGCTGCATCATGACCAGAGGTTGACTAACACCATGATTCAACCTCTGCGGCAACTAGTTGTTCCAGGGCTCAAGACAGCTGGTAATGGGGTATAAGAAGCGAGAATCTGAGCCCCACAGTCCCCTCTGTTTCTCTCAACCTACAGAAGCAGAAGGAAAATGGGATGATGGCCATAGGTTCCCAGATGACAAAACACCAACACACTGACTTGAGGACTTCTGGAAGCCTAATCCTTTGGGGCCATACTCAGTTCCAAGGTGGAAGGGACAGGGACATTTCTTATGAGGACATAGTATCACTCGGATGCCTTTGGGAGTCAAGAGGAAGCTTTGGAGATCTGCCATGCTCCATCGCCCCTCCAGGCTATACATGCCCATGAAGCAAAGAGGGGGCCCTGCAACAATGCAGGCTCCTGACAAGACCCCTACTTTTTTCTCCCTTGGCCCAACACCACCTCAGACTACCAATTGTCTGGAGACCCCCAGGAACAGTCCTAGGGGAACTGTTCCCATCAAGCCCTCGATCCCTGTTTGTGTCAGCCCTGGTGAGCAGCCCAGGACTCCCAGGGTAGCCTCATCCTCTGGACTCATGCTCATTCAATTTTACAGAGGGGAGAGGTCACCCCCAGGATCCCCTTCTTCACATTATTTTTCTCCACAGCACCCATCCCCTTCTGAAATTCTCTATGCCTTACTGATTTGTCCCTTTCTGTCTCCCATGTCATGAAAGTAGGCTCCAGGAGGGAGAGATATCACTGCCTTATCCCAAACCCTTGGAAGGTCCTGATACATAGTGGGACTTTGACAAGTATTTTCCACATAAATGAACTACTGAATGAATGATGAATGGCAAACTAATAGATGCCAAACTAAAAGTGGCTTTCTATGTTGGATCAAATAGCAGCTCCATGCTGTGAGGTTTCTCTATGGTTCTCCTGGCTTTCCCATCATGCTTGTGAGACGGCTGCCCCAACCCAAAGCACTGCACCTTCATGTGACAACGCCCTAGGACAGGAAGGACAAGTCTCTGCCCTCTGCCCCTTTAGAGGGATGAAGAAAACCTGCCCAGTAGCTCCCAGCAGCCTCCCTGGGCAGTTTGTGTCACATGCCTGTGCCTCAACCCATCATTGGCCAAGAGAATGGAATTCTGTGTTCTGTTTATACCAATCAGCATTTCCTGCCCCTCCTCCAGTAAAGGAAGGGACCTGAGGCACCTGGGCTTGAGGTCCCTTGAGCAAAGCCTGGATGCTCTAAGAAGAGAAGAGGTGGGAAGACACTGACTGTGAGGAGGCAGTGCTCCAAGTCTGCCATGAATGCCTTCATCTTAAGTGCAATCTTTTCCTTAAGAGGATGTTTGTGTCTCTCCAAAATCTCTTCCTTAAGAGCTTTATTTTTCTGTGCTTCTTTCTCTTCCCAGCATAAACAGGTCCAGCCAGCCTCAGCAGCTTTCTTTCCTTCCCCCAACTCATTATCGCAGCCCTGCACAAGGGCCGAGGAATCGACCTGACAAAGACAAAATGCCCTCAGCAGCTGGAAGACAACAAGGCTGTACAGTTTCACATGGTCAGCCATGAGTCAGAAGTTCCGAGAGCATCTCCTGCCAAAGTTGCTTCTAGGAACACCTGGTGAGGAACTGCTGGCTCAGAGGAGAAGGATCTGGAGGGGGTGGTGAATGAAAAAACGTATATAATCTTCCCCCACATTCCTGGTAGCTTCTTATAGTCTAAAAAGCAGTTTGCCTTAGATTTCATCTAACCCTTATAAGAAGCCCAAGAGGTGACCATTATGTTCACCCCCATTTAACAGATGCCGAAATAAAGAATCAGAAAAATAAGAGTGGGTTGCCCAAGGCTAGAGCCAGAGACCTAGAAGGACCCTGCCACATCACCACTGCACACATGAATGCCTGCTTGAGTGCACATGTGCACACCTGCATCCATGAACATATGCCTCCAACACATACACATTTTTCAACATTTCACACTGCCCCCAAGGCAAATACTACTTCTGAAACCATCCACAAAGGACCCTTCTCTGAATTTCCTTCTCACGTCCCCCAGCTGAGATGGCTGAACTGGATTGGAGGTGATTTCCTGACCAGGAATTCCAGAAACCATTTTCGATGGTGGCATGAGATTAGTCCTGGGGCTCCACCAAAAAACCAGGTCTTGGTTTCTTGCTGGGGTCCCAATCCATAGGGCTCTCCTCTTTCCACAATTCTGCCCCTGCTGTGAGTTCAGCCCCCATCAAAACATACACAGCGTAAGAACAGAGCCTCAGCAGGGAGAACGTAAGTCCTTGAAACTCAGTGTGGTCCCTAGACTGGCCGCATCAGAATCACCTGGGAGCTTGTTAGAACTACAGAATCCCCGACCTTCTGAACATGAATCTGCACTCTTATGAGATACCCAGGGAATGCCCAAGAGACAGCAGCCTCCAAACTTATTTTAGGATGCAACCTCCAGTTGCCCACACACCTTGCCTGAACCTTCCCTGCTGCTGACTTGTGTAACTAGAGTATTGCCTACTTTCCAAGATAAATTCCTACCTGCATTCTACTTATGATAACTATATACCTGCAAAGTTCCCTGTGACTAAATGCTTTTGCAGGGTTTGGGAGGGCTGCCTACCAGCCCAGGTTCTCTGTGACCAGGAGCCTCAGTCTAAAATCCTACAATCTCATCAGAAATGAAAGGATGCTGCTGTGGTGTATAGATCATGGAGAGACTTTGAGATTTAAAAGACTTGAGTTTGAATTTGCTTGAAGTAAACTGCAAACTTCCTGTGTCCTACTTATGAAATGGAAACAACAAGCCTCCGTTGCAGGACTTTATGAGATCACATAAGAAAAAAGTGTTGGCCCAAGGTAGGTGTTCAATATATCTTAGTTCTTCTTCACTGACCCACCCATAGATGGTTGTGCCAAACGTTCAGACAAACCTCTATAATCTCGACATCACAAACCAGTGATTATTCCCCAAAACTGTTAGAATGCTCTGGGCTACAGGTAACAGAAGACCCAACTAAAAGTGGCTTAGATGATGATATGGTCTGGTTCTGTGTCCCCACCCGAATTTCATCTTGAATTGTAATTCCCACATGCTGGAGGAGGGAACTCATGGGAGGTGATTGAATCATGGGAACTGTTCTCATAATAGTGAGATCTCACAAGATCTAATGGTTTGGGAGGGGGCTTTCACCCCCACTTCACTCTACACTTCTCTCATTCTTCTCCTTCCTGCTGCCAAGTGAAGGATATGTCTGCTTCCCTTTCCACCACGATTGTAAGTTTCCTGAGGCCTCCCCAGCCATGCAGAACTGTGAATCAATTAAACCTCTTTTCTTTATAAATTACCCAGTCTCAAATATTTCTTCACAGCAGTGTGAAAACAAACTAATACAGATGATAAGAAATTCATCATCTCACATAACAAGCTGTCCAAGGAAGTCCAGGGTTGGTTAACTCAGTGGTCTGACACCAGCTTCAAGGACTCAGGTACTTGCTTTCTTTCTGCTCTGTGAGCTTCAGCAGGCCTCATGGACATAAAAAGACTACAGCTCTTCTAGGCATCACATATTACATCCAGCAAAAACAAGGGAGTTCCCTACAGCAGACTTCCTCTCAGTTCCTTGGGCCAGGATTGGTTCATACATCCTTGCCTAAACCATTCACTAGCCTGGCCAATCTTGATCTCCTCCCTGAGGCTGAGAAAGGACCCAGCATCTACTAAAGCACATGGTTTCTCTGAGAAGGAAAATGAGATAGGAGAAGCTGTTGGCTCCTCAGCCAACAGTGTCTACCGCAGGCCTGCTACCCAGGGTGTGCCTTTCTGACATTGCCTGCTGCACTAAAGCAGCTTCTGGGGCTGGGAGACCACACTCTTGATAAACCCATTCTTCCCATAGCACTGGTTCTCAAACTCACCTGCACCTTGGAATTGCTTGGATAATTTTTTTAATGCTGATGCCTAGGTCTGTATCGCAGAGATTGTGATAATTGGTCCAAGGTGAGGCCTACGCCTGGGGATTATTTACATCTCCTCAAATGAGTTAATGTTTGAGAACTACTTGTCTAGATCAGTGGTTGTCAACGTTTAAGGCACCTCAGAGTCATCCAGAGTTTCTGATTCAGCAGGTCTGATGTAGAGCCTGAGGGGTGCATTTCTAAAAAGCTCCCAGGTGATGTGATGGTACTGACTTAGGGACCACACTTTGAGAAGTGCTGGTCTGGATTAGTGCTTTATAAACTTCAATGTGCATATAAATCAGTTTGTAGTATCTCATTAAAATGAAGATGTTGGTCCCATAGGTCTGAATGGGGTCCAAGACTCTGCACTTCCAACAAGCTCCCAGGTGATGCTTGTAACCCAAACTGTGTAGCAGGGTCTAGAACAGACAGAGGTCAGCAAACTAGATCCCACAGGCCAAACCCAGCCTGTTGCCTATTTTGTAAATAAAGTTTTATTAGAACACAACCTCAGTTGCACATGGTGGCTCATGCCTGTAATCCTAGCACTCTGGGAGGCCAAGATGGGAGAATCTTTTGAGCCTAGAAGTTCGAGATCAGCCTGAGCAACATAGTGAAACCCTGTCCCTACAAAAAATTTAAAAATTAACCAGACATGGTGGCACTTACCTGTGGTCCCAGCTACTTGGGAGGCTGAGGTAGGAGGATTGCTTGAGCCTGGGAAGTCAAGGCTGCAATAAGCCACTGTACTCCAGCCTGGGCAACAGAGCAAGATCCTTGTCTCAAACACACACACACACACACACACAAACAACCGCACTCATTTATTTACACATTGTCTGTGGCTGTTTTCACAACGGCAGAGTTAAGTGATTACAACAGAGATTTCATGGCCTAAGCTGAAAATATCTACTATCTGGCCCTTCACCAAGAAGATATTTGCTGACTTCTGTCTAGAATGATCACAGGTTCTCAAATGTGTCTGTACATTGGAATCACCTATGGAGTTTTAATGTCTAGATCCCACTCCTAGAGATGTCTGGTATCTGATGTCTGATGTCTGGACCTTAATTCCTAGAGACTCTGGTGTAGCTGGTGTGGGATTCGGCTGGGGCATTGGGATTTTCATAAACTTCCCAAATGATCATAATGTGCATTTGAGACTCATTGGTCTGTAGACATCGCCCTAGCCCCTGCACCCACACCTGTCCTTACATCCAGTGAAGACTTCCCTTTAGCAGAGGCTCTGCTTCCAGATGTCTGTCTTTATCAGCTGCTCTAGGAAAACAAGACAGGCCCAGCTGGGACCTAAGACATGTCCCTTTCCAAAGGGGCATTTTGGAGGTGTATCTTAGTCTATTCAGGTTGCTATAACAAACAGTCATAGGCCAGGTTGTTTATAAATGACAGAAATGTATTTCTCACAGTTCTGGAGGCTGGAAAGTCCTAGATCAAACTGTGGGGAGATTTGGTGTTTGGTGAGGACCCACTTCCCAGTTCCTAGACAGCTGTCTTCTCGCTGTTATCTTCACATGGCAGAGGAGATTTGAGAGTTCTCTGGCATCTCTTTGATAAGAACACTAATTCCAGTTGGCAGGGGTCATGCGGGGGTGTGGGACACAAACACTCAGTTGACAGCAGTAAGTTCATGTGGATGTGTAAAGTTCGGCATGCCCATTTACAATAGCTCAGTGTGCATTCTTGTCCCTTCCCAGCTAAACCTCACCAGGTTTGACTTTGCTAACAAGTCCATCTGGCTCCCAACCCTACTGAGAGAGTCTGAACCATTCTCTGGACTGAACCATAGCATGAAGCCACACACCAGATATCATCTAGAAAGAAAATGTGAGTTGTCCTTTCTGGAAAAAAGGAAAAGAGAGAGAGAATTGTCAGCAGTAGAAAGTGGGTTTTCAGGCCTCAGTTTCCAAGTGCAGTGTTCAGGTCCTTGGCAGCAAGTCCCAACTGAAGTACCCAGGAGTCCCCTGGTTAAAACACTTGCATAGTCCTGGCAGGGCACAGTGGCTCTCACCTGTAATCCCAGCTCTTTGGGAGGCCAAGGCAGGTGAATCACCTGAGGTCAGGAGTTTGAGACCAGCCTGGCCAACATGGAGAAACCCTGTCTCTAGTAAAAAAAAAAAAAAAAAAATTAGTTGGGCATGGTGGTGCATACCTGTAATCCCAACTATTCAGGAAGCAACTGAGGAGGAGTATTGCTTGAACCTGGGAGGCAGAGGTTGTGGCAAGCCAAGATTGTGCCATTGCACTCCAGCCTGGGCAATAAGAGCGAATACTCCGTCAAAAAAAAAAAAAACCACACACACACACTTGCATAGTCCTTTAGAAAACCTCAAACATTAGCTTCAGAAGAAGAAACATTTTTTTAAAAAATCAAATGGGTGCTGCTGACAAGTCAAAGATAAAAATGGTCCTCCCACTTCTCAATGCACTCTTAAGCTTGAGGGCTTCAGGAGATAGTGGGTAGGGACACATTACTTTGTTTGAAATCACAGCTACATCCTGGAGGATGTTTCCATACCACCCAACCATGAGAGCTGCCACTTGCTCAGCCTTTCTGCTCCTGCCCTAACTCAAGGTGGGCCAGGTATAGGAGCCCATTGCCCTGGCCTCAGTCAGGGACTGGTCCAGAGTTGGCCTCTGACTCACACCAAGCCAATCAGGACCCTTCCCCTGGATTCTGGGCAGAGAAAACAAATCTCAGCCTGTCTGGTGGTGAAATTAAGCAACGACGGTTCCTATGATGGTGATGAAGCCAGCCTGAGGAATGAAAGTGACAAACAAATGCAGCAAAGATGGGATGGGGAAAGACTCCTTGCAGCATTCAAAACCCCCATTCCTATTGTTCCTGAAGTACAACCGAACCCCTATGCTCCTTATGGTCATTTGAGCCAAATATTCCTTTTTCGCCCAAACTAGTTCGAAGTGAATTTCTGTCTCATGTGACTGGCTACTATAAAAAATGCAGAGTGGTGAAGTGTGTCTAGGAGGGGTGGCTGTGAACCAGGGATCCCTCCACTGAGGTCAAGTGTCATACTGTTGAGTGCGGCTTAGGGGAAAGAAAATGAGGAGTACATGTTTTTCTGCTTTAATGTTATAGGAAGGAGGAAAAAGCATGTATTAGTCATGCTTCTGCAGCAATAAAGCTGCACAATTAACTCCAAAACTCAGAGCCTTTATTAAGCATTTATTTTTTGCACACAAGGGACAATAGTGTTATTCCACTGAGATGTATTAGATTATTGTTCATAATTCTTCATGCTCTCCCTGTAATAAAAGTGCAAGCCCTTTATTGTGTGATTCCTCGGGGCCTCCCTATAGAGTATATTTCCCCACCCCATTGATGTTCAGTCTCACTGTGTGACTTGCCTTGGCCAATGGAATGTGAGCACACATGAAATGGACAGACTTTCAACATACTTGCATGGCTTGGCTTGGCTTCTCGAGTTCTATTGGTGCCTTGAGAAGAGCATGTCCTTGGTGCTGCTAGTCCCAGAGGAGACATGTGCAACAGGCCTGAACCTGGAGCCAAGCCCAGCTAACACCAGAAGAGCCCAGCAAAACCACAGCTGACCATAAGGACCATGCAAGAAAAGTAAATGCTTGTGGCTGTATGCCAGCAAGTTTGGGGAATGTTCGTTACTCAGCATTATTTCAGCAGATGCCTGACGACTGTAGGAAGTACTCAGTACACAGTAGGCACTGTGCTAGATGCTTAGCATGTGGTTTCTTATTCAGTCTTCACAATAACCATATGAGGTAGATGTTATTATCCCCATTTTACAGATAAGGCGATTGAAGCTCACAGAGTTCAGTTCTTTTCCCAGTGTAATGCTGCAGATAATGACAGACCAGATTTTGACATCGACTGACTCATTATTTTGAGGTCCACTATCCTTTTATAACACATGTGCATTCTTTTCATTTGAGTTAGGGGAAAAAGACATGTTCAAAGAGGTCCCAGCCCTGAGAATTGGGTATCTGTTATCATCAGAGGCACTGCACTGCATTCCACAATGCAGTGAGAATCAATGGTGATGACAGCTGTCAGCCAGAGGGAGAAAAAGTTCCTTCTAGCTCCTGCCAGGCTGAAGTAAGAGGCCTGATGTGCAGGCTTAATGTGTGGAAAAGGTCATACATAACCCCCTGTCGACATGCAGTATTGACCTGGCAGATACTGACGGTGACCACTCTAGTTGTCATTTCTCCCTTCTTTCTTGTTAAGAAAACATCAGTTTTATTCCAGTAGCAAGCCTCAGGATATGAATTGTGATATAGTCCAAAAGAGTCATGCAATCTTCTCTCTCTTTCCCAGATACTAGGTCCAGGTATGGGCATTTGACCCAGTTCCGGAAAATGAGATGCTCAGGGAAGAATGCTCGGTGCTTCTGGGAAAGCTATTTCTCCCTAGTAAGAGACAGACACCCTCTTCCTTACTGCTGGGTCATTGTGGTGAGGACCTGATGCCTCACTTAGAAGAAATCACCTGCGTGCTGAGAATAATGGAGCAGACACATCAAGATCTGGGTCTAGGACAACATCACTGAGTGGTTGAAACAGTTCTGGAAGTATCTACTTTCCTGTTCACTAACAATCAACCTCCCTACTCTTTAAGCCATT
>NW_012114855.1:185765-188142 GCF_000951035.1 Colobus angolensis palliatus | reverse complement strand
GGGCCTCCCTATAGAGTATATTTCCCCACCCCATTGATGTTCAGTCTCACTGTGTGACTTGCCTTGGCCAATGGAATGTGAGCACACATGAAATGGACAGACTTTCAACATACTTGCATGGCTTGGCTTGGCTTCTCGAGTTCTATTGGTGCCTTGAGAAGAGCATGTCCTTGGTGCTGCTAGTCCCAGAGGAGACATGTGCAACAGGCCTGAACCTGGAGCCAAGCCCAGCTAACACCAGAAGAGCCCAGCAAAACCACAGCTGACCATAAGGACCATGCAAGAAAAGTAAATGCTTGTGGCTGTATGCCAGCAAGTTTGGGGAATGTTCGTTACTCAGCATTATTTCAGCAGATGCCTGACGACTGTAGGAAGTACTCAGTACACAGTAGGCACTGTGCTAGATGCTTAGCATGTGGTTTCTTATTCAGTCTTCACAATAACCCTATGAGGTAGATGTTATTATCCCCATTTTACAGATAAGGCGATTGAAGCTCACAGAGTTCAGTTCTTTTCCCAGTGTAATGCTGCAGATAATGACAGGCCAGATTTTGACATCGACTGACTCATTATTTTGAGGTCCACTATCCTTTTATAACACATGTGCATTCTTTTCATTTGAGTTAGGGGAAAAAGACATGTTCAAAGAGGTCCCAGCCCTGAGAATTGGGTATCTGTTATCATCAGAGGCACTGCACTGCATTCCACAATGCAGTGAGAATCAATGGTGATGACAGCTGTCAGCCAGAGGGAGAAAAAGTTCCTTCTAGCTCCTGCCAGGCTGAAGTAAGAGGCCTGATGTGCAGGCTTAATGTGTGGAAAAGGTCATACATAACCCCCTGTCGACATGCAGTATTGACCTGGCAGATACTGACGGTGACCACTCTAGTTGTCATTTCTCCCTTCTTTCTTGTTAAGAAAACATCAGTTTTATTCCAGTAGCAAGCCTCAGGATATGAATTGTGATATAGCCCAAAAGAGTCATGCAATCTTCTCTCTCTTTCCCAGATACTAGGTCCAGGTATGGGCATTTGACCCAGTTCCGGAAAATGAGATGCTCAGGGAAGAATGCTCGGTGCTTCTGGGAAAGCTATTTCTCCCTAGTAAGAGACAGACACCCTCTTCCTTACTGCTGGGTCATTGTGGTGAGGACCTGATGCCTCACTTAGAAGAAATCACCTGCGTGCTGAGAATAATGGAGCAGACACATCAAGATCTGGGTCTAGGACAACATCACTGAGTGGTTGAAACAGTTCTGGAAGTATCTACTTTCCTGTTCACTAACAATCAACCTCCCTACTCTTTAAGCCATTGCTAGCAGGTTCTCTGTTACTTGCAGCCAAGCCTATCTGTATTAGTTATCTACTGCCGCATAAAATGACCACAAATATTTCAGCCAAGAAGAAGAAAAAAATGAATAGAATAAATGTGGTAATTATTTAATATGAGTGATGGATATATAAATGCATTGTACTATCTCAACTGTTAATTATATTCACATTTTTTATGATTTTTTAAAAATATCTGGCTACACTTTTCTGATCTGCATAGAGCAGATAACTGCACATTAAACATAGAGAGTTAAGGGAAAGTATGCTGAGAACATCAAGAGTGGCTCTGAGCTAAGGAGGGGGTTGCCCTCTGAGGTCTGCCGTTGCCTCCCCTCCACTGTGGCTCTGCGACACATAGGCTCCAACCCTGCCATCCAAATACACACCCAGTTTCCCAAACAGACCAGGCTCCTTCACGCCCTACCCACATGCTTTTGCATTTTCTCTACCCTTACCTGGGAATGTCTTCCAACACCTTCTTCGATGCCATCTACCAGTTCCACCTCCAAAATTCACCTCAGCAAGTATCAGTTCTTCAGTAAGGCCTTCCCTGATGCCATCTGCTAAGCAGAATGGACCCTGCCCCCACCCCTACCCGGAACACCCATTGTTCCTCATGAAGACGATTATTATAGGACATAATCACATTATGTTGCAACTATTCATCTTCTTGTCTGTTTCCCCCCACTAGGCTAAGAGCTTCTTGAGAAAGGGGTTCCCCATTCATCTCAGTATCACGCTGTTAACATAGAATTTGGCACGTGGTAAATGCTAGTTAAATGCTTGTTGAATAAATCAGTGGTTGAATGACTAATTCATTAAATAAATAAATAAATGAAAAAATCTAGCAGCTAGCAACAACATTTATACATCCAATTTAAATCTGTAGCTTGGACAGTGATGAGCCCTGAGAGATAGTCAGCTTACCATGTGATTTCTGCAGCCCCACTATGCCCTCCCTAGACCTCTGAGTTTCCCTTGGTCTAAATACGAGATCACTACAAATCCCAACACTGAGAAAAGTCTCCAAGACATTAAATTAAGAA
>NW_012114855.1:181341-183115 GCF_000951035.1 Colobus angolensis palliatus | reverse complement strand
CCCCCATAGCTCTTGCAGCATGGGTTGTCCACAGCAACAGAAGTGGAAGTCTTGGACAGGTTCAGTTAAAATTTCTGTACACACCTGAGTACTGACTGCTCCAGAGACTCTGTGGGTCACTGGGACAGGCAACCTCTTCACTCGTGGGTGCCAAAAATGCTCCTGCACCCCCACTGCGCTCCTCCTGCTGCTGTGAGCTGTGTCCCGCTCTGTCATTTTCCCAAACAACCCCAGGCTTCAACATTTCCTGTCACTCCAACACAACATATTCCCTGGATTAATCCACACAAAAGTCCCAAGAGTCAGCCACTATTGACCTAATTTTATAGATCCTAAGGTCACACAGCTACTAAGTAGGGAAACATGCCATAGATTGAGTATTCCAGTGATTCTGTCATAGACTGAATGTTTGTGACCTCCCCCACCAAAAAAAAAAATTCATATGTTGATGCCCTAACCCCTAATGTGACTATATTTGGAGATGGGATCTTTAGGGAGGTGATTAGGGTCATAAGGGCAGGGCCTAATCTGATAGCATTGGTTTCCTTATAAGAAGAGAGGCTGGGCACCATGGTGCATGCCTGTAATCCCAGCACTTTTGGGAGGCTGAAGCAGGAGGATCACTTAAGCCAGGAGTTCAAGACCAGCCTGGGAAACACAGTGAGATATCGTCTTTATACAAAATTTAAAAATTAGCCAGGTGTCACAGCATTCACCTGTAGTCCTAGTTACACAGGAGACTAAGGTGGGAGGATTGTTTGAGTCCAGGAATTTGAGGCTGCAGTGAGCTGTGGTTGCACCACTGTACTCCAGCCTGGGAAACAGAGTGAGACCTGTCTTTACAAAAAGATAAAGAAGGGGCTGGGTGTGGTGGCTCACGCCTGTAATCCCAGTACTTTGGAAGGCAAAACAGGTGGATCACCTGAGGTCAGGAGTTCAAGACCAGCCCAGCCAACATGGTGAAACCCTGTCTCTACTAAAAATACAAATATCAGCCAGGTGTGGTGGTACATGCCTGCAGTCCCAGCTACTTGGGAGGCTGAGGCAGGAGAGTCACTTGAACCTGGGAGGCGGAGGTTGCAGTGAGCCAAGACAGCACCACTGCACTCCAGCCTGGGTGACAGAGTGAGCCTCCGTCTCAAAAAACAACAAAAGAAAAGAAGAGGAGAGACACAGAGATCTCAATTTCTGTTTGCACATGCACAGAGGAAAGGCCATGCAAGAACACAGCAAGAGGCAGCTGTCTGCAAGCCAGGAAGAGAGTCCTCACCAAAACGGAATTGGCTTGAACCCTGACCATGGACTTCTAACCCTGAGAACCATGAGAAAATAAATGTCTGTTGTTTAAGCTTCTGCCCACTCTGAGCCTTTGCTCATCCTTCCTCCTCTGCACTTCAGTCCCTTTCCTGACTCAGGTGCACCAACACTGCTCAAATCTCTAAATGAGTATCACCTCCTCCTCTGTCAAAATGTAACCCAGGGTCCCTGGATTTGGGGATACTCACTGTGAAAAAGTACCCACTTGTAACTGTTGCACTTTGAGTTTTTGTTGTTTCAAAAGTTTCAAAAAGAAGCCTAACCCTGGCAAAACAAAAACTGGTTGGCTCCAGAGATGCCTGAATTCGAATGAACTTTGAGGAATTCTCCTAATCGCCACAGTAAAAAAAACCCCACCTAGGGAGGAGCTCATTGGCCATTTTCTATGGATGCAATGTCCCTAGAAGCATGCTCGGCACTGCACCTGTACATATAATGACTCAGCTAATCAGCCTAA
>NW_012114855.1:178380-180091 GCF_000951035.1 Colobus angolensis palliatus | reverse complement strand
TACTTGCAGAAATCTATTCCATGCATTACCATTTTGATTTCCAGTGCTGAGACAGTGGTGGTTTGCTAAGATCCTTTTTTTTTATTTTTTCTCCTCTCACCAGTTGACTTACTGTCTGCGTTTGTGGAATAAATTGCTATAAATTGAGTTACCAGCACTCTAGAATGGGGAAATATATTCTTGATGCTCTACGGGCAGTTGACAACATTATGGAAATACACAAAGTGTGTGTCAAAGTTTATGTGAATGGTGATGAGTTGTGATGGATGTCGGAAGAACGCGGGGCAGAATGGGGGGTGAATAGCGGTGGCCTCAGAAAGAGTGACACTCTCTGTATACCCTTTTCTTCCCACTGCAGCTGGCCTCAGCCTCTCAGACAGGAGTTTTAGAGGTAGAAAGCTAGGGTCAGACAAACAGGAGGAGCTGGTCACTGGAAAAACAAGTTTGGACAATAAAATAAACAGCCCCCAGAGCCCAATAAGCATGATGTTGGGGACACTGTAGGTGCTCTACTTGTATTTTCTTTCTCTTTTTATTTTTTTTGAGGTGGGGGTCTATGGAGTTTCGCTCTGTCACCCAGGCTGGAGTGCACTGGTGCGAACTTGGCTTACTGCAGCCTCCACCTCTCAGGTTCAAGCAATTCTCCCGCCTCAGCCTCCCGAGTAGCTGAGATTACAGGCGTGTGCCACCACGCCCAGCTAATTTTTGTATTTTCAGTAGAGACAGGGTTTTACCATGGCGGCCAGGCTGGTCTCCAACTCCTGACCTCAAGTGATCCGCATACCTCAGCCTCCCAAAGTGCTGGGATGACAGGCGTGAGCCACCGTGACTGGCCTTTTTATGATTCTTACTGGGTCCTGTGTGCCTTTGCTTCTAAACACTGCAGCTGCTGAGTGTTTCTGGAAGCCGGCCCTTGGGCACCTTCACAGGCCCCTGGGTGCAGCCCTGAGCCAATGACTGGGTGGTGTGGGAACATGAAAGGCCTGAAACCTCACTGAGTCGGAACAAATTCCGAGGTCTAATATACACCGCAGAGCTGCCCACAGAATCAGACTGACGCTGGGACTTCACCTGAAGTCACTGCCTTGCTTGGCCTTTCTCCCTTCCCTTTCCTTCTGTCCCAATTTGCTCACAGCTTTCTCCTGGGAGCACCTCCTGAATACACCACTTGTCCATGAAAAACGTTCATCTCAGGGGCAGCCCCTGAGTGTGCCAGTCAGGTGATCTCAACGAACTGAGAGGGTCTCTGCGTCTGTATGAGTGGGTTCTGGAAAATCCAGCAGTTGGTGGGGCAGCAGTGCCCAGGGGCACAGGATGGGAGTTAAGGGCAGCAAGGGAATCTCCAGAAAACCCAAGTGCCTGGCGGACAGTCAGCTCCCATCTCATACCAAGCCAACAGAGTCAGAGAGGAAAGAATGTCTTCCCCAACATAAGGAATACAGCAGGAGAAACAGGTTTCAGTGGTAAAATCAGAGGTGCATCATCATCATGTCAATAAGCTGCTTTGGACCATGTTGTGCTTCCCCGAACTCCTCTATTGAAGCCTTAACTCCCAGTGAGATGGTATTTGGGGCTGGGGCCTTTGGGAGATAATTAGGCTTAATGAGGTCATGAGAGTGGGGTCCTCGTGATGGGATCGGTGCCCTTATAAGAAGAGAAAGAGACATCAGAGCTCTCTCTCTGCCTTATGAGGACACAGGGAGAAGGCAGC
>NW_012114855.1:163610-177611 GCF_000951035.1 Colobus angolensis palliatus | reverse complement strand
AGAGACGGGGTTTCACCGTGTTAGCCAGGATGGTCTCGATCTCCTGACCTCGTGATCCACCCGTCTCAGCCTCCCAAAGTGCTGGGATTACAGGCTTGGGCCACCGCGCCCGGCCGCCCCTCCAACCTTTATCAGCAAAAGACCTGGAGGAATTCCGGAGGACTCACGAGACAAGGGAGTATTTGAATTATGGCGAGAGCGCTGTGTCTCATCCTTTCCTGCTGTAC
The DNA here is from genome assembly GCF_000951035.1 of Colobus angolensis palliatus. Lineage (NCBI taxonomy): Eukaryota > Metazoa > Chordata > Mammalia > Primates > Cercopithecidae > Colobus > Colobus angolensis. The sequence goes on along the minus strand of NW_012114855.1, from coordinate 177,384 downwards.
AGCCCTGGCCCCCACCCAAGCCAACTTCAAGAAGGCCATCTGCAAAGATTAGGGTTATGGCATCATTTGGGTTCCCCAGAAGGAGACCTTGAGGCAAGAATCCGAGGACAAGTGACTAACTTGAGAGATTATCCAAGGAAACTCCAGGAGGGGAATAAGCAAGAGGGCTGGAGAAAGAACACAGTGAAAAGGGTGTGGTTGTTCAGAAGTGACTCCTGTGGATGACAGGGAATTCATCCTGCTGTGAAACGCTGGGAGCCAGTGAGGAACATGACCCTCAGAGTCATCCCACCGGGGGCAAGGGACCTGGGCATTTATTAATACACGCCAACACTCACCGGTCAACATGGAGGGCTGCTGCTGCGGTGTTAATTTCCTGGTACTTAGGTTCACTACTCTGGCTGGGGGCCTGGCCACTGTAGAAAGCCCTCAGGCTAAGAGATACAGGGGCTGCCCTGGAGGTTAGCCAGTGAGCACTTTAGCAGACAAGGAACGTAGGTGGGAGACATCGCCCATGCCTCAGCATCTGCTAGGGGCTGCCTGAAAGAAAAGGACCCTAGATCTGTGTTTCTGTAGTAGACTCTCTGATCTGCCCCTTAAGTCTAACAGAACAGGGGAGAAAAGACCTGGAGCGAGGCACAGGGTAGCAGGTGGAGGTGCAGTGGCAGGCGCTCCCACTATAGCATGGCAAACATGCATGAGTCTCCCACAGGCAGAGAGAACACCAGAAGGACCAAGGCTTGAGCAGTTTCCATGTCCAAAGATCTTAAACATCAAGATCAGGACTTCAAAACCAGGCTGGGCAACATAGCAAGACCCTGGGTCTACAAAAAATAATTTTTAAAATGAGCCGAGCATGGTGGTGTGCACCGATAGTCCCAGCCCCTCCAGAGACTGAGGCAGGAGGATCACTTGAGCACAGAAGGTCAAGGTTACAGTGAGTTATCATCATGCCACTGTGTTCCAGCCTGGACAACAGAGTGAAACCCCCGTTGAAAAAGAAATGTTCTATGTCATGATCATGGTGGTGGTTATACTACAGTATGCATTTGTCAAAACTTAAAATGACTGATTTTACATAAATTTTTGCCTACATAGAGCTGATAAAACTGTTGGATGCCTTGTGTTGAAGGTCTCAGGGGAACATGATGGCAGAGATGGACCTGGAGCTCAGAGAAGGCATATGGGCTGCAGAGACGTACAAGTCCTAGCTAGGGATGTCTATGAGAGACACCAGGGAAGTGAATGAGGTTACTAGAGAGAGTTCAAAGGGCAAGCAGGGCAGAGGAGAGGAGGGTGCAACTTTGCGGAACCCCAACATTTATGGGGCAAGCTCAGGAAGGAGACTGCAAAAAAAGCATCAGAGCAGTGGAAGGAAAATCAGAAGTAGTGTCCAAGAAGTGAGCAGGGGGCTGTTATCTAAGTTTTTGGCTTTTCCCAGGCTGATGTGGCCTGCAAAGCCTGGTTGCAGGGTGGGGAGACGGGTGGAACTAATGGAAGCAGCAGAGATGGATCAGGGAGGAAGGGAGCAGATCCCTTTCCAGTGCTGAGGAAAGACAGACTGAGCTAGCTCCCTCTCCCCTGCCCACTGCATTCACACAGTGCTATCCTTGGTTCCTGAAACACAAAAATCCAGAAAACCACTCCCCACCGAGAGCTCAAGACCTCCCTCTAAAGAAAAAGCTACACAGTTTGCTCAGGATCGTACAGGCAATGCATATTCAAATTCATAGTCTAAATTCAAACTCGGGCCATTTTCATTTTGGTGCCTCGTTCATCAACTGGAAGGTAAATTATGGTATACCCATGCAATAGAATACTAGTCAGTAACAAGAAGAAATGAATGACAGATGCATGACAGAACCTGGATGAATCACAAAAACATTAAGCTGAATGAAAGGAGGCAGACACAAAAGACTACTTTCTGTAGGATTCCATGTATATGAAATTCTAGAAAAGGCAAAGCACAGTGCCAGGGACCAGATCAGTAGTTGCCAGAAGCCAGAGACTGGAGAAGCAATGGGGCATGGGGAAGATTTTTGGGGTGGTAAAAATGTTCTATACCATGGCCAGATTCTGTGGCTTGTGCATGTAATCCCAGCACCTAAAGGAGTTAGCAGAGCCAAGGAGGCTCTAGCCGTGTGAAGGCATGGGCTGCAGAAGAGGACAGAACTAGAGAAATAAAATGAAATGATGGGTGGTACCGTTGAGAAAAGGATGGACAAGGAACAAATCCTAGAGTAAACATCTAACTGGAAAGAGACTTAGAGATGAACTCTAATCCAATGGCCGCCCACACCTTTAAAGTTGGGGAACTGAGACCCAAAGAGAAGACTAAAGCAGCGGCTGTTTATCTCTGTATTAATCCATTTCACAGACTAAAAGAACTGCCTGAGACTGGGTAATTTATAAAGAAAAGAGATTTAATTGACTCACAGTTCCACGTGGCTGGGGAGGCCTCACTAAACTTACGATCATGGCGGAACGGGAAGCAAGCAGGTCTTACGAGGCAGCACGAGAGGAAGCTTGTGAAGGAAGAGAAAGGGGAGGAGCCTCTTATAAAACCATCAGATCTCGTGAGAACTCACTATCACGAGAACAGCATGGGGGAAATCGCCCTCATGATCCAATCACCTCCCACCTGGTTCCTCCCTCAACACCTGGGGAGTACAGGTCACTATGAGGTATGGGTGGGGACACAGAGCCTAACCATCTCACCCTCCTTTGTTTCATTCATTCAACAAACATTTACAAACAGCTTGTTCTACATAGCAGACAGTCCAGGTCAAACAGGGCAGAGCTCCTGCCCTCCGGGAGTCCACAGCCGGAAGAGGGACAGCCAGATGCCCTGGAAATCTACACTTCATGATGCTCAAGACGGTCAGTGTCCCAGTCCTCCAGGCTGAGTTACCAAAGTATTGACATAAGCAGGGGGGACTACAGATTTGAGGAGCCTGCAACTTATTCAGGAAGCTCTCTTATGGGGAAATTATACAAAATTATAAATGCAAAGTTGGGTACAAAAGTAGAAGGGGTCTGTACAGGTGAGAAGTCCTGAAGCTTAAGCTTCTTTAGCTTTTACCGCGATTCCTTCCCTGACCACACCTGAATTCAAGCTCAAAAACGTACTTCTGAACTGGGCCAACAGCGCCCTCTAGTGGATCCACAGAGGAAGGCCTCAAGGAGCTCTGAGCTTCGGACAATCCCACGCAGGCAGCGTAAAGCTAAGCAGGTAAATTTGGCCATCGGCAGCCCATAGACCTGCCCTTCCTAACCCTAGAGGTATGCAATTATTATTAGAAGCTCAGAGCTCAGCGTCCAGATGGACAGTTCCTTGATTTGGGGCAAGTAACTTTACCCTTCCACGCTTGTTTCCTCTCTTGCAAATAAGTTGCGCCTTAATAAGATTAAATAAGTACCTACTTCAGAGGATGGTTGTAAAAATTAAATTAGATGACTCACTTTCATGATGTCTCTAAAATAAATTTTAAAAAGACTCACTTCTAAGTGCTTTATACAAAGGGCACTTTGATATGTCATTTTTTTAATTTATTTTTCTTATTACTATTATTATTGAGACGGAACCTCGCTCTGTTGCCCAGGGTGGAGTGCAGTGGCGCGATCTCGACTCACTGCAACCTCTGTCTCCCAGGTGCAAGCGATTCTCCTGCCTCAGCCTCCTGAGTAGCTGGGACTACAGGTGCATGCCACCACGCCTGGCTAATTCTTGTATTTTTAGTACAGACGGGGTTTCACCATGTAAGTTATTTTTTAAGGAAAATGTATTCACCTGGCCATATTTTTCTGTTTCTGCATGAACTCTTCTGAAGAAATTACCCTTACTACACGCTCACAAAGGACCACACAAGGCCCAGTTACACAGTGCAGTGTAGAGACAAGATGTGTGTCTGTCTCATCCATCACCCACAGACCCCCAAAGAGTGAGGTGGGAGTTTATTCACCTCCCCATTCACCCCAGCACATCCCTGGCTCATGGTCCATCACAGGAAAAGTCACTTCATGGATGAATGTCTGGAGAGGATACAATGTTGGTGTGAGATGAATGAATACTAAGTGAGTACTCTTTATGTTTTCTTCTAACTTTATATTTTGACATAATTTCAGATTTAGAGGAAAGTTGCAAGAATAATAAATTATGAATTCTCAGGGGTTCTTCCTCCAAATTCCCCAAAACATACACATTAACTCAGATAAAACATAAACTCAGAGCCTTCTGTGTCCTCTGCCCCTTTCTCTCTCGATATGCTTGAGTGTGTATGCATCATCTTCAAACCATCTCCAGTTAGTTGCAAATGTGGTCCTCTTTTGCCCCCAAATGTTCAGTACATAGTTCCTAAAAAGAAGGACATTCCTTTATATAACCACAATTCAATTATCAAAATCAGGAATTTGGCATAAATTCAATACCATTATCTACCCTACAAACCCTATTTAGATTTTACCAACAGATCCCAATAATGTCATCTATCCAAAAGAAAAATCCAAGATCATGCACTGCATTCCACTGTTACCTCTTTTCATTCCGACCAGATTCCTTCTTCAACACCTGGGAGGTACAGGTGAAGATGAGATTTGTTTGGGTGGGAACACAGCCTAATCATCTTAACCTCCTTTTTTTCATTCATTCAACAAACATTTACAAACAGCTGACCCTAAGCAAGCAGCTAGAATTGAGAAACCAGCAGAAAAGTAATGGGATATCAACCTTCCCTCATCACACCATTTGCTTTTTACTTATTTATTAGCAACCGTAGTTTTACATATGATAAGTTCCTCCAAAGAGAAGAGGGAAGAGAACTCTGATCCCTCCCCTCTGAAGTTTAAAATCATTAAAATACACCTTATGGTCTGGGATAGCCTCAACTGGAGCCCAATTGCTGGAAAGGACAGGACAGACCCTGGGAGGACGTTTGCCCTTGGATGGATAGCTGGGAATTAAGGGGCGTGATGATAGGAGCCTGGACAAGTAACCAGGAATCAGCCCTGAGAATTCTGTCCTCAGAGAATTCTGATCCATCATAACCTATTCACGGTCCAGCCACCTGGCACTGTGGTCATGCCTTGGAAAGAAGATATGGCGTCCATCCTCCTCCAGGAGCTCATCACTGAAGAGCTCCTGGGACACTTGGGGATCATGTTTGTCATGTGGTCATGTGCTTGCCAGGTGACTCCCCTAACTAAGCATAAGCAAAGAGCTGAGGAAGGTGAAGCTGCGCTCACAGGAGGTGGGCAGCTCTGCTGGAGCCGTATCAGCGCAGATGTTCTGAAGATCACAAGGTCATCAGGGAAGGGTGCTTCGGGCAAACAGAGGCAGATTGAAAGCCAAATCCTGAGACTGCACAAGAAGCTCTGGGCACCTGGGAAAATTTGGGGAACTAGAGAAAGCTGGACCCCTTCTGAGTAAATTAAGTGAGGGCTCAGAGCTGTTGCCATTTGAACAGGCTTCTATAGGAGACTGTGCGTGAGTCCAGGGAATGAAGAACTTCAGGTACATTCCCGGAATCCCTGGTCATTGCAATAGAGTTATCAGCCTTCAGACAGAAGGAAAGGGGGAAACAAAATTTGTCTCTCGGAATCCGAGTTCCCAGACACCAGCCGAGGACCAAACCCACAAGTAGCCTTTTCTAAGGACAGCAGTCTCCACTTTTTTCTACACATAGATCTTTTTACTCTGGCTGTTTTTTGAGATTTTTTCTTCATCATTGGTTTTAAGCAATTAGATTACGATATACCTTAATGCAGTTTTCTTTACGTTTGTAGGTTTGGAAATTTTTGACCCATTATTTCTGTAAATTTTTTCTTAGTATTCATTCTCTCTCTATTTTTTCTTCCAACTTTTATTTTAGGTTTGGGGTACATGTGCGTGATTGTTACATGGGAAAATTGCTTATCACAGGGTTTTGGTGTACAGATTACTTCATCACCCAGGTAATAAGCATAGTACCCACTAGGTAGTTATTTGATCCTCACCCTCCTCCCACCCTACACCTTCAAATAGGCCCCAGTGTCTACTGTTCCCTACTTTGAGTCCATGTGTACTCATTGTTTAGCTCCCACTTGTAAGTGAGCACATGCGGCTTTTGGTTTTCTGTTCCTGCATTGATTTTCTCAGGATAATGACCTCTTGCTCCATACATGCTGCAAAAAAAAAAAAAAAAAAAAAGATGATTTTGTTATTTTTGTGGCTGTGTAGTATTCCATGGTGTAAATGTACCATATTTTCTTTATCCTATTTGCCATTGATGGGCACCTAGGTTGATTCCATGTCTTTGCTATTGTGAATAATGCTGTAATGAACATATACATACATGTACCTTTATGGTAGAATGATTTATACTCCTACGGGTATATATCCATTAATGAGATTGCTGCATCAAATGGTAGTTCTGTTTTAAGTTCTTTGAGAAATCTCCAAATTGCTTTCCACAGTGGTTGAACTAATTTACGTTCCCCCCAGCAGTGTATAAGCATTCCCTTTTCTCTGCAACCTCGCCAGCATCTGTTATTTTTTGACTTTTTAATATTAGTCATTTTGACTGGTGTGATATAGTATCTCACTGTGGTTTTGATGTGCATTTCTGTAATGATTAGTGATATTGAGCATTTTTTCATATGTTTGTTGGCTGTGTGTTACATCTTCTTTTGAAAAGTGTCTGTTCATGTCCGTTGCCCATTTTCTAATGGGGTTGTTTGTTTTTTGCTTGTTAATTTATTTAAGTTCCTTATAGATTCTGGTTATTAGACCTTTGTTGGATGCATAGTTTGCAAATATTTTCTCCCATTCTGTAGGTTATGCAGAAGCTCTTTAGTTTAATTAGGTTCCATTTGTCCATTTTTGGTTTTATTGCGATTGCTTTAGGTGTCTTTGTCATGGAATCTTTGCCAGGGCTTATGTCTAGAATGGTATTTCCTAGGTTACCATCAGACCTGCCTTACAAGAGATCCTTAGGAAGTGCTAAATATGGAAATGAAAAACTATTACCAGCCACCACAAAAGCACACTTAAGTACACCATTGACACCATGAAGCAACTATACACTCAAGTCTCTCTCCTCATTCAGGTACTCAAATAACACTTACATTAAACTTAAAATTGTCCCACAGCTCACTAAAATTCTTCATTTAAGGGTCTTTCTTCTGTGTTTGATTTTGGATGGATTCTATTACTGTATCTTAAAAAAAAAACTTTTCTTCTTCAGTGTCTAAATGGCTATTAATTCCATTTAGTGCATTTTTCATGTCAGGCATTGTAGCTTTCATCTCTGGAAATTTAATTTGAGTCCCTTTTTTGACATTTTGACAGCTTTATTGAAGTATATTTGACATATATTTCAAGTGTGATATTTGATGGATTTGTAAACATCAATAAAACAATGATCACAATGAAGATAGTAGACATATTTAATCACACCCAAAAGGCTTTTCTTTCCTTACCATTTTGCCATATTTGCTGTTATCTCCCTTTCTTTCTCCATATATATTCATTTTTCTGAACCATTTGAGAGTAAAATACATACATCATGTCCCTTTACCCCAAAATAGTTCAGTATTTCTTTTCTGGAAACAAGGACATTCTCTTACATAATTACAGTGCAGTTATCAAATTCAGGAAAAATAATACCAACACTGTTACTAAATCTATAGACCATGTGCTGATTTTGCCAATTATTACCATCATGTCCCTTATAGCAATGGATAGACTTTTTAATTAAACTTTTTATCTTGAGATTATTGTAGATTCACATGTGGTTGTAAGACATAATATAGAGAGCTCCATGAACTCTTTACCCAGTTTCTTCCATTGGTATCCTCTTGCAAAATGAGAGTACAGTATAATAACCAGAATATTGACATTGATACAGACAGGATTCAGAATATTTCCATCTTCACAAAGATCCCTCATATTGTCCTTTTATAGCCATACCGACTTCTCTCCTGACACCCTTCCCTCTTTAATCCCTGACAACTTCTAACCTTTTATTCTATTCTTAATTTTTGAGGAGCCTCCACACTGTTTTCCATAATGGTTGTACCAATTTACATTCCCACCAACAGTATAAGAGGGTCCGCTTTTCTCCACATCCTCACCAACATGTGTTAGCTCTTCTGTTTTTGATAATGGCCATTCTAATAGGTTTGAGGTGATAACTACTTGTGGTTTGGATTTGCATTTATCTTAATGAGTAGTGATGCTATGCACCTTTTTGTATATCTGTTGACCATTTTTATGTTGGAAAAATATCTATTTAGGTTCTTTGCCCATATTTTAATCAGATTACTTGGGTTGTTTATTTGCTATTAAGTTGTGTGAGTTCCTTATATATTTTGGATATTAACCCTTCATGCAATGTTGAGAAAGAAAAACAAAATTGGAGGCTTCACACTTCCTGATTTCAAATTATATTAAGCTATAGTAATCAAAACATATGGTACTGGCATAAACAAACACATAGACCAATGGAACAAGAATAGAAAGCCCAGAAATGAACCCAAGCATGCACAGTCAACTAATTTTTGACAATAAGAAGACACAAAAGGAGAGTCTCTTCAATAAATGATGCTGGGGAAACAGGATCCACATGCAAAAGAATAACACTGGACTCTTATCTTTTACCATACACAAAAATTAACTCAAAATATATTAAAGACCTAAACATAAGACCTGAAACTGTAAAACTCCCAGAAGAAAACAGGGGGAAAGCTCCTTGATACTGGCCGTGGCAATGATTTTTTGAATATCACAACAAAAGTTCAGACAACCAAAGCAAAAATAATTGAGTGGAATTACAACAAGCTAAAATGCTTCTGCACAGCAAAGGAGACAATCAACAAAATCAAAATGTAGCCTACAGATGGGAGAAAATATTTGCAAATCATATAGTGTTGAGAGTTCTTTATGTATTCTATATTCTAGTCCTTTTTCAGATATGTGCTTTGTTAATATTTTCTCCCGCTGTGTAGGCTGGAGCATAGTGGCAGCATCTCGGCTCACATATATACACACACCATAGGTTCTTTGTTCACTCGTTGATTGATGAGCATTCGAGTTGGTTCCATGATTTTGCAACTGTGAATTGTGCTGCTATAAACATGCATGTGCAAGTATCTTTTTTGAATAATGACTTCTTTTCCTCTGGGTAGATACCCAGTAGTGGAATTGCTGGATCAAATGGTAGGTCTACTTTTCGTTCCTTAAGGAATCTCCACACTGTTTTCCATAGTGGCTGTACTAGTTTACATTCCCACCAGCAGTGTAGAAGTGTTCCCTGATCACCGCATCCATACCAATGTCTACTGTTTTTTTATTATGGCCATTCTTGCAGGAGTAAGGTGGTATTGCATTGTGGTTTTGATTTGCATTTCCCTGATCCTTAGTGATGTTGAACATTATTTCATGTTTGCTGGCCATTTGTATATCCTCTTTTGAGAATTGTCTATTCATGTCCTTAGCCCATTTTTCGATGGGATTGTTTGTTTTTTTCTTACTGATTTGTTGGAGTTTGTTGGAGATTCTGGATATTAGTCCTTTGTCAGATGTATAGATTATGAAGATTTTCTCCCACTCCATAGGTTATCTGTTTACTCTGCTGACTCTTCCTTTTGCTGTGCCAGGACTTCCAGTACTATGTTGAAGAAGAGTGGTGAAGGTGGTCATCCTTGTCTTGTTCCTGTTCTCAGAGGGAACGCTTTCAACTTTTTCCTATTCAGTATTATGTTGGCTGTGGGTTTGTCGTAGATGGCTTTTATTACATTAAGCCCTTGCATGCCAGTTTTGCTGAGGGTTTTAATCACAAAGTGATGCTGGATTTTGTTGAATGCTTTTTCTGCATCTATTGAGATGATCATGTGATTTTTGTTTTTAATTCTATTTATGTGGTGTATCACATTTATTGACTTGCACATGTTAAACCATCCCTGCATCCCTGGTATGAAACCCACTTATCACAGTGGATTATCTTTTTGATATATTGTTGGATTCAATTAGCTAGTATTTTGTTAAGGATTTTAGCATCTATGTTAATCAAGGATGTCGGTCTGTAGTTTTCTTTTTTGGTTGTGTCTTTTCTTGGTTTTGGTATTAGGGTGATGCTGGCTTCATAGACTGAATTAGGGAGGGTTCCTTCTTTCTCTGTTTTGTGCAATAGTGTTAAAAGGACTGGCATCAATTCTTCTTTGAATGTCTGGTAGAATTCTGCTGTGAATCCACCTGGTCCTGGACTTTTTTTATTGGTAATTTTTTAATTATCATTTCAATCTTGCTGCTTGCTATTGGTCTGTTCAGGGTATCTAATTCTTCCTGATTTAAGCTAAGAGGGTTGTATTTTTCCAGGAATTTATCCATCCCTTCTAGATTTTCTAGTTTATGCACGTAAAGGTGTTCATAGTGGCCTTGAATGATCTTTTGTATTTCTGTGCTGTCAGTTGTAATATCTCCTGTTTCGTTTCTCAGTGAGGTTATTTAGATTTTCTCTCTTCTCTTAGGTAATCTTGCTAATGGTCTATCAATTTTATTTATCTTTTCAAAGAATCAGCTTTTTGATTCATTTATCTTTTATATTTTTTGTTTCTTTCTATTTCATTTAGTTCTGCTCTGATCTTGGTTATTTCCTTTCTTCTGCTGTGTCTGGGTTTGGTTTTTTCTTGTTTCTCTAGTTCCTTGAGGTGTGACCTTAGATTGTCTCTTTGTGCTCTTTTGGACTTTCTGATGTAGCTGTTTAGGGCTATGAACTTTCCTCTTAGCACTGCCTTAGCTGTGTCCCAGAGGTTTTGATAGGTTGTGTCATCATTGTCATTCAGTTCAAATAAGTTTTTAATTTCCATCTTGATATTGTCTTTGATCCAATGTTCATTCAGGAGCAGGTTATTTAATTTCCAGGTATTTGTGTGGTTTTGAAGGTTCATTTTGGAGTTGATTTACAGTTTTATTCCACTGTGGTCTGAGAGAGTGCTTGATATAATTTCAATTTTCTTAAATGTATTGAGGCTTATTTTATGACCTATCATATGGCCTATCTTAAAGAAAATTCCATGTGCTGTTGAATAGAATACGTATTCTGCAGTTGTTGGATGAAATGTTCTGTATATATCTGTTACATCCATTTGTTCCAATGTATAGTTTAAATCCATTGTTTTTTTGTTGACTTTCTATCTTGATGACCTATCTAGTGCTGTCAGTGGAGTACTGAAGTTGCCCACTTTTATTATGTTGTTGTCTATCTAATTTCTTAGGTCTATTAGTAATTGTTTTACAAATTTGGGAGCTCTGGTGTTAGTTGCATATATGTAAAGGATTGTGATATTTTCCTGTTGGACAAGGCCTTTTACCATTATATAATGTCCTCTGTGTCTCTTTTAACCACTGTTGCTTTAAAGTTTGGTTTTGTCTGATACAAGAATAGCTACCCCGGCTTGCTTTCGGTGTCCATTCGCATGAAATGTCTTTTTCCACCCCTTTACTTTAAGTTTACGTGAGTCCTTTTGTGTTAGGTGAGTCTCCTGAAGGCAGCAGATAATTAGTTGGTGAGCCCTTATCCATTCTGTGGTTCTGTATCTTTTAAGTGGAGTATTTAGGCCATTTACATTCAATGCTAGCATTGAAATGTGAGGTACCATTGCATTCATCATGCTCTTTGTTGCCTGCAGACTTTGGGTTTGTTTTTTGGTTCTGCTTTTTAAACTTGTATTTTTGTTTTATAGGTCCTGTGCGATTTATGCTTTAAAGAGGTTCTGTTTTGATGTGTTTTCAGGATTTGTTTCAAGATTTAGAGCTCCTTTTAGCAGTTCTTGTAGTGGTGGTTTGGTTATGGTGAATTCTCTCAGCATTTGTTTGTCTGAAAATGACTGTATCTTTCCTTCATATATGATGGATGTTTCACTGGATACAAAATTCTTGGCTGATAACTGTTTTGTTTGAGAAGGCTGAAGATAGGACCCCAATCCCTTCTACCTTGTAGGGTTTCTGCTGAGAAAGCTGCTGTTTATCTGATAGGTTTTCCTTTATAGGTTACCTGGTGCTTCTGTCTCACAGCTCTTAAGATTCTTTCCTTCGTCTTAACTTGGGATAACCTGATGACAATGTGCCTAGGCAAAGATCTTTTTGTGATGAATTTCCCAGGTGTTCTTTGTGCTTCTTGTATTTGCATGTCTAAGTCTCTAGCAAGGCCAGGGAAATTTTCCTTGATTATTCCCCCAAATATGTTTTCCAAGCCTTTAGAATTGTCTTCTTCCTCAGGAACACTGATTATTCTTAGGTTTGGTCATTTAATACAATCCCAGACTTCTTGGAGGCTTTGTTCATATTTTCTTATTCTTTTTTCTTTGTCTTTGTTGGATTGGGTTAATTTGAAGACCTTGTCTTCAAGCTCTGAATTTCTTTCTTCTACTTGTTCAGTTCTATTGCTGAGACTTTCTAGAGCGTTTCACATTTCTAAAAGTGTGTCCAAAATTTCCTGATTTTTTTATTGTTTTTTCTTTAGGCTATTTCCTTTAATATTTCTCCCTTCACTTCTTGTATCATTTTTTGGATTTCCTTGCATTGGGCTTTGCCTTTCTCTGGTCCCTCCCTGTTTCACTTAATAGCTAACTTCCTGAATTCTTTTTCAGATAAATCAAGGATTTCTTCTTGGTTTGGATCCATTGCTGGTGAACTAGTGTGATTTTAGTGGGGGGTGTTGATGAGCCTTGTTTTGTCATCTTACCAGGGCTTGGTTTTCTGGTTCCTTCTCATTTGGGTAGGCTCTGTCAGAGGGAAGGTCTAGGACTGAAAGCTGTTATTCAGATTTTCTTGTCCCATGGGGTGTTCCCTTAAAGTAGTACTCTCCCACTTTTCCTGTGGATGTGTCTTCCTGTGAGCCAACTGCAGCAATTGTCTCTCTTCTGGGTCTAGCCACCTAGTGAGTCTACCCAGCTCTGGGCTGGCACTGGGGGCTGTCTGCACAGAGTCCTGTGGTGTGAACCATCTATGGGTCTCTCAGCCATGGATACCAGTGCCTGTTCCAGTGGAGGTGGCAGAGGGTGCAGTGGACTCTGTGGGGGTCCTTAGCTTTGGTGGTTTAATGGTCTATTTTTGTGCTGGTTGGCCTCCTGCCAGGAGGTGGTACTTTCCAGAAAGCATCAGCTATAGTAGTGTGGAGAGGAACCGGCAGTGGGCAGGGCCCTAGAACTCCCAAGATTATATGTCCTTTTGAGAGGTGAAGCTGGCTGGGCTTCTGGGTCAGGTGGGGACTTGGAGAACTTTTCTGTCTAGCTAAAGGATTCTGAATGCACCAATCAGCGCTCTGTAAAAATGCACCAATCAGTGTTCTGTGTCTAGCTAAAGGTTTGTAAACACACCAATCAGCACTCTGTAAAAACGGACCAATCAGCACTCTGTAAAATGGACCAATCAGCACTCTGTAAAATGGACCAATCAGCAGGATGTGGGCGGGGCCAAATAAGAGAAATAAAAGCTGGCCACCCAAGCCAGCAGCGGCAACCCCCTTGGGTGCCCTTCCAGGCTGTGGAAGCTTTGTTCTTCCACTCTTCACAATAAATCTTGCTGCTATTCACTCTTTGGGTCCGCACTAGCTTTATGAGCTGTAACACTCACTGCAAAGGTCTGCAACTTCACTCCTGAAGTCAGCGAGATCATGAACCCACCAGGAGGAACAAACAACTCCAGATGTGCCACCTTTAAGAGTTGTAACGCTCGGCCGGGCGCGGTGGCTCAAGCCTGTAATCCCAGCACTTTGGGAGGCCGAGGCGGGCGGATCAC